>NW_006159439.1:3083589-3147937 GCF_000334495.1 Tupaia belangeri chinensis | reverse complement strand
CGGGCACGTGTGCGTGCGTGCCCAAGATCCTGAGAGGAGAATGGAGGAGAAGGGATTGTGGGGGGTGATTTCTCGCTTTCTGCCTCTATGTTTCTCTCTGTCTGTCTGGCGAGCGCACGCGCCCTACAGTGAAAATCTCTCCAAAAAAAAAAAAAAAAAATCTCTCTAAGGAAGACATACAAACAGCCAAAAAGTATATGAGGAAATGCTCAACATTCCTCATCATAAGGGAGATGCAGATTAAAAACACAGTGAGATATCATCTAACCCCTGTCAGAATGGCAAAGATTAAAAATATAAAAAGTGAGAAGTGTTGCTGGGGATGTCCTGAAAAGGAAACTCTCCTACACTGTTGATGGGAATGTAAACCAGTTAAGCCGCTGTGAACAATGTGGAGGTTCCTCAGATCTGCAAATAGAACTACTGTTTGATCTAGCAATCCCACTTCTGGGTATCTACCCAAAGGACTGAAGAATGCTCAGTTGGAAAAGCGTTTGCACATAAATATTTATTGCAGCTTTATTTACTATCCTTAAGACATGGAACCAACCCAAATGCCCACAAACTGACAAATGGATTGAAAAAGTGTGGCACATATACTCTATGGAATACTACTTAGCCATACAAAACAAGATCCTGGCATTTGGTAGAAAGTAGTCAGATATGGAGGATCTATTGCTGAGTAAAGTAAGCCAGGATATGAAAGAAAGGTAGATATCGTACGTATCCATTTAATATATACCAACTATCCGCACTTTATAATAGCGATCAAAATTTTGGAGGGCATAAATGTAGTGAAAATAGTTAACGATGAAGAGTTGTGGAATGGGGCAGGAAAAGAGAAGAGTACAGAGAAGGATAGCGGATAGCAAGAGAACAAATAGAGAGGCATGATATTAGTGGGACACAGATATGGTGCATTACTTGATGATGACATGTATAATATTCTCAACTGGACAGGTCTGAGAAGTATTTCATGTTGTGTAAAGTCTTCTTACATCCAAAATGATAAATAGTGATTAGATGTTTAAAAAAATAATTGGAATAATAATAATGATAATGATGATAGGAAAAAAATGAAAAGCTATTGGATGATGGGGATTTTAATATCTTTTTATTGACCGTTGTGAATGGTATTTCTTCTGGAAAAAGAAATGTAATACACTGTAAAGTTACATGTCATTCAATGTAATATAAACAAGATTATGATAATAATAAAAAAATTTAAAAATGGAAATAAAGGACATTGGGGACATTACTAATATGTCAAATCTTGGATGTTCTGGAAAATAATAAACAAAAAAAAAGAAACCCTAATAAGAGCCATTTCAAAACAAAAGATAAAGGAAAAGAGGTACTTTAGCACAGAAGAAATATGCATGTATGCAATTTAATGTCTTGCTTTTCTACACATCAGTTACAGTGACGAAATCTGGGTTTCCCTTCTCCATATTTACTTTCTCAATCTCCTTTTCAATAGTTTTCTTCTTACTTTCCACTTTAACTAGTAATGGTTTAAATACTTATTAAAAAAATAACTCCTTTCTAATGTTTTTTATTCTGAGTCTAGTCCATGTAAGGCCAGTTTTACGTTACATGCTACTTTTTTTTAGATGCCTACAGTTCAGTAACTAAGGAAACCTCAGTCAAGAAGCTTAATATTTGTCCTTTAATGATGATGGACGCTGTAGCACTGACTAGCACTGATTAATAAGTAAAAGACAAATGTAGGTTGCATTAGAGGAGACGCCACAAAGAATGAGGATGCTGGGGAGAAGGAGCACGTTCTAAATGCTGATCATCCCCTGAGAATGCGGCGCTGAAGGTGTGCCAGAGGCTTCAGCCATCACTAAATGTTAAACTGATTAGAAGGCGAGCAGAAGCAGCGGCACAGCTGTAGTCAAAAGGCCCAGCTTGCCTGGGATCTGGCAATAGCTTTCAGCGGGCCTCTTCGAACGTGTTGTCACTACCAAATTTTTCTGAAGCCATTTCACATTCACTTTAGTTTTTTCCTAGAGTCAGAGAAACAGGAGCAGCATGAAACAAGCCTAGGCCTTTTGTTCAGTGGGATTGCCAAGGTGAGCTGGCAAAGTAAAAATTCTCTTTTCCTTTTTTGCTCTCTCCCTCTCTCTCTCTCTCTCTCTCTCTCTCTCTCATATACACACACACACACACACACACACACACACACCCCACCAGCACCACCAAGGGTTTTCTCCCAGACTGTGGTCCTCTGTCTATAGTAACATGTTAGGTAATTTGCAATATGCATGTGTAGATGATGAGGAAATTCCTGAGAAGGAACACTGTGAAATAGAAAACAAGGCAGGTCATGAGGAAGATGAGCACTTTGGGGAATGATACTTAATTCAACTAAACAAGACCTTACAGCAAAATGGAATCTTACACAGGACTTGGATTTGCTTTATCATTTTATGGACTAAACCTAAGCTTCAGAAAGGTTAGGTGATTTGTCTAAAGTCACAGAGGAACTGATTTGGTTTTATTTCTAATTCTTAATATGGGATACAATAAAAGAAAGTCTTTATATTCAACTTTTTTACAGAGTTTTATCTGATGCTCTACATAATATTAGTAAAGAGGTTTCACAAATGGTGTTTTTTGTCATTATGAAAAAGTGTGTTCCTAATAAAAATATCAGTACTTTCTATCAAAGTCTATTAATATTGAAAACAAAGGAAACTCTATTTTATGTGGGACATGTAGAATTTATTACTGAAGAATTGTTCAATTTAAAGAAGAAAATTTCAGGGTTATTTGGAGCAAAAACTTTTAAAAAATGCACTGAAGAAGAAATAAGATAGTAGTAATTATTATACATTTATTTTCCAAAACCATCTTTTCAAATCAAACATAAATTACATAAATCCTTGTTAGTAAAAATATTAGAAAATATAGACATTTTAAAGAAAGATGAATTGCTAATTTCCATATGAAGCTAAATAAAAATTGCAGAGATTTTAATTTTTAAAATATTTTTATATCTGTACTTTTTTTGAGAGATTTTTGCTATAGGGCACATGTGTTCACCAAAGAGAGACAGAGAGACAGAAAGTCAGAAATCAGCCCTACCCCCAGGGAGATGGACACATCACAATCCCTTCTCCTCCATTTTTTTCTTGGGATTTTGGGCATGTGTACATTCCCATCTGGTGTGAGTTTTAAGATGCTGGGTCCAAGACTTGACCTACAGTCAGCCATGTGGGAGTCCACTGCCTCAGAACCACTAGCTGGACCCAATTCCTGAACATTTTTAATGGAATTTTTGTGGAAACAATGTATCAGGAATTAAATGATGGTAAGTTTTTAATGACTTGTTTTACGTTTCACCATCAATTTCTTATTCAAATATTAAATTTAATGATTAGGGGTGCAGCCTTCTACTTAAGATGAGGAAATTCTATTTTTAATTCCTTATTGTTCTGATATTTTTACACTAGAGATTTTTTTTCCTTAACTTTATTAGTATCGATGATTACATCTGAAACAATGTCATGTTCAAGGGTAGAAGTCATCTTGTTACCATTGGCTACTTTAACATGTGCCACTACTTAGCCTAACTCTGCCATCTGAAACTGTACTGGTAATCATTTTCCTTGAATACAGTCATGTAATCAACGTGGTTCATAACTGATGTCTAAATTCTAATAGATATGGAGCATATCTATATGGAGCATTCCCAAAGTACAACGGGAAGATTAACAGAAAGTTAATAACTGCAGATAACTGTAATGGATAAATTAGAGTTATGATTTTCTGCCTTAAGTGGCACAAACAACAGATTAAAAACATAAAGGATCGGGGGAAAAAGAATCTTGAATTCACAGGAAAGAAATCAGGAGAAGAAGATCACAGGTGAAGAAACAATCAATGGGTAACTCACCTGACTTGAGGTTCATATTAGATTTATAGAAGATGATTTTGTAATAGCAGTGAGACTAATTTGAGAGTACAGGAAAGGTGAAAGTTTTATTTTGAAGAATGTGAAAAAGAATCAAAGTGGAAAATGAGCAAATATATTTACATGCAAGTAAGTGAGTGATGTATATGTAAATATTTTAAAATTCACCTTCATATTTTTCAGCCATTTTAATACTACTGCACTCTCTTCTTCCACCAATTTTAGTTAGACCCAATGGCAGGTAAATGATGGTGATAGTAACTTCACTTTTTCAGTGATTGTATTTAATACTTTAATGAAGCTGAGATTTTGAACATGGTTTTACAATTTTCACTAGGTGATCTGCCTGCTTTTCTAATCCTCTATTCTCCCTTACATTTTCTTCTTTTGATACCCCCCCCTTTATTCATGATAGAGCATATGTTGCATGCAGGGAGAAAGAGTCAGAGAGTGGAGCACCCTCCACAGGGTCTGGTCATGCCGTGATTCCTTTTCTACAGTCTTTTTGTCAGACCTGCCGATGGCGAGCAATTCCTGAGTCGGGGGGTGAGGATTAAAGAAAGACAGTAAAACAGGATAGAAATGGGAGGACTGCCAGTCAATACTGGTCAGCCTCAAGTGTACTTTATTGCTAGTATTTATGCACAACCATCTGGCTTTGGAGGCGTGGAACGTTGTTATAATGATTGTTTGAAGCATCTTGCACATAACAAGTTTCAGGACATTCTACCCATAACAATCCAGCCGCCTAAGACCAAGTCCAGACAATGACCCTGGTCATAATCTGGTGGTCTCGTCCTGCACATTCCTCACATCTCCTTCTTGGCTCCCCACATCTTTGGTTCATAGTATGTTAGGCACTTTCATGTGCCAACATGCCCCAGGCCAACCAGGCTAGAGATTTGAACCACTGTCACCATGTGCAGTTCACCTTCTCTTGAGTAGCACACTACTGCTGTGCCTTAAAGCTGGCCCCTAGTGGTGCTGGAGGTGAGGGAAATTACAGACCTTTTTCAAGTCTCAGAGTCTTGAACTACATAACCCTTCATTTTCTATCATCAAGGAGGGCTGCACCAACTCGTACTAAAAATGATCATCACCTCCACTAGAGCATCACACAATAATCAAACACCATCAATCAGGACAAATATACTGTTAGGCTTATTCATTTCAGAGAGACATTTAGAGAAAAGTAATCTTATTTTATTTTTTACAGAGAGATATTTTTTCCTATAGGGCACCTGTGCTCACTGGGGAGACAGAGAGACAGAGAGCAAAAGATCACACACCCCTGTCCCACCCAGGAGGGATGGCCATGCTGCAATTCCTTTTCTATCATTTTCCTCTTTGGGATTTTGGGTATGCACTCACACGTGCCTGGTGTGAGTTTAAGCCACCAGGTCTGGAACTTGAACAACAGCTTACTACATCAGAATCCAATGATCTAACCATTACACCATCTGCTGGTTCCAAATTAATCCTATTTTAAAATTCATAGTATGAATAAATCAATTACTTTCAACTTTCTAAAAAGTTTCCTTATTTTATTTTCATTAGAGAAATAAAGAGAGAAAGAAACAGGAACTATGGACAGATCTTGCCATGCCACAATCCACCCCCTCAGCCTTTCATTCAGCAAGGAGCATACATGTGAACGTACAAGCATGCTTGGTGTATTTCAGGTAAAACCCAGGAAACATGATTATCCACATGGCTCCAGCATTGCAAAATGCCACCCAACCACCTTTGCCACTGGGCTGGGCCACTTTCAACTTTGTAAAAATTTAGAAAAGGGATTTTATAGCAAATAAATTTATAAGCCTTGTAAATTTAAATCAAATAGTTCTACTGTCTATGTAACAGCAGCTCTAAAAGGTTCTTAAGTGATAGGTACTAGGAGATAATATCCTCCATTACTATTTTAATAATTCACTTGAAGTCTAAGTTTAGTTTAGTTGAAGAGTTACATACATGCCAACTTAGAGCTATAGGTTTTCTTAACATGTATAGCAGGAAAAAAGAAACTTCTGTATGTTAGTAGAATTGTTACTCTGAAAAAGTGACAGCAAACAAAAATTTTTGAGACATTAGATTAGAAGGAAAAAGATTGCTTAAAAAAAGAAAGAAGCGAAATGATGTTGTCAATGCAGTCTCCCCAGATTCCCTTATCAAATTCATTTTGTTACAGACAGCACACAAAAGTAAGAGCATATTTCTAGTATCTAAGTCAGGACTATGTACTTAGAGGGATCATATGTTACTTGTCAAAATACAAACCTGTCCAAGTGTGATCTGAAGTTTCACGTAGAAATTCTATCAAGAGCCATCTAATAACAGTCTTTATTTGAAACAGGCTTTCAGAACCTTAACTCAAACTAACTCAGTTACAAATACACAGAACTTATTTCTTCTATGAGAATTGAGTTCATTCATGTTGTTTGGCACCTTTTAAAACTGCCTCTGCAAGTTTTAATACAAAATTTGTCTTGTTTTTAATCAATGAAATGGTTCAAATTCAATAGCACAATAAACAGTCCACAACCAAATGGACCAAACCAGATTTTTATATTTTAGACATCATTCTAATTACTTGTGTGAAACCTTTCAAAATTACCTTATAAAGCTGGCTAGAAAACACTTTAATTTCTTGTTTGTAAAGAGTGTTAGAATCTCTCATTTTAACCATATTAAAACAAAAGACAACTTGTTTCCATAGTCTTTATTGTTTTTCTTTAATATTTTTATTTCAATTTCTTTTATACATTTAATCACATGTTTCTTAGCTTGCAAAGTGAATATTCTAACATGTATACATTTCTCACCAGTCCAGTTAACAATACTACAGAATTATCTTCAATAGATAATAACCCATTTCTTTGTCCCATGAATGACTTGCCTCTCTATTTTTCTCCTTAATGTCCTTTTTCATATTCTACTCCTTTATCTATCCTCTTCCCACATCATATCTGGTATTTATAACCATTACTATGTTTTTATATAGTCTTTATTAAAAATTGCAGTTATCTATTTTTCTAAACATAGGTACATATCTAGCATTATACTCAATAGTATTCCAAATGCTTACTGTTACAAATTTATTACAGTTCTATTTTATCACATTTTTATTTGAACCACATTCCTTGTGAAGGTACAAGAAATTTGAGATCTTCTAAGAAAGAAACTTGTTACCACCTGAATTCTTGCAGAACTAAACCTAATACTGTAATCACTGCAAGTCATTATAGAGCTAATGATGATAGATCAATTGATGGTAACATTTCTGAGAAAACACATTCCTTGACCAAAAGAGTGTATTATGTGCCATCACTTTTTCACTCACAGAGTCAATATAGCTTCCTCATGAAAGGATAGGCTAAAACTCATGAAGAATAAAAGCCAAATGCTACCCAGGTCCACATGAGGGACCTTGTAGATTAGAAAACCTCCAATGGGTAATACTATTTGACTTAGTCTACTGTGTGGATATAATGACCACTATATTGAAATGTGGAAAGACAAAAATCTCGTTTTATTAAAAATTATTTTATCTTTTAAACAGACCATAAATCACTTTTAATCACTATTTTATTAAAAATGAAAGACTGAGAAAGAAGTTATATAATTTGTATGAAGTCATAGAATTAATAAGTGGTATGGTTGATATTTGAATCCAGATTCATCTGGCCTCAAAATAAATTCTCCTTCAGTGATGACACTATAATTGCTTCCTATAATTAACAGAATACTTGGATAACAAACTGTTTCCTCAGTATATAACTGAAAATCAATATCTGGAAGACTGAACAGTACTAAAAACATGTTTGAATCTACCACACACAACTCCCAAGGAGTAGCTGAGAATTACATAAACAGCATACACATTCATTGTTTGAACTCATAAAAGAAGCCTATTTGAAGAAATCTATTAACCAGTCACTTCAATTATGAACTCCTACATGCATAGGACTGTTCTTAAGCTCTAAGAGAAATAGAATCTTGTAAAATCTGATCCATCTCTTTCAGTAGGTATTAATCCTGTTATACTTATGAGACAACTAGTTTTAAAGGCCAATAAAAACAAAATGGCATCAGAGACAATGAGACAAATAAAAAGATTCATAATTATCTGAGAATATTTTCAACTGTGTTACTTAATACTTTAAAAATAATGTTAAAGGGGCTGGCAGGTGGCATAGCGTTTAAGGTGTTGGGCTCTCACATGATTGACTGTGGTTTGAATCCCAGACTTGGAGGCTTGAAACTCACACTGGGCATGTGTGTATGAGTGCCCAAAATCCTGAGAGGAGAATGGAGGGATGGGAATTGCGGCATGGCCATCCCCCCTGGGGGGGGGGGTAATTTCTTTCTTCTCGCTCTCTCTCTGCTAAGTATACATACCCTATAGCGAAAATCTCTCTCAAAAAATAAATAATTTTAATAATAATCATCATAATACATAAAATAAAATTACTAATACTACATATATATTTAACATATAGTTTGGAAAAGAATATGTTCAGAGTATCACAAAACTTATAATTTTTAAAAATTGTATTTCTTCCATGGAAAAGAGAGAGAAAGGAGGGCAGCAAGAGAGAGGAGAGAGACAGAAAGAGGCACCCCAGCAGCGTCTTCATGCCATGAGTCATGTCTAGCTTCAGCCATCTCTAATAATAGCTATGTTCATGCTCACTCAGGATGTAGAGAAAGATGCAAGTTGTGAACCCAGGACCTTTGTATCTCACGCCAGTTGCATTACTGCTCTGCTACCATCTGGCTTCATACATTTTTAGAATTTCAGCTTGGTTTTTATATCAAGCTAGATTAGCTCAATAATTAAATGTAAGTTATTTTAGTCCTGATAATATTCTACCTTTTCATTTATTCATTTATTTTGCTTCTTACTTAATTTTGACAGGAAATATAAAACTTAACAAAAAAAGGCATTGACAATTTTTCCTAAAAATATATCTGTCATAGCTTTGGCTTTCCCACTCAGCAGACAGACAAGGCTTAATATTTACATCAGTGATTGCCTTCAATACTGTGGCACAAACACAACCAAACCAGAATAAACAGCTCCTGAAAGAATGCAGAAGATTTGTTTTTAATGTATCTAATTTTCAGTATTAAATATTGTGAACATTCATTTCCTGTCTTCCACTACAGATCGCCAATCACATACAAGCTTTTTTCTTATCCCCAAAGTTCCCAGAATACAGACATTAAATCCTTCTTGGGATCAAATTCTTTAAAATAGTTTTCCAAAGCCAGGGGAGGGAGTAGGAGAAGCTGTGAGAATTATAGAAGGATAGAGAAAAGCTAAAAGATACAAGGTAGAGGCTAAAGCTATAAGCTACAGAACCTAAGGACTTTGGCAAAGCAGTAGACAACATGATCTGGTATAAGCACAAAAACATTTAAAAAGAAACCCATAACATTCTTTCTCTTCACTACATAAAATGGATATATTCTCAGAATGATATGATTTGGATTTAGCTGAAATAATTAACAATAAAATGATCAGGTATTCTTTGTTCTTTTTAACATTTACTTCTTCATTTATTGATGAAGACAGAGAGACAGAAGCAGCACTTCTGACAGGCTCTTAATGACCCAATCCTCCCCCAGTTTCAACCTGATCATGAATATAGGCATGGCCAGCATGCTCAGGGACGTCACTGGATGCTAACTAAAAACCTTCCCATGAGGATCTGCTTTGCAGAGCGTCACATTTTACTCTGTCCCTATCCAGCTGCCACCAATCGTTCATGTACAATTAATAAGAAAGGTAGTTCTGGTAAATTCTAAAGAAAAATCAGTGGATGAAAAATAAAGTGAGTTCGGGAACCAGCAGTTAGCGTAATAGCTATGTCGCTGGACTCCCACATAGTCGACTGCGGTTCACGTCTCGGACCCGGTGGCTTAAATCTCACGCCGGGCGCGTGTGCGTCCGTGCCCAAGATCCCGAGAGGAGAATGGAGGAGAAGGGATTGCGGCGTGACCATCCCCCCTGGGGGGTGATTTCTCGCTTTCTGTCTCTATGCCTCTGTCTGTCTGGCGAGCGCACGTGCCCTATAGCGAAAACCTCTCCAAAAAAATAAATAAATAAATAAAGTGAGTTTAATCTAGGGACAGCCTTACATTCTCACCATTTATGATCTTAAGACTCATTATTTCTATATCATCTGGGAAAACTCAAATAAAATTTCTAAAGAAAATAGAAAGCTATTCATGGCTTTGTCAATAAGTAGCAGAGAGTCTTTCCCAATCCTCTTTGGAATAGGGCAGAATACAGACATGTAAATAAATAGGTGATTGGCTCAGAATTTATCTATTTTAAAAATATACAGGATAGAACAACTTATTGATGGATATATATAAATCTGTCAATTGCTTCAAGGCTTTTCTAAATGGTGCCCAAAAAAGGCTTGTAATTTGTTCAGTAGAAAAAAATAGGTGCTAGGGAAATTAGCTAAATAAAATTAGAGACACGTATAATCACACAGTATCGCTATTTCCGTGGAGATTTTTATGTGCATGTATCTAACCTGCTGTGATAATCAGGATTTAAAACTGGAAGGAAAAGTAGGGTGGGGAAAAACCTAGCAACCTTTATCTCTTAAGAAAATATCTCCATATTTTAATTTAAGAATCATAAAGACACCATGAAAATATACCCTAGTGGGACCAGCAGTTAGCGTAATGGCTATGTCGTTGGACTCTCATGTAGTTGACCGCGGTTCGCGTCCCAGACCCGGGGGCTTAAAACTCATGCCGGGCGCATGTGTGTGCATGCCCAAGATCCTGAGAGGAGAATGGAGGAGAAGGGATTGCATGTGGCCATCCCTCCTGGGGGGGAATTTCTTCCATTCTGTCTCTCTGCCTCTCTCTGTCTGTCTGGCGAGCGCATGCGCCCTATAGCAAAAACCTCTCAAAAAAAAAAAAGAAAGAAAGAAAAGAAAACAAAATATACCCTGGTTTCTCCAAGACATGCAAAAGATAGCTAATTCTTTCATGGTTTCCCAACCATGGAATGATCAGGTACCACACTGTTTCATTTTATAAATGGACTAAAATCAGCATTTTCTAAAAGATCTTTATAATTAATTCTAACATTTAGCAAGCACCTGTAATTCTTAAAAGTCATTTTATTTTAGTTATTATTGGTAGAATATTTGTAATAACACTTCCATAATATTCTACAATATAAATTTTCGTGATATAAAATATGTGTTGTCTCTCTAAACATTTTTAAAGTAAAAAAATAAGTAAACTCTGATTATATGGATGAGATGGTATTACTCTCTGTGTTCTATTTTTATAGTTAGTCTTAAAATTCATAAACAATACTTTTTCCATCTTAGAATACAAACAGAACAAGTAAACATTTCTTCTTTCTAAAATTTAATAGTAATACCAATCCTAATTTTTGTTTTGTTTTGTTTTAGTTTTGCTATTGATCATGTTTTTGCTGAACAGGCAGAAAGAGAAAAAGAAAGAAAGAAGGAAAGTGAGAAATCATCCCTGGAGGAGATGGCCATGCCACAATTCCTTTTGCCCTACTCTCCTCTCAGGATTTTGGGCATGTATACACATGGACCTGGCATGGTTTTGAAGTCTCTGAGCCCAGGACTTAAACCTTGCAGTTAGCCCTGTGGGATCCAGCCACCTTGACCTCCAAGTCACTTGCTGGTCATAGTAATCTAATTTTTATGTTTATTAGTAATATTTTATACATTTGATCACTATGCATCATTTGGCTTGCAAAAAGAATTTACCCAAAATGAAATACAGCTCAGACCAAGTAATCTAATTTCTAATCATCATTAACAGACTGTAGGGTGAAACTTGTTATTTCAAATACTAATGTAAAATCAATACCCAAACTTGAGTCCAAAATCACTAAAAATATGATGCTCTTTTACTTAGCAATCCACTTTTTGGAAATGCATCATAGAAAATTATTCATATAAAAGGGCCCATTATAATAATAAATATATCCAATAAAGAATTACTTTAAAAACCAAAAATATCAAGATTACCTAAACATGCAATTAGCAAGGAAGAGTTAAATGAATTATAGAGTATAGGAAAAGAAGTTCTGGGGGAAAAACAGAAAGGTAAGACATTTGTGGGAAACAGGTATGGTTTATTACCTGTTGATGATGATGTGTACAGTATTCTCAACTGGGCTGGACTGAGATGTATATCATGCTGGGAAAAGTATTTATATCATCTAAATGACTTATAGTGACTGAATGCATAAATAATAATAATAATTTAAAAAAGGATATAAATAAATAAATAATTAGTATAGAATAGTGACCACAATGCAACTGAATCATGTAAAGTCTATTTGGAATCATAATATGGGTTAAGTTTAATAACACTAAATAATTGAAAATATAGGCACTAACAACAAAATGGAAAAGAATAATTTTGAGGGGCCAGCAGGTGGTGTATTGGTTACAACACTAAACTCTCACATGGCTGGCTGCGGTTTAAGTCTGAGACCCATCGGCTTGCAAACAACACTAAGCGTGTGTGTGTGTGTGTGTGTGTGTGTGTATACATGTGTACCCAAAATCCCAGGAAGAGAATGAAGCAGAAGAGAAAGAGAGTGTGTTATGACCATCCTCTTTAAGGGATGATTTCTCACTTTCCTTCTCACTGTCTCTCTGTTTTTCTCCTATAAGTGTGTGCGCCCTATGGAAAAGAAAAGAAAACAAAAAGAGTACTTTCGGTAGGATGGGAACATTGCGCTGGTCCTTTGCATACAAATATACGTTTGCTATAATAAAGTTTTGACGTGAACTGTCAAACTTTAGCACTGTAACACTGATAACATTGTACTTTAGTACTATAGGAGTGGAAATTTTTGCTATAATAAAGTTTTGACATGAACTGTCAAACTTTAGCACTGTAAACACTGATCACATTGTACTTTAGTACTATAGGAGTGGAAATCATTGTTACTGTGTTTTATGTAAATAAGTCATTATCTATATGCCGAATTACAAATATGCATTTGTTAATTTTCTTTGGAGATGGCTAAATCCTCGTCAGGCTAAAATGTGATTATTTTAATATATTACATTCCTTTTTAGGAGATAAATCAAAATTTCAACGAAGGTTACATGTTCAATAAACTTCCATCTTTCAATTTTGATTTTGTAAATCCAGTTCCATAAATTCAAACTTTTTATGTAGCATAAATCATGCGAGAAAGGAACCTCTACTGCATGTCTTGCAGTAGCTCAACTGCTTCTGTTTCTTCAGCTTATGCATAAAGTAGCAGAGATATATGGCAGATTACATAATTGTAGAAGTGGCATTTATGACCACAGGCTTTCAGTTTTGTGTAATCATATCATGCAGTGTGATATATTAAATGTAAGGGTAGAAAAAGCAAGCAGGCTATACTTAAAGTTAACAAGAGGCCAGCAACCTAGAAGAAAAACACAGTGACCATGGCATGAATTATGACGAATCAGTCTATGTGAGATAAACTCTCTCAACCATAGCCATTAGTACCCTGTGAAAATAACATTAAATGAATCATTGAAAAATGGTAATATTTGTCTAGTTCAGGCAGAATTATGGGGCATTCATTAGATTTGGAACAGTGCTTCTGGAATTTTATTGCTTTAAAACATCATTGGAACCATAAAGATTTTTGCCACACCTTCCCCCATTCCCCTTTTTGTTCTATATTTATCTTTGATATTTTTCCAAGATAAGTGCAAAATATAATTTAGAACACAGAGTTCTAAGTCAGATTTGGCTCCTACTTTGCCATGTGAACTTGGTTGTGACATTTAACTAACTACGAGTTCAATTTTCCCTTTTAGGAAACAAAGAAACTAAAGATGTCCGTTAATATAACATCCTTTAAATAGATCTTTTTTTTTTTTTTTAATTGAGAGGTTTTTGCTATAGGGCACGTGCGCTCACCAGACAGACAGAGACAGAGACATAGAGACAGAAAGCGAGAAATCACCCCCCAGGGGGAATGGTCACGCCACAATCCCTTCTCTTCCATTCTCCTCTCGGGATCTTGGGCACGCACACACATGTGCCTGGCGTGAGTTTTAAGCCACCGGGTCCGGGACATGAACGACGGTCAACTACGTAGGAGTCCAGTGACATAGCCAATACGCTAACTGCTGGTTCCCAAATAGATCATTTTTTTAACTAAGATATTTTTTTTTTGAGAGGTTTTTGCTATAGGGCACGTATGCTCACCCACTGACAGAGAGAGACAGAGAGACAGAAAGTGAGAAATCACCCCCGGGGAGGATGGCCATGCTGCAATCCTTTCTCCTCCATTCTCCTCTCGGGATCTTGGGCACGCAGGCACACGTGCCTGGCGTGAGTTTAAGCCACCGGGTCTGGGACTCGAACCGAGGTTGACTACATGGGAGACCAACAACATAGCCATTATGGTTACTGCTGGTCCACCAATATTTCTTGGTTTTGATAGCTTATAGGATTCTTCTGACATTTTGATGTTATTTTTGTCATTATTTTTGAGGTCTTATATTAGTTTCCACTTTGTTAAGCAACTATACCCCAAATACAAACGGAAACAGGGAGTATTCGAAAGGGTACACATGGATATTTAAAATGAGATAAAAAGGGAACCAGCAGTTAGCGTAATGGCTATGTCGCTGTACTCCCGCGATTCGTGTCCCGGACCCGGTGGCTTAGAACTCACACCGGGTGCGTGTGCATGCATGCCCAAGATCCCGGGAGGAGAATAGAGGAGAAGGGATTGCGGCATGACCATCCCCACCTGGGGGTTGATTTCTTGCTTTCTGTCTCTATGTCTCTGTCTGTCTGGCGAGCACATGCGCCCTATAGCAAAAACCTCTCAAAAAAAAAAAAAAAGAGATAAGAAGAAAAATAAAGGGCAAAAATGAAAAGATATGGTAATCAGAATTTGGAAATTGTTACACTGTCTACTAGAATCCAGAGTTCCTAGGGACTCTATTCCACCCCAAAGCAGAACAGTGTAACACTATTATTTTGCAAAGTTTACAAATCACTTCTCTACTTACCACATTCAATATCATTGTCCCACTCTGTGATGAACCCAGACCACCTAGATTGGAGATAGTAATTTTTTACTTGTATCAAGTAGAGATAATTAAATCTTCCTGGAACAAAGAAATGATTACCACTTTGTGTAACACTAAGACTAACTCCCACTTCTGCTCTCTGCATTGTTTGGTTGAAAAGGATTAGTTGTATATTCTAAAGGTGTTACATCATCCCCAATTCCTTTTAAATCAGCAAGTGTCCACTAGCTGAGAATTTACAGTAGGACTAGGTGGGAATTTATAGGAGGAAGAATAATGCCCTCCTCTCCCCACCAGAGAAAAAATTAAATACACAAAGTCTCACAATCTGAGTATGTAGGGACCAGCAGTTAGCATAATGGCTGTCGCTGATCTCCCATGTAGCCGACCGTGGTTCGAGTGCCGGACCAGATGGCTTAAACTCACGTCGGGCACATGCACGTGCATGCACAAGATCCTGAGAGGAGAATGGAGGAGAAGGGATTGCGGCGTGGCCATCCCCCCTGGGGGGTGATTTCTCGCTTTCTATCTCTTTGTCTCTCTCTGTCTTTCTGGTGAGCATACACACTCTATAGCAAAAACCTCTAAAAAAAAATTCAAGTATGTATTAGGTCAAATGGCAAGGCAGAATTAAGAACAAATAAACTTTCAGATTAAATTGAGAATGTTAATCCATCAGCTGATTTTAAGTGGAAAGATTATCCTGAATTATCTAGTTGGGGACAATCCAATGACAAGAGTTCTTTAAATGTGGAAAAGGGAGGCACAAGAGTGTCAGACTAGACTGGCCATTCCTATCTGGAAAGGAATGCCACTTTGCTGACAAACTGATTTTTTCATACTGGGGCCCACTTTTAGACTTCTCACCCACAGAATGGTAAAATAAAGGTTTTATGTTGTTTTAAGCCATGCATTTATGCTAATTTGTTTTTTAAAATTAGTGGAATTTTTCAAAGCCTGTAGAGAAAAAAAACAAACCTACTATGTTACACAACTTCATGGAAGCAACTGTTCTCCCCATGTATTTCTTGAGTGAAAACTAACCCCGTTGAAGCTAAACTTTTCCCTAGAGTTGGTCCAATTGGAGAGCTAAAGATTCACATAAACACAAGTTTAAGCTACCTTTTCTCAATTGGACACCTAGATAATATTAACTACGATGATACCAACCCTATTCCAGAGACTAATACTTGTGTCTAAACTAAACTGGAACTTCTCATGTGTGTACCCCTGATGGGCCATTGTGGAAGTCTTATTCATTCCATGACTTAGATATATATGAATAATAATGGAATGTGGAATGAATTGGAATGAGATGGAAATTGTCTCTTTTTCCATAAAATCTACTGCCACACCCTTGGTAATTAGTGAAGCTGTTAACCCTTTGATATGTGGCATGAGAGGAGGGTATGGCAGATCAAGGTTATGCAAAGTACGGTGGTTCTGTTTTACCCATCTGGTCAGTGGTGGGATTTTCTATATTTACTGCATGTATTCAGTGCATAAATATATGTATGATTACATGTATGTCTTTGAACAGAGACTTGGGGAAGAAAATTAAAATAATGATACATATTCGACTTTAAATGATGAAAAATTATTGACTCTAATAATCATTAACTTGTGTATACATAGTATTTAATTGCTTTTGGAAATACTGAATATAATACTGTGCATTCTTTTTGTTTTTCAATCTGTGCCTCTTCTATTAAGGCTATAAAATCACCAGAGAAAGGCAAAGAGAATCAAACTATAATTAAACACTTAAGCACAAATATCCAAAAAGATACCATGTAAATATAAAGATTAAGACAATACATGAATAAACATATCAAGATATAGATAGGGTAAATTTCATAGAGAAACTGCAATCAAAGTAAATTCAAAGAAATTAAATAACAGACACCATTTTAAGGCATTTTATGGAATCTGATTCTTTTATCATGAAGTTAGTGTTTTATAAATATCTTTAGAAGAAAGAAAAGAGAGAATAAAAGAAATCCTTAATACAGGTGAAGAATATAAAGCTCAAAGAAGCCAAATAACATGCTTGGGGGAATATAGTTATAAAAATTTAATCTCAGGTTTTTTTTATACCAAAAAAGTTGATTTCCTGATACATTGGAACAGACAGTAATGACCAGAACTCTCTACAGAAGAGTGTTGTATGAGTTCAGGAAAATCACTTGGAAATTTGGGATACAAGTTAAAAAAAATAAAACTATTCATAGTAAGAAGCTCTTTAGTTCCTTTCAGTTTAAGCAGGATTTAGGGACATAGGATTAAATAAAAAGAAAATAGTTACCCTTGTTTACATATTCACCTATTAAGATGCTCTCTCTTGCACCTAACTCTTCATCCCTTTTGTTTGATTTTCTTTAGATTTTCAGAGCATCACCTCCATGTCCACCTTATTAAATAGTCCTTTGACCTCCCTTTAGGACTAGTTAAAGTAGCCTCATTGCCTGAATCTTTTATTCTATGATGATATTTTTCACTCTAGTATTTGCATGACATTTTCCTTTAAGTAACCAGGCCATATCATAATAAAGTTGTGGGAATTATAAACATGAGTCAGCAAACCAAAATAGAGGGTTTTTAGAACCAAAATAGAGGGTTCCTACTAAGTAATTTTTTTTCACTAAATAATAAAGAAAATATCTTCAAGTGAATAATATTTTGTCATGGGAGTTTGCTTTGATCATAATAAAAATTCTTAGTGGTACTATGATACGTTTCCATTTGGCTAAATGGAAAGAAGTCGAAGAACAAATTTCAAAACTTAGTTTGTGATTTATATATCTGCATTTTTCTCTCCTATCTGTAACTTGAAAAATCAATTGTATTCTCTCAGATGTGACATTTGAAATGTTCTTACATTTTGGTTGGTTCCATGACTAATTTTAGACAAGCAAGAAAAAGAAAATACATTTGAAAATTTGGTATTTATCTTCCTTTTTTTTTTTTTAATAATCCTACTTCCATTCCCTATTTAGCACTATTTCTTTGAGCCATTTTTCTTTTGTAAGAATAAAAAATTGTACTGTGTTTTCTCTAAGATGCTATGATTTCTATTGTAAATCTATGTTTTTATTTATTTCTTTGAAATGAAATTTAGTTTCATTGTATCCTCTTATCTGCATTTTTCTCTCCTATCTGTAACTTGAAAAATCAATTGTATTCTCTCAGATGTGACATTTGAAATGTTCTTACATTTTGGTTGGTTCCATGACTAATTTTAGACAAGCAAGAAAAAGAAAATACATTTGAAAATTTGGTATTTATCTTCCTTTTTTTTTTTTTTAATAATCCTACTTCCATTCCCTATTTAGCACTATTTCTTTGAGCCATTTTTCTTTTGTAAGAATAAAAAATTGTACTGTGTTTTCTCTAAGATGCTATGATTTCTATTGTAAATCTATGTTTTTATTTATTTCTTTGAAATGAAATTTAGTTTCATTGTATCCTCTGAACTTTAACATAGAGATTTAATCTCTTTGCACTCAAAGACAAAGCAAATGAAGAATGGTATTCTATT
This sequence comes from Tupaia belangeri chinensis, assembly GCF_000334495.1. Lineage (NCBI taxonomy): Eukaryota > Metazoa > Chordata > Mammalia > Scandentia > Tupaiidae > Tupaia > Tupaia belangeri. The sequence continues at coordinate 3,129,393 of NW_006159439.1, read as the reverse complement.
TCATTGGACTTTAAGAGACTTTGAATCAAAACATAAGTTAAACATAGCTTTTAAGTCAGTATTGAATTGTCTTTAAAGTTATGTTCATTTGGGAACAATGGGGCAATTGACACACAATTATACAAAAGTATTTGAGATTTTTTTAAAACAAAACTTAATTTTATTATGTGTAAGATTTTTGAAGGAAAAATGCCATTTGACTCTCAATTCCAGTAAAGAGAAACATCTAGAAATCCTTTCCTGATGAACTATTTTTTAAACTTTAAAATATATTTAGTGCTTAAACCTTATTTTGCTTAAAAATAAATGTAAGGTGGGTTATTTTCATTATTAAATTTTGTTAGATGGCAGGGGCACTCCCACAGGGAGAGGAGGGGAGGACTCAGAAAGCACTCCCTCAGGGCCACGCTGCATGCCCCAGTCCTTTCTCCCCTGGGGATTTGGGGCATTTGTACAGTATGGTTTTCAAGCCTCAGATTCCAGGACTCAAATTGCACAATTGGCCACGTGGTGTCCAGCTGCCCAACCACCATGCTAATGGCTGATCTGTAAGTTGGCTTTTCATACTTAAACATGTATACAATGGAATAACAACAACAAAAAGAAGATGTAAATTATTTGAGGTTGATATAAAAGCTCCTAATCAGGAACTTCTTGCCTTTAGTTGAACTCAACTGTCCTTTGAGCTTCTACAGCTGAGCAGCTGCATTTTGACTAGGAAGGGGCTCTTCTCCATGATCACTTGTGAAGCTGAGATATCCCCTAAATAAAAGCCACAGAATTTAACTTGTCAAACACTTCAAGTCAGCCAGATCCTGCTCAAGATTCTGTTGACAGTGGTTGACAAAAAGGGCAGTTTATAAGAAGAAACTTTACCCTTCCTGATGTAATATCTAAAGGAGTGATACATATTTTCAACTATCCTATCTATCCTATTTCATCTATATGCCCCCTAGAACTTCAATTAGTGACCTAGAACTCTTAATACCCCTCTCAGCTTGACTAAACTTTAGAAAGACAGGCTTTGTCCCTGATCTCCCTGTTTTTAGAGTATTGTGTTAGAAAACGTGAAATTGTAAATTCTTTATCCCTTTGAGAGGTAAATATTTTTTAAAAACTTCTTGCCAGTTTTATAACCCAGGGATACATTTCTCAAAAGAAGCAGGGTAGATGTTGGAGAGGGATGGGGAATGTCATACCTTTAAAACATAATCAAGAAGAAGGTTAGAGATAGATAGTATTTTCTAGTTTCTGTGGGAGAATAGCAGCCTCATTTTAGTTAGCAAACGCAGGTGGCCTAGTAACAGAGAAAAACATTTCCAAACTCAGGAATAACTCAAGGTGTTCCACACATCCATGGTCATCCTCTTCCCTAATGTCCTCTAGGACTCTTCATCTAGTTCACCCCTGCTTTTTAAATCATTTCTGTCTTATATTTCAGCAGAGCTGAGTTTAGATTCAGCTATGGCCTTTCTTCCCTGTTTCAATAGCTTAGAATTCAGTCTTCCTTATATGTCTAATTTTGTCCAATGTAGTTTTTGCTTTGACAGTACCTAAAACTTCTGTTTAATGTGTTCACTGTTCTTATGTTACAGGAATTGAACAACATTTTTGGGGGGAGAGGGAAGATAAATGAATTTCTTTTAGTTCTTATTCTGACAGATACACGCTGAGAGAGGAATGAAATGAAAGAAATGTCTTACATTTTAATTGTGCTTTGAACTCCTCTGCATGATTTCATTTATTTTTAGAAGAATACATCAAGATGACCAAAGAAATCTGAATCCTCCCCAAACCTATTTTTGCAGTTTTAGAACTAGATGAAGCTACAGATCTGTATTAAGGCTAAATTTATGTTACTAATGGCTATGTGTTGAAAGCAAGGGCCAAGACACATCTTTATTGAATAGTCTGAATTGTCTCCGAATCCAAAGAGTTTAATATTTTGCTCAGAAGGAAGAGGTGAACTACAAAATATTCTCACCAGAAAATAAAAAAGGAGGTTCTGATTTTTTTCGAGGGGACTTTGTTGATTCTATTGACTCATCATTAAATGTACCCTCAGGTGTAATAAAATTGTTGTTAATAAATGGACCAATATAGACAAATTATTACTTTTGTTTCTAATCAAGGAAAGATAGTCGTTGGCCTCTAAGTCTCTCTAGTCAGCGCTGGTATATTTAATTAGCAGAAAATTTGCATCAGGAGAAAAACTCAAAACAGAATGGATGTGAAATGATGCATAGGTGAAATGTAAGGTTAACATACTACAAAAGGCAGGGGCCCATTTTTATCACTTCTCCAACTAGTTAAAAAAATCTTTCCATCCAATTCCTCACATTTTATTGTATAGGTAGTGACTTAAGAAGTTAGTTGCCAAAATCTTTCTGCTGCAAACATCTTACCTGAACTATTTAATCAGCATAAATATGCCTGTGTGTTTTTATTCCACTTGGTCTCATTACTAAAGAAGTCGGTCAATAATACTAGGTGTGAAAAAGACATTGCTCAGGCAAATAAAAGGGAGCTCTAGTCAGGCAGAAATCACAGTCCTGGTCTCAACAACTGTTTTATTTTGTTTTAAATGTTTCTTTCTTGTTACAAAACAGTTACTTTACTGATAAAATTATACTAGAAATCTGCTGGCACATTTTATAATTTTTAAAAGTACAATGATTTTTACTATTTTTAGGCATACTGAGTAAATTAAAATAAGGATTTTAACTATTCTCACTGTCTTCTTACAAGTACAAAAGTGGGAAATGTTTTCCCCTCCTCTCTAAACAATATACAGCATCATATTCACATGGGACATACATTTTAAGAAATATGACCTTTACAGAAAATATGATGAATAATTATTAATATCCAAATTTTATTATTTCAAATGACGGGCTATTATCTGGTAGAACAATCATACTTGACATTGCATGTGGGGATGAATCAGTTTCAGAAAATTAAATGACGTGTCACTTATTATCTTTAACTTAAAAGAAAATGCCCATTTCTGCTCTCAGTATTAGTGTGGGACTAAAACCTCACTCAGTACTCGCTTTGCTTTCTTAGAGGAGATAGCACTAAGTATGGTAAAATTTAAAGGCCCACAAGAACATATTCTATGGAAATCTTGGTAATCTATTTCAGGCAATGTAATTTAGTGAAACTGTGAATTATTTTCTTCAACAGTAGGTTCTTGAGCGATTAGGGATAAAGATACCTACAAGGCTTTCAACAATGTATACGATTTTATTACAAAGTGGACATTTGAAAAATGACATGTAGCCTAAGAATTTAAACAATTAACAGTTTCATAAATGAATCTGTGTCTAATTAAAACTTTTTTGGATGACACCAATGTTCTTAGCAGTATCAGTAGTTGTAACTATTGTAGATTAGAAAGGAGCAAATTAAATGTACAGAAAAAAGCTCTTGGAAAAAACACCTTGGTGATTTTATGCACTAAGATTAGGAATCTGTCACATCAATACTTAAATCATTTGAGTACATTTGACTTTACTGAGGTATTTCTATTGACCTAAGAATTGAAGAAAATCTTAACTTTTTAGGCTCGGCTGTGCATATGACTAGCCATACAAACTTGAAAGAGTTATCTAGTCTTTATGAGATTCAGTTTCTTTCATCTGTGAAACAAAAGCCATAACTGAATGATCATTGGTACCTTTTCATACTTAACATACAAATGGAATTTAAACTTATTCTTTCCTACCAGACTGAAAAAAATCTAAGATATTGATAAAGCTAATTACACATGACTTGAATTAATGAAGTAATTAATTATTTATACTTGTTATGAACTTTGAGCCTACACTCTTAATAGAGGGGAATAGAAAACAAGCAAACAAAAAAGAAGTCATGGGCCAGCTAGTGGTGTAGTGGTTGAGCTGGCTGGATTCCACGTGGTCAACTCTGTGATTCAAGTCCCGGATGTGGTGATGAAAAGTATGCTGGGTCCACGTGCTTGTGTGATCCGAATCCTGAAAGTTGAAATGGAAGAGATGGGATTGTGATGGGACCATCTCCAATAGAAGTGCAGGGGGGATGGCTTTCTCCCTTTCTCTCTCACTAGTGATTGTATGTACCCTCCAGCAAATAAAACCAACAAATAAAAAGTGACTATGAGCTTCTAAGAAATAAACATTTTTATAATGTAAAATAAATAACTAAAAATGAAATGTGTTAATGAAACTTCCAGCTAGTGTTATGAATATGCATTCTTTATAGTTCAAAATTGCTAGACACTAAAATCACCAGATTGGATTTTTGCAAAATGCATCACAGTGGACAACGAGTAATTTCAGTTATTCAAAGCTACTGCAATAAGCAATAGATGTCAAAACTCTCAGTCTTAGCTCAGTACGGAAACAGAAGGCTAGAGAGTTTTCAAGAACTTGGATGGAAAGATCATGGGCCATCTGTGTTTACCAGTTAGCTTTACTCCAAAGAAAAGTGAACATTCTCTTATCTTTATAACATGGAGTAGTGTTCCAAATTGAAACATTTTCTGCCATATCACAGAAAGAGGGATCGTTCTTGACGATTATGCTTCAAAGAGATGACTCCATTTTCCAGTAGTTCTGAAAATGGAAAACACAAAGAGAAAGAGGAGAGACACCTGACATATATTCTCTAGGCCTTTTAGAAAACATGGAACTGTCCTGTTATCCACATAGTCACAAATGTACAAGAAAGATAATACTGCTGACATCAAGGAAATGGGTACTGTTCAAAAAGGAATGCCCTACAAATGTCACCAGGGCAAAACCAGAAGAATCTTCAATTGTCCCAGCTTGCTGTAGGCATTGTTGTAGACCAACAACTTAAGGGCAAGATATCTCACCAAGACAATTAACATTGAGCATATTAAGTGTCCTAAGAGCCAAGACAGTTTTTTGAAATGCATGAAGACAAATTATCAGAAAAATAAGAAAGAGAAAGAAAAATGTTACTGGGTTCAACTGAGACCTAAGCTTGCTCTATCTAGAGAAGCATAATTTATGAGAACCAACAGGAAGGAGCTCAAGCTCCTGGAACCTATTTCTTATGAATTTTTGTCATAATTAAGGTAAAGAAGTGAAAGAACCTTAGACTGTAAATAAGCAAATAAATAAATGGTTCACAAGTCCCTGGGCTACAAAACTCACAAGAAACAAAACAAAACAAAACAAACTTTCAAAAATTACACAAAACTATATTTCAAAGGAACAAAACCAAAATTTACAATTATGACTTTTCTAAAATAAATGCTCTAAGAAAAAAGAGTTCAAAAGGCTAGAGTTAGGAAGAATCCTGTCTAAAACTCAGTTAAGGTATAGAAAAGTTAAGGTCTTTTTGGTGAGATGACACTAATTTAAAAGCCAAATTAGAACTTTCATTGACCAAGCTGGAGCAGCAGCTCTTACTGTACTCATCTACTTTAAATGAAAATGAGTAGTTGACTCATGAGTCATGCAAAATTATTTCTAAATGATCATAGCTGCATTTGTACCTCATCTTGGACTTGTAAATATTCACTTTCGTTATGCACATACTTTAAGACCTTTCCATTCCTCATAACTGCTAAGATGAGTTAAGTAGGAAAACATTAACCCATTGTTTTGTAGATTAGAGTGTTGGGGTCTAAAAGAAGTCAACCCACTGGTTTAAGCTACATATTTGTGACAGTATCAACTATCACTTTCATAAAGTGCTTCCCAATGTGGCCCATTGATTCTGTGAGTCAGGTGCTTTGCATGTGTGACTGCTGAGCATGTTGTTTGTATAAGCAAAAGTTCAAATAGTTTATATTTCTATTGAATAAAAAAAAAACAAACTATTTGCCCAAGAGATATATTATCAGAAAACATAAAACTCAATATCTTAATTCAATTACTTATTTTATGGAAGCAAATATTTTTTACTGAGACTTTTCCAGATAGAGCCCTAACTACAAAAGAAAATTAGTTTGCATTTTAATGAGAATTTTAAAAAGACCATGATATATATTCATAACATAATGGGAAATACTATTAGATGTTTGAAAAGAGTTGGTCCATATTCATCCACATAGTCAAGGACAGCCCAGAGGAGTTCTTCATATTGAAGGCAAGATCTTGATTTTGTTTTTGTTTTCTAAATTAATACCACAGGAGAGCTTGATTATTACCTTATTTGTAAAGGTTTGCATTTTCACTTAAAATAATACATCTACTTTGGTCAATTAAATTCTTCAAGCCATCACACTGCTCTGACTGCCAAACTCTGGTGATGCCAATGTTGTTGATATTCGGGATGGCTAAACAAAGGAGTGATGAAGTGATGAACAACTAGAAGTATGACAGCAAGGCATATGGGAACACCTTCATATTCTACCCCATAACAGGACTGTAAATTGTAGGCTGCCCTAAAGAGATGCTGGTTGTGCTAGAGAGGATCTGTCAGTGTAATAGACGGGCGTTCCATAAAGTTCCTGGACAGTGGCATTTTAACTTGCTCTGGCTCTGAAAATCACTAGCTTCAAAGACAGCTCCATCTCTCTTTGAAGAGAAATCAAAGATGTGAAGTGTGAACAAACAACTGACTACATAAAATTCATTTTACTTGTACTTGAAATAATATATTTAGGGATAATATAAGTGCCATGAACTTTTGATCTACTAAAAATGGAGCTACCAAAAAAACAGAAAGATGAAAAACAAATAGTTTTAAGCCATGGGATATTTTTACAAGCTTTTTTCTTTTACGATAGAGTTAATTAATGAGTTCATTGATGAGTTATACTTGTTATGAACCAGAAAATGACATTTTTAATGTAGGAATAAAGAATAAGTCACTATATCTTTTCTGAAGATTTTTTAAAAAGAGATCAGCAATTCTGAGGTAAATATTTTATCATAATTATGTAAGCTTTCTGAATCTCATTTATATGTATATTTTCTTCTTAAAAATTTTCATAGGATGCAAATGATCTCCAGAAAGTGGCAGAGAGAAGGCAAAAACATTTGCCAGTGGAGCTTAGACACACTGCAATCCTTTCTGTTTTTCTCCATCCTGTTGGGATTTATAGCACACATGTACATGTGCCTGGCATGTTTCTCAAGCTATAAGGACTAGGATTTGAACTGTGGTCTGTCATGTGGGATCTGGTTTCTCTTAACCACCAGTTATGTGGCAACCAAAAGTATATTTAGTTGGTTTTTAAGCCTGTTTTTGACTGGAAATTTAAGAAATCAATTTACAATGTGATTTGAAAGACATAGTGTTGTAATGTGGAGGACATAGTCTATTTCTAAAAAGAAGTAGTTTGTATATACTCTTGTATATTTTTCTGGCGTATGAAAAATTGTACAATTTAAATAACAAAAAGTAGGCTGATTGACATTAACTTGTGGCCTTTGTAGCTGAGCAGATCCCTGTTGATAAGCACATTGTCCCAAGTCATAGCAATATTTGGGAAGGGAAGCCTACATATTGTATCGGTCGAAATGACTTATGATAGTTTGTTCATAGGGATCAATAGGAAAGCTAAATGAGACAGAAGGATTTCAATAATTGCACAGTTCATTTATACAAAATGAAGAAATAGCCTTTGTTTCAGAAAAACACAATTGAGGTGGAAGAGAGAAAGGAATGCTTATCTGAACGAGCCAGCTTGTCTTCCTCGTGTTCTACACTCACGGTCTGCACACTCGGGATTTCCACCATTTCATAGCTTTGTCTGTCTAGGATGTGATGGGGTCCAAGTATTTAATTTGGAACAAGACTTACTTTCTAAATTTATTTTGCGGACTTATAATAAGAGCATGTTTACCATGTGTTTAATGCTAACTTTTTCCTCAGGTTCTAAGCAATCCATAATAGATTTAAGCAGTATTCCTTTTTATAAAGAAGTGAACAGTATAATTATTTCTCTGGTTTTGTGAAACTTAAATATTGTTTGATAGTTACAAGCAATAGTACCTAACCAACAGAGATAGAGAGAGAGAAAGAGAACACCCTCCACTGGCACGTGGTCATGTTGCTGTAATCCTTTCTCATCTACTTTTTCATCCAATCAGGACTTGGGACACACATGCACATACACACACGTCTGATGTGTTTTTCAAGCCACTGGACCAGGATGTGAACCACCACTGGCCATCTGGGATCTGGTTTCCAACACACAGCATGTAACCACTGCACTGTGAAGTTGCCCCCATTCTGACTCTTCTGAATAGTGACATTTAGATGTCATATTTTTGTTTAATCTAAATATTATTTCCTTTAAAATTAATGGTATACAAAATTCTATCATACTATATACCTATTTTGTATAATACAGTATGATAATAGAATTATTGACTATATCATTGTAATAAAATATTTTATAATCCTCTAAAAAATTCACTGAAATTTGAGAGAACAGACTTGGGTTCAGATTTGGCGTGGGGCGCAGACCATGCTCTGCTGTCCCTATCATACCATGATACAGCCGGAAGACCTCCTCTATCATGGTCACTTGGCCTTAGACCCATGAACAATAAGCTGAGTGAACTTCTACTCTCTAAAATTAGGCATATTTGTGTATTTTCATTTATTAGCAATGAAATGGGCTAGAATAAGAGTCTCTGTATAAGGACATTTATACTGAGCACCACAGTATTAAAAATAAGGTTTTAAAACCATGTCTATAGAAATAAATTATTGTCAAAATAGGAAATACATAAATGTTCAACTTAATAATAGGTTCAGAAGTGTTCATAGAATTTTTAAAAAGAGGTTTTTTAAAAGCGAATGTGGACGTAGGAAATACAAAAATGAAAATGGACTCTAGATAAGCACCGCAGATTACTATGAGACTGAAGTTTGAAGAAAAGAAGTAATAACATCAATAAATACAGTCACATTAAAGAGTAACAAAAGGTTATGGCTCACATTATACATTAAGAAATTCTTCATTCAATTTCCTTTAGAAAAGTCAAATCTCGTGAACAGTACTCGAGTTCCCCATCCCCAACCTTCTTTCAGTCGTAGTAGCTCTATATAACTTTTCAGTTCTAATACTTAAAAATTATCTAAGATGATTTCATTAATAGCATATAAGAAGTTTTTTTTTTTTTCAAATATTGTTTAACTCAATTAAATTTCTTCAGAGAGTTTTGCCTTAGAAAACATGAACTTACTGGGAAGAGAAAGAGAGATAAAGAGACAGAGACAGTGAGAGGGAAAGTGGGAAATTACCCCCAAAGAGGGATAGCCACTCCACAATCCCTTCTCCTCTATTTTCTCCCAGGATCTTGGAAATGCACATACTTGTGCCTGATCTGAGTTTTAAGTCACTGGGTCCAGGACTCGAACCACAGTTGGCCATGTGGGAGTCCAGCAACATAACTACTGCATCATCTACTGACCCCTCAATAAGAATTTAATAAATAAGTAAACAAACATCTTGACTTCAAAATGTCAGATTTCCATGTATGTTATAAAGTATTGCAGAAGTTCACATCAAAGATATCCAGTGTGGTGGCCAGAAGAGGGCGTAGTGGTTAAGATGCTGGACTCCCACCTATTCAACCATGATTTTTTTTTTTTTTTGAGAGATTTTCACTGTAGGGCACGTGCGCTCGCCAGGCAGACAGAGAGAGACATAGAGACAGAAAGCGAGAAATCACCCCCCAGGGGGGATGGTCACGCCGCAATCCCTTCTCCTCCATTCTCCTCTCGGGATCTTGGGCACGCACGCACACGCGCCCGGCGTGAGTTTTAAGCCACCGGGTCCGGGACACGAACCGCAGTCGACTACGTGGGAGTCCAGCGACATAGCCATTACGCTAACTGCTGGTTCCCAACCATGATTGAAGTCTGGGACTTGGTGGCTTGCTTTCTCACTTTCCCGCTCCTTTTCTCTGTTTCTCTGTTCAAATAGAAATAATAATGATGATAATAATAAATAATAGAAAAGAAATCCAATGTGTAAGCAATAATCCGCTATAATACTATGTAGCATTAGAATTATGGAAAGGGTAATTTAAGCAACATGCAGTTGTTTAAAATCATGTTATTATCCATTTTCTCTTTGTGGTATATAGTTTAAAGACCGAGATTGTTGTATCACCTACTTGGTATACATTGCTAAGTCCAACACTTGTTACCATGGCAGTGCCTCCATCACTTTTAAAGGACATTTTGACTATAGAGAATTTTTAATTGATAAGTATTTTATTTGCATTTAACACTTGGCATATATCAGTCTATTGCTTTACTGTTTCCAAATTTCTGATGAGAAGTCTGATATTGAGAATATTTTTTGTGACAAATTGCTTTCCTTTTATGGAACTTGAAATGTTCTCTGTGTCTTTGGTTTTCAACAGTTGGATTATAATGTTTTGGTGTAGATTATTCTATTTCTTCATACATGGAGTTTGCTGGCTGTTTGTACTAGAGGACTTCAAATAGTTCATGACAAAGTGGAATTAAAATACAACTTTATTGAACAGCATGTGGTGTAATTGATATGTTGCTGGACTCCCATATAGTCAACCATGGCTCACGTTCTGGACCTGGTGATTTGAGACTCACAATTGGTGCATATGCACGAGTGCACAAGATCCCAAGAGAAGAATGGAAGAAGAAGGATTACAACATGGCTATCCCCATTAGATGTGTGTGTGGGGGGAGGGGGTGATTTTTCACTTTCTGTCTCTTGCTGTCTCTCTAGTGAGTATGTGCAACCTGTAGCAAAAATCTCTCTTAAAAATAAAAGACAAGTTTATTTTCATGCAAACCTTTTTTTGAAATCCTTATATATTGTTTTCATAATACATATTTTTCATGATCTCTTGTATTGGGTTGTTGAAAAAGTCATGATATATTTTTTCTGTTTTTTTTTTTTAATGCAAAAAATGCATCAGGACTTTTCTGACAACCCAATATTTATGTCTTTCATTAAACTTGGGCATGCCTAGTGACTTCCTAATTTTCCATATATACTCAGTTTGTTTTGAGTGCCAATTTTAATATGCGACACCCCCTCCAAATAAAAAAAAGGTAAAACAAAAAAATAAAACACAGAGAGAGTGAAAAAGCAAAGGGGCATAAAAGCTGTTGGTCCCTTAAATTCACTGGAAGTTACTTCACTGAGAAGAGGAGGGGTTCACAACATTGCAGGGAGTTTAAACAACCAACAACTGGGACCAGCAGTTGGCGTAATGGCTATGTCGCTGGACTCCCACATAGTCGACTGCGGTTCACGTCCCAGACCCGGTGGTTTAAAACTCACGCCGGGTGCGTGTGCGTGCATGGAGAATGGAGGAGAAGGGATTGCGGCGTGGCCATCCTCCCCTGGGAGTAATTTCTCGCTTTCTGTCTCTCTGTCTCTCTCTGTCTGGCAAGTGCACGTGCCCTATAGCAAAAACCTCTAAAAAAAAAAAAAAACAACCAACCAACTAGCCTGCATCTGACTCTATCTGTATTTGGATGATCAGAAGCTGCAAACAGTGATCAAACTATAGATCCCAAATATTGGTAGGATAAAATTCTTTTCATACCAATATGGCTACCATAAGCCATGTACAAGCTGCTTCAGGAAAATGTTCACAGCTACCTGTCATAGGGATGAGTGCTAGGGGTTAAGAAACTGTTACTATGCTAAGAGCTGGAATTGACAAATATCGACCACAGATTACTGCCTAAACTTTTTCCTGAAAGTTATAGGCCTTCAATAGACTGCAGATTTTTTAATGTTTACATCAGGCATATCCTATCAGTGTAATTGCTGAGTAGGTGTGCAGACATGTTTTTGGTGTTTCCTACTCTGAATCTTGTCAGAATTTTTTCTCAATTTTTCAGACTGTTTTGCCACTTAGAGTACTCTTGATCAACTGTTATTTATTTATTTATTTATTTATTTCAATGCTTGGAATATATCATCCTACTCTCTTCTGGGCTATATGATATCTGATGAAAAATTCTCTAATAGTCTTACAAAGGTTTCATATATCTGACATGTCACTTTTCTCTTTCTGTATCTAAAATTCTTTGGTCGTTGACATTTGACAATTTGATTCTCTGTGAGGAAATCTGCCTTTGACATCACAGACCTATTGGTGCTCCAAAAATGAATCTAAATTATTCTAATTCTGTTAGGACTTGAGTCAAGCATGACAGAGACAAGTCTCTGAAAAGCTGGAATATTGGATGCACATTCTTCTCCTCTTTTGATCTGAAGGAAAAAGCCACAAGATATGCTGAGTTACACTGGCTTGGGAGAGGAGCAGTAGCAAGTAAATTAACATAGCAATCCCTATGTTTCAATGTGGCCATTTGCAACTCTGTACTCACCTGGTGTACTGCAATTTCTTCATTGGTACTTTGAATTCACATAAAGGTATTTTGATCTAGGTTTTGTTTTTACTTTCTTCTCTCTCTGGGGGAATGAGGGCTGAGACTTCCTATTCTACAATCTTGCTGACTCCACTCACCATTTAAGATTTTAAGTAAAACAAAGTGTCTAAAACTTTCATGTTTAAAAAACATGGAAAAAAGTCTTAGAAAAATATGTCAGTTCTTCTAAATTTATATTGGTGTATATACAAAGAATTTCATATCAAGTAAGTTTGATTAAATGAGCTGAAGGAGAATGGAACAAAAATGAATAAAACATAAATCCCAGATTTGAGAAAATTTGCTTATTTTTCACCACATTTAAAATTCAAAGGAATGAAAGAGGAAGGTAAAGAACTAGATACATTTATCAGCTATTTTTATTGCTATTTTAAAAATTTTCACAAACAGTAGCTTCAAATAATACCCTTATTCTGGGGGAGGGTAGAGGTTTTTGCTACAGGGTGTGTGCACTCGCCATGCCAGAAAGACAGAGAGAGAGAGAGACAGAAAGCGAGAAACACCCCCCAGGGAAAATGGCCACCCGGTAATCCCTTCTCCTCCATTCTCCTCTCGGGATCTTGGGTGTTCATGCACACACACTCAGCATGAGTTTAAGCCACTGGGTCCGGGACTTGAACTGTTGTCCACCACATGGGAATCCAGCGACATAGCTATTATGCCAACTGCTGGTCCCCATTTTTAAAAAGATTTAATTAATTGATTAATTAATTATTACTTTTATTTTAAATTTTGCTATAGGGTACCCATGCTCACTGGAGAGTGAGAGTGAGAGAGAGAGAGAGAGAGAGACAGACAGACAGAGAAAAAATATATGAGAAAGCAAACCACCAAGTCCAGGACTTGAATCGTGGCTGGCTATGTGGAAATCCAGCATCTTAACCACCACACCACCTGCTTGCCCCAGTAGCCATTTCTTTTAACCTTAGTTTTTGTAGGTCAGAAATCTAGGTATGGATTGACTCCATCCTCTGTACATGATTTCACCAAATTAAGGAAAGTTTCATATAATAAAATGTGATAATGGAAGTCATATCCCTCCCTCTTTGACATATAATATAAAGTAATCAGGGGAGTAATTACCATATTTGCCAAATGTATTGGCTATAAACATGTCACAGGTTCTGTCTGTACTCAGAAGATTAAAACAGGATTTGAATTGTGGGAAATCTTAAGATGTGTTCAGCACAAGATAGCTTAATTTTCAAATATATCAATATTTTATATCCATGGCAAGATGATATTTTGATTTGTAATTAATTCTTTTAGGAGAAAAAAATTCATAAGTACCTTTGTTCTCTCCACATTATACACTTGGAAGATCACAAAAACAAAGCAGCTGAGGCCAGTAGGTTGCTTAATGGTTTAGGCACCAAACTCCCACATGGCTGGTTGCAGTTTGAATCCCAGACCTGGTAGCTTGAAGTTATGCTGGGTGCTGGGCACATGTGCATAAATGCATCAAATCCCAGAATAGAAGAGAAAGTATTTCAGTGTGGCCATCTACCTGCCCCACCTGGGGGTGATTTCTCACTTCTCTCACTGTATCTCTCTGTCTCTCTCTGGAAAGCGTGTACAATCTATGGCAAAAACAAAGAAAAAATAAAAAACAAACTAGCATAAACCTACCTATTGTTAATCTTTGAAGTAGATGAGCACTTTTAAGTATAGGCTAAATTAAATAAATATAGGACCAGCAGAAGGCTAATGGTTACATTGCTGAACTCCCACATAGTCAACGGAGTTTTAAGTCCCAGACCTGGCAGCTAAGACTTATGCTGGGCACATGTGCATGCATGCGCAAAATCCCAAGAGGAGAATGGAGAGGGTGATTGTGGTGTGACCTATGGAGGTGGGGGGGTGATTTCTCCCTTTCTATCTCTCTGGTGAGTACATGTGCCCCATAGCAAAATATCTCTCTAATAAATAAATACATATATACAGAAAAATAATTTAAATAAACAACTATATAAAATCAAGAGTATAAATAACTATATCATTCTTAAATTCGATTAAATTGCCATGTATAAATCATGTTGTTTTTATGTTAAAATGATAATTCTATTATATCTCTGCAATAGGCGACAAAATTTGGGAGCTGTCATTAGAAGTTTCAAGGCAGCAAGAAAAATCTTGCCAGTCTGAGCTTTTTGGCAAGTCCAGATGCTTCATGGTTTATCATTCTCTGATTTCACTACTAGGTCATTAATGAAGTGTTTATGCTTGAGGCAGAAGTTTATTAATTTAGATCTGATAGTGCAAAGTTATAAGAAAAATTATATATTTAAAAATTTAATGACAAATGCTATTTTTATTTCTTACTTTCCTCATATAAATGATAGTTCTACATGTTAAAAAATTTAAAAAAGAAATCTAAATATTACATTAAAGTACATTTGCTCTTCAATAAACTAAGGTGACTTATGAGATGGTAAGCGTAATCTTTTATGGAGAATAAATCAGCACAGTTATTTAAATTTTTTTATCACATCGCAATATGTTATGGTACTAAATCTTTAATATTTATAAAGATTCAACTGTTAGCTATCAAAAATGAACTATGGGTATATACAAAATTGAAATAACTATTTCAAAAATGAAAAGTTATATCAGGAAACTGGGCATTTGTAGGCATCACAGTAAACGTGAAATTTCACTTTAAAAAGTTCATTCTTTCTGAAAGAGAGAGAGAGAGAGATGAACACCCCAGCATGCTCTTTATGCTATAACCTACCTCGAGCTGCAGCCAGCCCATACTGTGGACCTGTATGTGTATGATTGACATGTAGACAGATGCCCCAGGACACAAAGTTTGAACCTTCTCAGGTGGTGCCATTCGTGTTACCACTTTATGACTATCTGGCCTCACTGGCTTTTTATTTCAACTCATTTATTTCTATGTTACATGACACAACCTGAATAATTATTTTAATTGTAATTCTTTCTTTGACTACATAGAGAAAAATATTCTTTTTTCCCATTGGAGGATATTTTCACCAAGAAAGAAACAAAAGTAGAAGCCAAATTATTATATTGAACTATTTAGTACTACTATTCAAACTGTCTTAAACTTCAGTAAACTTTAAAATATATTGCTTTTAGGAATTTAGGCTTATCTTGGCTTTCAAAATAATTTTTTAATGTGGAATTTCCTCTGCTGTCTACCATATAGGTCATCCATATAGGTCATGATCTTTTTTTTTTTTTCTATAGGGTATGCACGCTCGCCAGAAAGACAGAGAGAGACAGACAGAAAGTGAGAAATCACCCCCAAGGGGGGATGGCCACACTGCAATCCCTTCTCCTCCATTCTCCTCTTGGGATTTTGGGTACATACGCACACCAAGAGGAGAATGGAGAGGGTGATTGTGGTGTGACCTATGGAGGTGGGGGGGTGATTTCTCCCTTTCTATCTCTCTGGTGAGTACATGTGCCCCATAGCAAAATATCTCTCTAATAAATAAATACATATATACAGAAAAATAATTTAAATAAACAACTATATAAAATCAAGAGTATAAATAACTATATCATTCTTAAATTCGATTAAATTGCCATGTATAAATCATGTTGTTTTTATGTTAAAATGATAATTCTATTATATCTCTGCAATAGGCGACAAAATTTGGGAGCTGTCATTAGAAGTTTCAAGGCAGCAAGAAAAATCTTGCCAGTCTGAGCTTTTTGGCAAGTCCAGATGCTTCATGGTTTATCATTCTCTGATTTCACTACTAGGTCATTAATGAAGTGTTTATGCTTGAGGCAGAAGTTTATTAATTTAGATCTGATAGTGCAAAGTTATAAGAAAAATTATATATTTAAAAATTTAATGACAAATGCTATTTTTATTTCTTACTTTCCTCATATAAATGATAGTTCTACATGTTAAAAAATTTAAAAAAGAAATCTAAATATTACATTAAAGTACATTTGCTCTTCAATAAACTAAGGTGACTTATGAGATGGTAAGCGTAATCTTTTATGGAGAATAAATCAGCACAGTTATTTAAATTTTTTTATCACATCGCAATATGTTATGGTACTAAATCTTTAATATTTATAAAGATTCAACTGTTAGCTATCAAAAATGAACTATGGGTATATACAAAATTGAAATAACTATTTCAAAAATGAAAAGTTATATCAGGAAACTGGGCATTTGTAGGCATCACAGTAAACGTGAAATTTCACTTTAAAAAGTTCATTCTTTCTGAAAGAGAGAGAGAGAGAGATGAACACCCCAGCATGCTCTTTATGCTATAACCTACCTCGAGCTGCAGCCAGCCCATACTGTGGACCTGTATGTGTATGATTGACATGTAGACAGATGCCCCAGGACACAAAGTTTGAACCTTCTCAGGTGGTGCCATTCGTGTTACCACTTTATGACTATCTGGCCTCACTGGCTTTTTATTTCAACTCATTTATTTCTATGTTACATGACACAACCTGAATAATTATTTTAATTGTAATTCTTTCTTTGACTACATAGAGAAAAATATTCTTTTTTCCCATTGGAGGATATTTTCACCAAGAAAGAAACAAAAGTAGAAGCCAAATTATTATATTGAACTATTTAGTACTACTATTCAAACTGTCTTAAACTTCAGTAAACTTTAAAATATATTGCTTTTAGGAATTTAGGCTTATCTTGGCTTTCAAAATAATTTTTTAATGTGGAATTTCCTCTGCTGTCTACCATATAGGTCATCCATATAGGTCATGATCTTTTTTTTTTTTCTATAGGGTGTGCACGCTCGCCAGAAAGACAGAGAGAGACAGACAGAAAGTGAGAAATCACCCCCAAGGGGGGATGGCCACACTGCAATCCCTTCTCCTCCATTCTCCTCTTGGGATTTTGGGTACATACGCACATGCGCCCAGTGTGAGTTTAAGTCACCAGGTCTGGGACTCAAGTTGCAGTTGACTACATGGGAGTCCAGTGACAAAGCCATTACGCTAACTGCTGGTCTCAATATATGTCATTTATCTATATGCTTTCTCAGTGTCTAATTTCCAGACTCTTTCTCTTTCTATTTTCCCCTATTTTTCCCTTTATCACTAGGAACAAATTTAAAAATCTCTCTTAGGACATGTGGTTATGGAATTACTCACTGTGGCTGTTGATATATATTGGTCCACTTTAGACAATACAATGTTAATCAGATTCTACTGGAACATTTTAAAGTTTCTTTTTTTTTTTCTTTTCTTTTCTTTTTTTTTCTTTTTTTTTTTTTTAGAAGTTTTTGCTACAGGGCGTGTGCTCGTCAGAAAGACAGAGACATAGAAAGCAAGAAATTACCCCCCAGGGGGGATGGCCATACCACAATCCCTTCTCCTCCATTCTCCTCTTGGGATCCTCGGAATGCATGCACACATACCCAGTGTGAGTTTAAGCCACCGGGTCCAGGACTCGAACCGCGATTGACTACATGGAAGTCCAGCGACATTGCCATTGCACCAACTGCTGGTCCCAAGTTTATTTATTTCTTTTTTTCTGAGACAGAGAGAGAGAGAGAGAGGGAGACTCCCAAGAGAGAGAGAGACTCCCAAGAGTGTCTTCACACTGCTTTCCACCCTCTGCCTCAGCCTTTTAAGTCAAGAGGATGCATACACACCCTCAAGAGTTACAGGGAGACCCTGGATTCTCCCCATGTGGCTTCAGTATCACAGAACTTTGCACTACCCTGTGCAACCACAGTTGGCCTCCGTCGAAATATTAACTCAAAGTTTTAGGTTTATTTATATTTTTAACTAAACCTTTGACAAGTGTCTTCATTAGGAAAAACTACCATTTGTGAGAGCTTCCATAAGGGATAGATATTTTTCCCTGCCTTTCTTCTCACTGGTAATAGATGACAAAATCTTTTCAGATGTCTTCCTCTGCCAGTATAGCCCATGCAGAAAGCAACTCTGATTCTCCTTCTAGCTCCAGAAGTCAGTCTGTGTCTCAGGATCATGCTCGTCCTCTATTTGATGATTGTTCAGGATTTGGCATGACATGATTCAGACTGATGAGCCTGACTGCTGGTTAGTTGTCTCTGGAAAAGGTCTTCTCTCTCTCATGAAGCCTACTTTTCCTATTCCTGGTTCTGATGTGCAAGACAAAAGGCCTAGAAATCCTGCAGGCATCTTAATTCCAGCCTGGGACTAATAAGATCTAGAGAAAGGAGACCCCTGACAATAACTAGAAAGTTCTGCGGTGGTCTTTTGCCCTGAAGCCTTTAGTTATTTAAGTGAGTAAAATTATAATTCAAGACCTTTTAAGGTTCCCCACCCTCAAATATTTGTAGGCACAGCATCTTTTGTGAATATTGAGTAAAATACGTTATAATTCAAGACCTTTTAAGGTTCCCCACCCTCAAATATTTGTAGGCACAGCATCTTTTGTGAATATTTCCTTCTGATTTTCCCCTGCCTTTTTTTTTTCCTTTTAGTTTTTTTGCTACCTGTCATGTGTACTCATTGAAGGGACACAAAAAGAGACAGAGAGAAAGTGAGAAATCAGTCCCCGGGTGGGATGGCCACACCATGATCCATTCTCCTCTTGGGATTTTGGGCATGCACACATATATGCCCAGTGTGTTTCCAAGCTACCAGAACCTCAGCTTTAGCTAGGACGATCCTGCATCTTTCCCATCATGCCACATGCTAGCCTATCTCTGCTAACACCATGTAAACTATTATAATTTGTATTAGCCACAAACTTGGCAAAGATAAAACCAAATATTTGCACTTGCTTTTGCACATAACACCCACCCACCCACACACACACACAAACATACGCACACACAAAATTCGTATCATTTTAGCTTTTTTTAATAGTGAGTTGCAGTTGTGAGTAATAGATCCAACTTTTTCAAATATTCATGGTGAAGAGGAAAAGGAAAGAATAATGTTGCTTACAAGAACAGTACAATTCAACAAACAGGAATTCAACAAATAGGACACCATCAAAAGCTGGAAAGAATAAAAGAAAGAGAGCACAATCTGCTCAATTTATAATTCTTCTCAACAGCACATAAGTTAATCACATCTTTCTTAGAGTGAGAAGGTTTCCCCATGGTGAAATCTGGAACTAAAATATGTTAGTAATTTATTTAGAAAAATAGTGCTTGAAATATTGGCCTAAACAAAAGTATAGGTTATTGGTGTTATCCTGATTATTTATATAACTACAGCCTTTTTTTTCTATTATCACATAAAATTTAATTCAGACATCCACAGAAACACCTGTACAATGTTGGCTAAATCATTGTGGTAGACTGAATAATGGGCCACAAATATGTTTAGGCCCTTCCCCTCAAAATTTGTAAAAATTACCTTAAATGGCTGGCAGAAAGAACTTTGAAGATGTGGTTTGGTTAAAAGTTTGAGATGAAAAGTCTAGAAATCTAGATGGTCCAAGTGGGCTCTATATCTGATAACAAATGTTCTTTAAAAAGAGAAGCAGAGATTTGACTATCGAAGTGAAAGTGAGAGCTGTGATGAGAAAAGCAAGAGGTTGGAGTTTTGCGAACAGGTAACGAAGCAAGGAATGCAGGTGGTGAAAAACACTCGGTTCTTCCCCAGAGCCTCCCAGAGTCCTAACCCTGACAACACTGACTTTGGCCTAGGAAAAGTGGTTTTAGACTTCTGGCCTTCAGAACTGTATGAAAATAAATGTGCTGTATTATCTTTTAATCTGCCAGAGAGCAGTGCCCTCACCAGAGAGAGACAGAGATAAAAAGAGGATGAGAGGGATAAAGCACCCTCACAACAAGATGTGATCATGCTCAATCCTCTCTCCTACATCTCCCCATTTTGTCAGTACTTTGAGCACATATGTGCATGCCCCTGGTGTGTGTTTCAAGCTACTAGGGCTGAGATTCAATCCATATGTTTGGGCATGTGGCATCCAGCTATCCCACCCACCCAAACCATGGGGCTGGCCCAAGTTTGTGGTGATTTGTTATAGCAGCCACAGGAATATGATACAATCATTTGAGTGGCTCTCCTTCTCTTAAGCCAATTTAGCTGAGTTCTTCAAAGAGAAAGGAAAAAAAATATATGGCTACTCTAATAAACCTATGAAAGAGATACAGCAAGGAAAAAAGTTAGAGATATTAGAGAAAGCCTGCTCAGTAGTCTACCACATTGTTGTTTTGTTTTGTTTTGTTTTGTTTTTCTTTTAGAGATTTTTTTTTTCCCCCATAGGGCCACTGTCCTCTACTGAGTCAAAGTAAGGTACAGAGAGAGAGAGAAAGTGAGAAATCACTCCCCAGGGGAGCCATGGAACAATCCCCTCTCCTCCATTTTCCTCTTGGAATTTTGGGTACCTATGCATTTCTGCTCTGCATGATTTTCAGGCCTCTGGGTCAGGAACTAAAACCATGGTCAACCACATTTGAATCCAACGCCTCAATCCCTACACTACCTGCTGTCTTCTACCACGTTATTTTATCTTTATCTTCCTATAAGATCCATCATCTTAATTTCTGAGATGTGCTCTTATCGCTCTAAGATTTTCTATCATAACCTCTTCTCCCAGTCCTTTTGTTTTGTTTAGTTTTTTTGTTTTTGTTTTTGTTTTTGTTTTTTGTGCTATGGGGTGCCCGCATTTACCAGAGAGGAGGAAAGTGAGAAATCAGCCCCCAGGCAGGATGGCCACACTGCACTCCCTTCTCCTCTATTCTCCTCTCAAGATTTTGGGCATGTGCACTCATGTGCTTGGCATGATTTTCAAGCAATCATGTGCTGGACTCTAGTCATGGTGGGTCATGTGAAATTTCAACACCCAACCACCACGCCATCTGCTCACCCCTCTTATTCTGGTCTTGATAATTTATCCAGTTTTCACATTATTGACCATAATCCACTTGCCAATTATTGCACATAGTTTGCCTTCTATAGACGTGGTCTCCACTGATTTTAATGAAACATAAGATTGGCTTGGCTATTTTAGTCATTTTTTATTTCTTGCTATCTAGACTGACCCATTCTTAGGATATTATAAATTTACATTTGAATAATCTTGCTCAGTGATTCTTAATTTTACATGTAAAACACCAAGTGATTCTGTAGACACTCTCTGCCTCCAATCACTGAATATATATAGACAGTAAGTGGAGAAGCTCCAGCACCCTGCCACAGATAACTGTTCTTCAATTTATTAAAACTATTACTTTGACACATGCAATTTAATTTTTTCAGGATTCCTTAGCTCACAAAATTTGACAGTCATGTATGTTAAATAGATGTCAGCACTGGTCTGTAAAATATCAAGAAGAAACCCATATACTATTTGTTTTTATTAAGCAAGTATGAATTCTTAACTTTAAAAATATTTTTTACTGGAGATATTTTATTTTGCATTTATATCACAGAAAGTGCTCAATGGATTTTAACTTTAAGAAAAACCAGCCTGGACCAAGTTTGTACCAAACATAAAGCAGAAAAATAAATAAATAAATAAATAAATAAATAAATAACAACAACAGAATAAAACACAATAAGTTTCTCTTTCCATTAAATAGAACTTCATATTCTATTCTAAAGCCAAGTTTACATTCATTTAAGGTAATTTGTGAGGAACAGCTCTTCCCATGTTTGGCATTTCACATCATTCAGGAATCCAAACAAAATTGCACCTATAAGAGTTTGAGGCAATACAGAGTCATCTTAAAATATGTTGACTTTAGACAAAATCAAATTTTATTTTAAGTGTTTGATCCTGAGCAATTTTAAAAATATGGTTAAGCCTGAATTTGACCAGCTGTGAAATAAAGTAAGTAGTTGCTATGTTTTCCAGGTTGTATGTATAGTAATTGTCTGGTGCCAGGTAGGGGTTGATAAAATGTAGCTGTTATTACTGAGCAACATGATAACATTTGACTTTGTAATAACTAACATGTTAGTTTTCCCTAACAAACTGTTTATTTTTCAAAATATGCATTGTAGTTTCTGAGGAAATAAATGGAAGATTGTGTTTATTTTAAAAATCTTATTTTGAAATGGCCTAAAGCAAATATGTTTTTGAATACCCTGCAAAAAGTATAAAATGAACCCTACTATTTAAATGTAACCAATTTTCTTTCATAAAAAAATCTCGAGCAAAATGGAAAGAATAGTAAGTGCCAGAGACACAGTACCTAACATAACGTTAAAGATCTGTTTTAAATTGCCTTAAACATTAATGTATTTTAGACAGTAGAACAAGAAAAGTTTGTGCTAATTTAAAATGGGAGCATTATATTAACTGGTAGCTTCAGGTAGGAAAGAATGAAGTAACTTATTGCTTTCTTATTCTACTCTAAATACATTAAAAAAAAACCTAAGATAGCATGATCAATGATCCATTTTTTTACTAAACTAATCCCTCTGTCATTTGACTAAGTCAAATATTATAATCTTTTTCCCTCCCTTTCAAATAAAGACAGTGTCATAATTGCTTATTAATTTTTATTTTAAAATATTGGGCTAACTTTTGCTGTCAGAACTTATTCTAAAATCTCAGGACCAGCAGTTAGCGTAATGGCTATGTTGCTGGACTCCCACATAGTCGACTGCGGTTCGTGTCCCAGACCTGGCAGCTTAAACTCACGCCGGGCGCATGTGCATGCGTGCCCAAGATCCCAAGAGGAGAATGGAGGAGAAGGGATTGTGGCGTGGCCATCCCCACTGGGGGGTGATTTCTCGCTTTCTATGTCTCTGTCTCTCTCTGTCTTTCTGGCGAGCGCACGCGCCATATATTATATATATTATATATATGTGTGTATATATATTATATATATCCCCCCCGCCAGAAAACACACCCAGGAGGGGATGGCCTCATTGAAATCCCTTCTCCTCAATTCTCTTGAGATTTGGGGCATGCACACACATGTGCCTGGAGTGTTTTTCAAGCCACTGGAGGCTAGACTCAAATTGCATAGTCTGCCATGTGGGATCCAGCTGTCTTACCCACCACACCATCGGCTGGCCTGTAATCACAGATAATTTTATGTGAATATGTGAAAGCAGAATTTGACTCTGTGATTAGAGAGATAATATTAACAGTTTTATTATAATAAAGTACTGGGCAAATATTTTAGTTTTGGCCCAGATGTATCTATAATATTTAGTCTTCTTTACTTCACTTTTGACCTAAATTTCCTACCTAAAAGTTGAATTAAACTCTACAAATCTCTAAAACTCCTAATATTTGTTTGTTCCTGAATTTGCCACTTTCCCTAACTATAATGGCAACATTAATTTAGAATGACTAAGACTTTTTCATCTTTGTTGTATAAACAAAAATACACAAAATATTTTTAAGTTCCTAGTATGAGATACAAATACATAAAAGACACAGTTTCTTGTCATTGAAGAACACAGATTCAAGCACAAATAATTCAGCTAAGTAGACTGTCTTTGTCTCATGATTTTAGGGCCTTAGAAAAGGAATATTCCTGTATGCAAACGACAACACATCACTGACTTTGATTTAGTGCCCAGATATGCTGCAAAGATTGTTTGCTGACAAGATGTAGTTATAAAAGCTTTATATATCCAGAAATTATTTCCTAAAATGTTATTTGGCAAATTTAATTTTAAAATAATAAGCAATATTTCAGTAATCAATATCTCTCAGGGGAAAAAATTGTCAGGTCCAGGTGTAATGTCACAGGGGGTAGGCATGGCTAAACAATGCTGGAGCTCATGACTCGAGATCCTAGGTAGCTTGTGCAAGTGGGGCACACCCATGTGTGCCTGTAATCCTGGCTGGCTGCATGGCTGGGGTGGGGGAGATCACTGAAAACAGAGACACTGTGGGGTCCCTATCCCTCCCTATCTCCCCCTCATGAAATAAAAAAATAATAATAAATATAAATTTGTCAGATTGTTTCTCATGTGACATGTAGATAAGGAGGTGTCTCCTTGGGAGAGATCCCACAGATTACTAAACTGGAGTCTGATAACTTCAAAGTGAAACTTCATCAGCTCAAATGTAGACTGTGCTTGTCCAGAGATGAATACTTCTAATAAACTTGTAGTTCATTTTGAGTAAACTTTTCTCTAAAAAGAAGAAAAAAGTTCAGGGCATTGAATTTTGCATCACATCCCATCAGAACATAATTATACCTCCAAAGTCACCCTTAAATATTTTTAAAATATATCATAAAGAAATGAATATAAAAATAATATTCTTTTCACAAATGTTAGAAGCTGCTAGTTTATACAAATTATTCTGGCTCTTTTAATGGAGTAAAAAATGTTGTTACATTAATTTAGAAACAAGATTCACTGAGGAAAAAAATGGGGTCTCTATAATAACTATATCATGAGTAAAATGATCAGACTCCTCAGAATATGTTTATTTGTATACTAAGTCTATGAAGACCTATTATTTGTCAATAAAATACTATTTTTCACAGAAATACTACTTCTGTGCAACATGAGATTCATCTTACCACAGAGAGACGCACCTTGGAACAAGATAGACAGGGCTGGCCAGCTGGCAACATTGAGTCTTTTCTGAGTGGTATATGAGGCATACACTCATATACTGATCCAGCTGCAGGGATGCCTGAGAGAACATCCATCTAGAATAGAGAAAATGCAATATTATAAGTAAAATGTTTTAGTCTCTTAGTCAGTTTTTCCGTTATGACAGGCAACTTACAAACTGGATTGAATCACTCTTGTGTAAATTGTGACCATTTTCACACATTTTGAAGGGAAAATATGTTCCTGCTTATTGGTCCCAAAGAGAGTTTATAGACATTGTTCATTACTGAGGATAACAGAAGTAACTAAGTTTGAGGACCAAAAAACCTTTTGAGAGGAAAAATTTCAACTCTGTCAGATAATTCTGAATTTAGACATTTCTATTTGCCCAATTATCAATGGTATGTACTCCAGAGAAAAGGCAAGAACCTAAAGAAGACAGTTGGTATGCTAATAGCATACCACTACAATATGCCATTGAATCCTTAATTAAAAACAGGAAGCACTCCATCAACTCTCAATATACTTTTTCTGTAAAGGATCTCTGCATCACCCTATGTAGGAGAACGCATGTTTCTGGATAACTTGGAGAGAATAAGTTTAAAGAGCAGAAGTTGTCTGAATATACTTCAGATACATCAGACTTCTTGATTATCTTTGTATTTATGTAATTTATGTATTCTACATGATCCCTGTGTAGTTTTTACTCAAATATATAAAGCTACTCATAGTTTTATATAATAACTAAAGGAGGAGTCCAAACTTGAGCCAGACCTCCTTGTGTTAGCATGAGTGGCATTTATCTGCAGTCTTGCAGCCCACAGAGCTTATAAAGACACAGACATGTAGGAGCTGGAATGTGGTGAGATAAGACATCGGTGTAACTTCTGTGGTTCAATATTCACTAGGGAAACAAGGCTTTGTTGGCTTAACATGCTTTGCCTTTCTAACATCATTTTCCAGACTGTTTGAAAATGACCAGTTAAGAGAATGTTTATTTACCCTCTGCTTATTCTGATGATTTCTTAGTTGGAAAGAAATATATTAGATCCAATGCTCCCACTGCCTTGAAGTCACTAATACAATGGATTAGACGGTTGATCAAACACTGAAATCTTCAGCTTCTATGACTCAAAGAACTAAAATGAAATGCACTCTAAAAATGATAGCCTCCTCTTGCTGGCTATTTTAAATTAAGATGCTTGAAACATTTTTCACAGCAATAGTCAAAACACCCTCTCACCTCCCCCACTATCTTCTCCTTATAACCTGTTAAAATAACACTGTCTACAATTATGGCATCATTTGTTATGCATGATATAATAGAGTGCAAATATAAAGAGGTATTATCATTACTTTTGTCCTTTGTTCTTTCAGGCCGGAATATTGCATACTTCTTTACTTTGACATTTATTGCTTTTAGATTGGTAATAGAATGGTTTGTGTTGCTCATTATCTTGAATGATGATAATATTACAGTTTTGGGCGGCTGTGTTCTCTGTTAAGTAAAGTAAAGGCTTCGTATAATTTAACAAAGGTTATTACTGGACAATTACCCAGAATACAGTTCAAGTCTAATAAAGTTTAGTCATAGCCAGTCTTAAATAGAAAATTTACTATGGTTTCTAGGAAATTAGATCAGGTAATATTTAGATAAACTTTTTGCTGCTTCTTTTCTCAGGTTCACCCTTACTGTTTCATAGGTAAAAATTACAGTGGCATTATTTGCCAGTAATAGTGAAGGAAATAAAATGCAAATTTATTATGTTTTGAATTATGTTTTATTTTATTTGGTAAAATATGTACATACTCATCAATTTTAACTTCTTAGAGTGCTAGGAACCAGCGTTCTAGATATTTCCTAACACATCACGTTGCTTTGCCAATTGGTCTCTATGAGAACTTCCCAGTCCCTCATAACCATACCCAGCATTTGTAAAATTCAAATTATAAAGAGAAGACTTTAGCTAGAAATAGAAATCATTCTATTACAGAGAGCCCAGCAGTTCATCTCTTTAAAAAGAATGTATGTTTCTATGTACTATAGCAGTGAGAATTAATATATGGAGAGAAATAAGAAAGGGTAAATGTCTCACATTTGAAGAAATTGATCATAACTTCAAATTTGAAAAGTGACTCACATTAAAATATGTAGGTCAAAGACCTGGCATATGGTGCGTCACCTGTTATTCAAACTGGATTTGTTCTGGCAGGGCACATCACTTTCATGGTTTTAAATCTTGATATTATTATTTGTTTAATATGTGATAAGGTAATTTGAAGGTGACTTCTACTTTTGCCAATGTAGGATTGTGAACGCCTTGCTTAGAAAACCCCAATCCCAGGGTTGGTTGGTGGTATAGTTAAGGCAGCTGTATCTCACATGGCCAACCCAACGGTTTAAGTCCTAAACCTGGAACTGGTTGCTTGAAAAATATGCCCAGTGCATGTGCACACTAGCCTAAAATCCTGAAAAGAGAAACAGAGGAGGGTGGGCATGACCATCCTCCATGGGGAGTGCTATCTTTCTTCCTCTCTCTCTCTCTTTCTCCTCCCTCAGATGCACTTCCTTCTGGCAAACTAAAAGAAAAAGAAAGAGAAGGAGAAAAAGAAAAAGAAAAAAAGAAAAAGAAAAAGAAAGAAAAGGAAAAAGAAAAAAAGAAAATAGAAAAACTCCAATCCCAAATATATGAAACAATGGCAGGATGGATGCACTGGTGTCACTTAAAACTCTAGGATTCTTAGGCCAAAGTTGTCTCTCACTGTAGTCAAATATAAGCAAGAAATGCAAGGGACTTCACAAAGTTTGGGGGGTTGAAACAAAAATGAGGTATGACTATTTTGGTGCAAAAAATTTTGAAATCCACATATAGATTTTTCATAATACACATTTCCCATACACTTTTTAAAGACACCAGGTATATTTATATTTCTAATAATTAGTAACAGTTGAGAAAGTAACATTTCTAATAATTTATTAAGACTAAAAATTTTACATCCATCATTCTTTTCTTTTAGTAAAACACTACCTATTTTAAAATGATATATTTATTCATTTATAGATGATCTGTTAAAATTACTCTGTTTTACATGTTTTCAAATCTATTCTATGGATTAAATTAGCTTTAAGGAGGCTCCTCTCACAGCTATAGTTTCCAAGAAAGCTGGTCCCTATTTAGACTCTGTATACTAAGTTACCTTTTTACCTACCAAGAATAAACATATATAGGCTGTCTTCCTAGCTTTAAAAATAGACAGTTTATTACAAGTAATGAATGAAAAACAATAAAACATAAAGTGGACCATCTCTAAATAACAATGCACCAAAATAACAATGGAGGACTATCCACTGCCTTACGATCTCTCTGGTTTGGTTTTGTTTTGTTTCCATAGGCTGCATTGTTGCCTTGGAATCCAATATTTTTCAGCCAGAGCACTAGTGGCAGGATCAGAGATTAATTGTTTGAGACCCAATTATGCAAGCCCAAATTTCAACTTTTTTTAGACTACAAAGAATACTCAGGTTAAGGTTTGAGCACAACATTAACAGAAATAGGAGAAAACTCTGGGACTGTCTGCAGCCACATCTTGGTTGCACCAATAGCAGCAAAATAAATAAAATAGATTGTGAATAAAATGTATATATATTTAAAATTGCAATGCTTTTGATTTAGTTCACAGATGAAATGCTTTTTGTCAGTATTTGTACTGAAAAGTAATATTGCATATGTTGTTGTTGAAATAGAAATTCTTCTTATATTCTATTAAAGATTATTCTAACAAGAAATATTATTGAAAAAAGAATATATGAAAGACAATAAATCAATGCAACTGAATTGAACACATATGCACAGTGTTCAGAATGTGCTAAGGGTTATAGCTGGTGATGAACATTTCCACTGAGATATCAATCTCATGATACAAGAATTTTGGGACCAGCAGATAGTGTAATGGTTATGTTGCTGGACTCCCATGTAGTTGATTGCACTTCAAATCTTGGACCCAGCAGCTTAAACTCATGCCAGGCACATGTGCATGCATGCCCAAAATCCTGCGAGGAGAAGGGACTGTGGTGTGGCCATGCCTCCTGAGGGGGGGAGGGAGGGTGATTTCTAGATTTCCGTCTCTCCATCTCTCTCTGTCTCTCTAGCAAGCGAACATATCCTATACAAAAAATCTCTTTACAGAAAAGAATATCAAAATTTTATACTGCAATTCTAATTTTATGTGCTTGGTTATCAAAAATTATGTTTCTCAAATAAATTTTAAATATCAATAGCTCAGATATTTTCTTTTCTTAAGCACTGTCTTAGAACAATTGAGCTTTGTTGTACTGAAAACTTATGTGTGGGGGGCATTTAGTACACTAGTAGCAGCACTTGGTTGCTATTGAATAAAAATATTTAAGAAACACTAAAGGAAAAAGCTGTATGTTGATCGAAGTTAAGGCATATGCCACCTGGGCTACTGTGTATTGTTCATTGTGCATTCAACAAATATAAATAAAAAGACATTTCTCATGGCATGACTTTTTAACAGATGTCTTATGAAACATTGTACAACTGGAAAATGATCTGAAAATTAAACTATAAAATATCTGGGAGTAGTTTATGTTTTTCAGGCAAAGGCAGAGGCCAGTGTTACAACAAGCTATCATGTATTTATTAAAATATCTATCAAACAAATATTATTCGACTAAAAAAATTGACCTAAATAAAAAGATAGATTATACACTTTAGTTGTTAATGGATATATAAAGAAGAAAAATAAAGATACATGTTAAATGGAAATAATTATCTCAACAGTGGAAAAGTAAAGTATATAGTTATTTATTGTTGAAGAATAAGTTATTCTAAACTCTCACTTAAAACATCACAAATTTATTATCTTGCAGTTTCTGTGACTCAGTAATATAGGCACAGTTTGGCTTGGGTCTCTGTATCTTGGACGCTCATAAGGCTACAATCATGTTATCAGACAGGATAAAGGTTTCTCTTGAGGCTCAGGTGGAGAATAATCTAATCTCATTCATATATTTGTTGACAAAATTCAGTTCCATGCCTTGTCTTGAACTAAAGAATTTTATTTCTTACTTGCTGTTGTTTGGTGACTGTTTTGAAAACCTCTCAAAACCCTTCAATAGGCTCAGCTTGAGTTCTCAAAACCAATGAGAGAAAGAGAGGGAGTGCTTGTAAAATGAAAACAATTTCTTGTAATGCTGTCATGGTGATTTCATCACTGTAATATTGCCCTACTCTGTTCCTAGACACAAGGTTACACGAAGGGATATTAGACAAGCTGTTGACACCAAGAGTTAAAGACCATGGGATCAATTTAGAAGCTGCCTAGCACTGGATCTTCGAAGAGCATGTTATTTATTAAGAGAATATTTTTCTCCATTAGAATTAATTATATTGCTGTTAGGTAGCAGTAAAGACATGACCAGAAAAAGGCCTACCCCTACCAGAGTCTCTTCCAGGTGAGTTTAGCGGTGGTCAACAACTTCTGATAGGAAGGGGTATCCGCCATTGTCCATCCAGGGTCAACCCCTGCCTGCCTGCCCCTGCCTCAAGACCAAACTTCTGCAAAGATCTGCTTGCCTCAAAGCCAAAAATGCACCCCCAGCCAATACCATGTCCTTAAGCTACCTGTGCTCATTTAACATTTATTAGCATTGTTGTTTTAATACGTGGCTCATGGGCTTTCATGATGCATTTTGGGAAAATGCATGCACAAAAGTGCGTAGGTTACATAAGCGCCTAGCTGTCAATCAAGGGGGTGGGGATTGAGGGGACACCCAGCAGAGAAATCGGGAGGAATAAACCAAAGCCATCTTCTTTTTTTTTTCTTTTTTGAGAGGTTTTTGCAATAGGGCACATGCACTCACCAGAAAGAGAGAAACAGAGAGACAGAAGGAAAAATCACCCCCCCCCCCCCCCCCCCGGGGGGTGGCCCCGCCCACTACACATGCACTCACCAGAAAGAGAGAAACAGAGAGACAGAAGGAAAAATCACCCCCCCCCGCCCCCCAGGGGGATGGCCACGCCCAATCCCTTCTCCATTCTCCTCTCGAGATCTTGGACACGCACGCACACGCCTGGCGTGAATTAACCACCAGTTCGGTACTCCAATCGTGGTCTACTACGTGGGAGTCCAGCAACAAAGCCACTGCCAACTGCTGGTCCCCAGAGCCATCTTAATAGAAGTCAATTCAGGTAACTGTAGTGCTTGATGGACTGATTTCAGCCAACCCACTTCCCCTTTCTGAGAGTACACTTTGCTTTGCTTAGCCAATAAAGTATCTATACTGCTGGTTTCTATCTTTATTTCCTTGTTAGTGAACACCAAAAACCAAAGATCACAAGGACCCCATAATTCTTCTGATACTTCTTGCGAAGAATTTCTATACTATTTAATACTTAATTTTATATCATTCAATTTACCCTCAAAGAAACAATGTAATTTTCTTTTTCCATTTTATAAATGAAAAAAGTTAAAAGTACACATATATTTAGAAATCTGTCCCAGGACACATGATCCATAAATGACATAACTGATATTCAAATCCAGATGATGAATACACAAGCAATGTTGTTAAGCACTATATTGTACAATTTTATAAAGCAGGTTGTATTCTAACTGATTTCGCACGTTGTATTAAATAGAAAAACATGCAGAGAAAGAGAATCAAATTAATGCATAAGATAAGAGGAATAGGCTTTTCTTCCATAGAAAAGAATTAGATCTTAAATTTGGGTACTAAAGTAAGCCCAGATGTAATAAAACAAGTGACAGTGTGAAAAGAAATCATAGGATGGTCAAGATTTCTGATTGAAGTCAGACAGAACAAAATTGAAACCTCTGGCTTCTTTCTGGCTGTATGACCTCTAGCAAACTACACAATCATATTGAACCTTACTTTCCTTTCCTATAAAGTGTAAACTGTAATGAAGCTTAACCCATACAACTGCTCTACTGCTTTGAGCTAATACAAAGCAACTTATTTGCAGCAATCTTTTGTAAATAGTTGGTACTAAAAATTATTACCTGGTAATATTATTGTCATTTTCTCCGAAAGAATTTGTAGAGATGGAAAATCCAGAAAACAAACAAAAAAATGAATAAAAAGAACATGACATCATTTTTTTCACCCAGATAGTTCCTACCACAGTACATGTGCCTATAATTATTTGATGATTAACTAATATTAAATTTTAAAAGTCTCCATGAATAAATGATAAGAGCATAAATGATCTATATATAATACTTTGAAGGTTTGCATATACTATAATCATGGGCTGAAAACATTTCAAAAGGCTCCTACAACTCTAATTAAGATTGTGTCTCAAAATAGAATACACTTTATAAACTTTAATTTTTGAAGTGATTCAGTGTAGCAGATTGTGTGTGTTAAAATTTCTAATGGGCAAAATAGTATTCAGAAAAGTGCTTGCCATCTTTTAATCAACCAATAAATGTTTTTATTATAGTTATTACTACTGTTAATATTACTATTGTATAGATTAAATGTATTTGATGACTCAACTATACTTATTATTCAAATAAATTACTAAACTTTATTAAATTAACTGACATCTTAGGAACTTTGAAGGCCTGAAAAATTCCATATTCCTGATCTAAGTTCTCCTAGCAATTGTCATCATTTATTTTACTTTATATGCCAGAAGGCATATGTGAGAGAGAACTCTCCAGAAGGTCAGCTTTCACTGCAAGCACTTTTTCTCCAATTCTCCATCCTGTCAGGATCCTGGGTGTGTGCACTTTGTGCCTAGCGTAAAGCTGACAGGGCCAGAACTGAAACTCCGGTCAGCCTTGTGGGATCCAACTTCTACTATACAGTGCCTATCCCTTCTACTGTAGGACCAACCCTCTCATCATTTATTTTTACTTGATATTATTCGTATTCTCTTATTTTATGCTCTCAAGTCTCACATTGTGGTATATCACTGTCCCAAAGTCTAACATTATTTTTTTGCCAGAGAGCGTATTAAGGTACACACGAAGTTAAACAACATATTTTGAAGGTATAGCTACTTGACCAAAGGAGGGAAGGAACTGATAAAATCAAGGTGTCCTAGATCATTTTCTGAATGGCTGCTTACTTCCACTAATTAAGAAAAAGCATATGGTAAGATTTCATATATGTCCAGGAGATCTCAAACAACTTTATGTAAAGTATATAGCATGAAAAAACTGCGCATGGATTTCACATATTTTTGCATCAAAATAAGCTTGTAACTTAATTTCATTTTGTCTTCAAAATATTTTAAGTCACTTCAAAATGTGCGTGTATTTATCATTAGTTTGCTATAACTGTATTTTTATTACCCAAAGTCAAGCTTAACATGTTGAAATAGAAAGTTATATCAGAAAACA
Source organism: Tupaia belangeri chinensis (assembly GCF_000334495.1). Lineage (NCBI taxonomy): Eukaryota > Metazoa > Chordata > Mammalia > Scandentia > Tupaiidae > Tupaia > Tupaia belangeri. Next base: position 3,096,150 of record NW_006159439.1, on the reverse strand, counting down.
CAGTGTGCTTCTACCTCCTCAAGTTTTGACTTGTCCTCCAAATCGATCTGTTTCTGGAAACTGTATTAAGTTACCTGTGATTTTTATTCTTATTGAAACTGGAAGGGATGTCATGGCAGCAGCTTTGTGGTGCTCTGTGCTTGCGAACTCTCCCTAGCAACCAGCTACCACAGGGCCCGGTTTGTCAGGTGCAGTCTAACTTCACAGAAATCGTGTCTCCCTTCTTCCTACTTCTGCCAACCTTTAACTGTTAGCAGCCAGCTCAATAATGAAGGAAAAGAAGAAAAAAAAGGGAGAAAGAACTCTCATTTAGGAGCTTATTGATCTTGTGATATAAGGTATTTTTTTTTCGTAAAGTATACTCAAATTTATGATTAATCTTATTTCATAATTTTTACTAGCACTTTGGTCCTCATCATTATCTGATGAGTTGGGCATTAACACAAATTCAAAAATTAAAATACTGAAGTACATTTTAAGTATCTTCCTATTTTCCCAACATCAGAGTTCATTAACTAGTTTAATATATTTTCTTTATAGGAGTCTTTTAAAAAATTGTACACACACTCTTTATAAAAAATAGAGAAAGTAAAACAAGTATTTTCTACACTGACAATCTTTAATGTTTTATAATGGCTTACATTAGTTAATATGTTACTACTTTTCTCTATGACATCTGAAATATTTAGGGTTTATGATCAGAGCTTAATTTATTCCAAGGCTGCCATTTCTTAAGACAGGTTTAAAGCAGATCTGGGAGATAAGTCTTTTTCTATAAGTTACATTCTCTTTTTTCTTTCTCTCTTTTTTCTTAATGTATGCCTATACATTTCTATGACAGAAATCAACAAAAGGGGAAGAAAATATATTTAATTTATGGTATTTTCTTGGTCTAAATGATGTTAATCAACTACCTCTATGAATTTTTTTTATCATATTAACTCATTATTCTGGTGGGGATTCAACATAACCAATAAGTAAAAATGGACAGGAATTACATTTTTCTGTTATGTTTTTACATTTATCCCAGATGGCTATGTGTGGCCACCATAAGTTTGTAAGATATTTGAAAACAACTTCATTGTTTTAGGATTACATACATTAAAAACAATACTATTGAAATGAGATTTTTTTTTCTTCATGGGCTGTTTTTTCCATGGGCTGAGATGTATACTTTTTGACTTCTACAACATCACAAAATTTTGTACTGAATTTATCTATACTGAGAAATATATGTCACAATATGATTTTTAAGGAAAGTAAGCTTTACAGGAAGTAGTTGAAATTATTTTGACATGTCAGGATGGAATTTTTGACCATTTCACAAAGATGAATGAAAGTAAATACCAGAAGAGGGACATGGAGGCCACATATTATTTAGGTAATAAAAAGAATGCATCTAGATTATAAGCATTAATAAGACAGTTTTCCAGGCTTTAATAATGAATGTATGCTATAGAAATTTATAAAATTTTAAAACAACTTTAAATGTCTTGTGTCACAATATAAACTTGGAAAATAAATAGCATTCAATGTCATATAAACAAATATAAATACACTCTGAGTAAAAGAACATCTAATTTTACTTAAGCCTTAATATGTATCATCTTAATTTGTTTTCACTTAAATCTAAATCAAAATGTGAAAGTACAGTATTTCTGTAATATTCATATTGGTTTGATCATTGTGTCATTATTCGCCTGTTGTCTCTCAGCTCTAAGTCTGCTCTGGTTTACTTTGCTTTCTCATGCTGAAACTGAGAACATGCAAACATCAGTTTGTGCCAGGTGACTTTCTCTCATATTCTGCCAGTGAGAGGTACTGGAGACAAATTGGAAAGTGGGAGAAGGGGAAAAGGAACATCAGTACTGTCTTAGCTAGCTGCAATTGTAACTTGACCTAATTCCAGCAGTTCCTTACAGTTTCTAGTTTCTTTTGGTACACTTAGAGCCGGCCTCCTTGGGCCCAAAGGTGCCAGTGGGGACCGTTCATAATGCCTTCAACCAGTCTGTGCTCCAGCTCCTTCGTTCTCCAGTTGGATGGATAAAAGCTGCCTTCAGTAATTCTGGGAACAATAAAAATAAGAAAGAATCTTTTTGCTTTTTCATTTCTCTATCATTCATTTAAACAATTTCCTTTATGACATTTTTTCTGTTCAGGTGAATTTCAGGTTTCTAATGTGGTTTCCATCTTCCCAACTAGACACTGTCTAGCAACATAATCATGATTTTATTGTTGTGACTCACATATATATATATATATTTGCCATTTTTAATTACATGCTATACATTGATAATCAGAATTAGATTTAATATAATTCTTATTTTATATATTTTATTTTATTTGTCCACTTATATCCTATCTTTATTTAGTTGATTTTTAAGTATCATTGTTTTCATCAATGTAATTAGCACTTATGACTCACCATCTAAAACAAATGGTAGCACCATGCAGTGGCTAAACCTTTTTGATTTTGATTTTTTGGGTTTTTTTTTTTAATAAATGCTGTTAAGTCAGTCAGATATTTATATGGTGGAGAAATATGTATCTTGGCCCTTACATCATACCCTACACAATGGCAGATATAGGTCTAAGAAATTATAGCAACTAATTGTGATAATGAAGAAAAAAATTAATCTTAAACAAGAAAGAGACGTAAAAATAGATTTTTAATTGAAATCAGATTATATTAAAGATAAGAACTTTAGGATCCAGCAGGTAGTTTGGTGGTTAAGGTGCTGGATACCACAAGATCAACTCAACTGTTCAAGTCCTGGACTTGGCGGCCTGAAAAACGGGAAGTACGTGTGCATGTGTGCCCAAAATCCTGAAAGGAGAGTGAAGAAGGGAATGTGGTATGACCAACCTCCCTGGGAGTTATTATTCACTGTTCCTCTCTCTGTGTCTTTCTCTGTCTCTATGGCAAAAAAAAAAAAAAAATCTTAAAAAATAAGGAAAGCATTTTGTTTGCTCAAGGTATTATTAATGTGTGAACAGGAAGCACATGGAATGACATAGACATTTGCTGTATTTATCTGTGACAGAATATTGACATCAGATATAGAAAGACAGGAACCTAGTTGAAAAACAGGCAGACAATTTGCACATAGAGTTCACCAAAGAGTATTTCAAATGGACCAGAATGTCACATGCAATTAAAGTCATCAGTGAGAGGATCAAATAAAAACCACAAAATAATACCTATTAGACACTATGAGAATGGCTAAACTACTGGGGGGGGGGGGCAGATGAACAGTATCAAATACCAACATGGATAAAGACCATAATAGTGGATTATGATAGTATAAATTACTACCACCGTTTTTGGAAAATTACTTGGTAGTGTCTATTTAAGTTGAATACAAACAGACCCTATGACCCTGCAGTCTCTCTTTTAGACATATTCCTAACATAAATATGTACACACGTTCACTAAAAGACAAGCAGTCACATTATTTATAAGAGCTTTATTTGTAATATAACCAAATTAGAAAATGTGTAAAGTTACTTCCAGTAGAACAGATAAGTAAATTGTGATACATTCACAAATGAAACTACACAGCAGGAAGAACTAACTCTTTATAACTACACCTAAAAAATAAGGATTTATCTCATAAACTTAGTGTTCAGCAGACCAAACCAGATGCTATAATATATATTACATGGTTTTAGTTCTATAAATTACAATGAAAACCAAACACTAATTTGTAGTGTTAGCAATCAGAATAAGTGGCTTAACAGGAGTAGGAGATAATGACTACAAGAAAACAGGAAAGAGATTTCTAAGTTACTCTGATCTGAATGTTCTATTTGTATTATATCATCTGAGTGTTGGTTATAAGAGGGTATTCAGTTTGTATTCACAGGTCTATCATTTTTTAAGGACATGCTTTTCTTTAACTATTTCATACTCCAATACAAAGTTCAATGGGAAAAAGAGAGAGAGAGAGAGGGGAACTACTCTGGCAAACCTCTGTGTAACTATATGAATTTAACCACATTATTTTCCTGCCTCTCACTGTCTAAGGAATTTGTTATCCCAAAGCCTATTTTATTATTTGTTTTTATGCAGTTTTATTGTATTTATATGTACTCCTAAAGAGAAATTTTTTAAATTTCTTTTTTCTTTTCTTTTATTTTTATCTTATTTTATTTCAAATTCTTTTATACATTCAATCACATCATTTGGTTTTCAAAGTGAATATTCTAACATGTTTACATTTCTCCCCAGTCCAGTTGATAATAGCATAAAGTTATCTTCAACAGATAATATCCCATTTTCCCATTAATGCTTTGCCTCTCCATTTTTCTTCTTAATGTTCTTCCTCAGACTCTATTCCTTCACCCATGCTCTTCCCACACTATATCTGGTATTCACAACCATTTACTGTGTTTCTATATCCTTTGGTCATTCAGTTTTGGTCACAGAGTGCAGAAATTTGGTATATATTAAGTAGGGACATACAATGTCTCTCCTTCATAGCCCTAAAGAGTAATTTTATGAAAATACAAAATTATCAGTTATTTTTAACTTTATCGGAGGATACTATGCTATATGTAATGGTTGTTGAGATTCATTTTTTTCTACTTGGTATCTTTTTCTTAAGGTTCAGAATTGAGCATACCACACATACAGCTGAGTACACAGAGTACACATGCTCATGTGCCTGTGTGCTTGTATGTGTTTACATACAAGCGCAAAGTTCCTTAAATGTTTAGATTTTTCTTGAGTGAAGCTTAATCCCTGTACTTTGCTATCTTTAGTTTTTTTCATTAAATTTCCAGAGAACATGTGGGCTCACGAGAGAGAGAGAGAGAGAGAGAGAGAGAGAGAAAGAGACAAAACACCCTCCTTAATGGAGTATAGTCATGCCATGAGCTTGCATGCACATACCCAGGATCTAGATTGCAGTCAGCTGTATGGGATCCTGCTTCCTTAATCACTAGGCTACAGGGCTGTATCTGCTGTCTTTCTCTAAAAACAAGTACTATATTCAATAACATTAAATAACTGATTGTTCAGACAAAAATGTGTCACCTTTTCTAATTTCTGTTTAACTTTTACCATATATAAATACCTCTTAAGTAAATGAAAGGGCTATAGTATTTTCCCATTTATACTAGTATGTTTCTTTCATACACACTAATATACACAGACAGAAGCTGCATTCATTTTATAGGCCATGACACTCAGACTTCCACTGATTATGATCATTATATACATTGATGGACATAATTTCACTTATGGTTTATATAAATCCAAGCAATAACAAACATAGTGAATTGGGTTTTAATATATTCAAAAATTTAAATTAGTTTTAAAGTTAATTTTGACAACCAGTAGTACAGTGTCTCAATACTGTGAGTACATACAGATGTGTTTGGAACATAATCTCTGGAGGATAAATGCAACATTTGTCTTACATTTTTAGTCATGTGCACATACTAATAGGTAATCATTTAATTTCTATGTCTTAGAGGAAAAAAAAAGCATTTCCAAAAGCAGCAAAACACAAAATTCACACATGGAAAAATGATATATTTTAATCTACATTTGACATTATGGGACCTGAACAAGGGTCTAGAACCATAGGAAATTTCTTTATTCCTGGGGGGGGTAACATTTTTAAGGCTGATTAGAGATGGAAGTATTATCATTTGTGAAGAAATAGTTCTTGCAAAAACTTTTTACACCTGTGGAAGATGGAAAAAATAAAAAGATGAAAACATATTTACCCCTACGGGATTTGTCTGAAATATTATATTCATAGAGAAATGTCTCAATGAAACATATTTTATCTCAAAGACTCTCTTTTTCATTGAATTTGATGTGGAAAAAAATCTTATAATTAAATATACATTTGCCTTTATTTTGTCAATGAAATGTTTCTACTTCAAAGTGAACAAAAATCCCTAAAATATGTATAAAGTGTTTTTCATATTCCTTTAAAGTTGTTGAAATCTTCATCAACAAATAGGTGAGACTAAGACTCCCATGTGCTCTTTAGAAAATTCTTGTTAAACCCTTCCTGAAAATGAAAATTAAATCATTTATTTAAGAATGAAGATAAGGAATTTTACTAAGTTTGATGAAATCCTAAGTGGATTTTGGATTTTTCCTTTCTCTGGTTTTGTGTCCCACAGATACTTCTTTCTTAACCAGGAAAAAATTTAAAAAAAATACTTAAATGTTTCTCTGAATCAATTTTCTTCCAACACATATACAGAGATGACTGTTTCAATACATAAAATTTGAAGTCTAGTCAGAAATCTGCTTTCTAGATAGTGCGCTCAGGATGTCTAAAAGGCTTTAATGTTTTCTTCAAGAGTCAAGTCTTTAAACTACAGCTTAATCTTTATAATGATAATCTGTGGTGTAGAGATCAGAGGTTGCATAGTGGTTAGGGCACTGGACTCTCATGTGGTTGACCATGGTTAAAGTCCCAGACCCAATGGCTTGAAACACAGGCAGGGCATGTGTACATACATGCCAAACTCCTGAGAGGAGACAGGATTGTAATGTGGCCATCTTCCTAGGGGGTGATTTCTCACTTTCTGGCTTTCTATCTCTCTCTGTTTCTCCAGTGAGCACACGTACCCTGGAGAAAAATAATAATAATATTAATACTAATAATATATGTCATAGCAATGTATAAATGACCATTTTATTTATCATGTTAGTATATTATCATTTTTTTAAATTTGCTATAGGGCAGCTGTCCTAGCCAGAAAGAGAGAAAGACAGTGAGGGAAAGTAAAAAAGGACACCCAATGGGTGATGGGCTACACCACAATCCTTTCTCCTTCATTATTTTCTTGGAATTTGGGGCATGTACACACATAGGCCTGGCATGTTTTTTCAAGCCACCGGGTTCAGGATTTGAACCATGAAGTAGGCATGTGAGATCCAGCACCTTAACTACCATACCACGTGCTGGCCCCACATATCATCGTTTTTATAATGATATGTTTTAACTCTCAGACAGCAATTTATTGTTTTTATTATTATTTATTTTGGCAGGAGAGAGACAGATGATCATAGGGCATAGATAAAGGAGGGAGAGGCCTGAGATCACCATGTGGTCTAATCCTTCTTTCTTATTAGTACTCACTTTAGCATCAGAAAACTCAAAGTATTGCATATAGCTATGTCATTTACAGAAAAGGAGCCATTTCAGCCTGACATCTTTGCTTTTATACTTAGTTGCATGGCTTCGGTGACATTTACAAGGATACCCTCTCCCATGTGTCCCTGCTGTAGTGCTGCAGGTTTGGTGCAATGCTCTTCCAAGTCAGGAACTTCGTGGAAGTTCAGGGTTTGGTCCCCAGTTCGACTCTGCATGCAGGATGTGCATACATGCCTGTGATCCTGGCTGGCTGAGAGACCAGGGAGAACAGAGGTGGTGCTTTTCTCTCTCTCTCTCAGAAGAAAAAATTCTGAATACTTAAAATGAGAGAGAGAGAGAGAGAGAGAATACGCTCCATAAATTCATACATTCCAAGTTTATTTAAATTAAGCATACTTTGACAAAGGTTCATTCTGCTAAAGTATTTACAACGGCTAAGAACAATCTGGAAAATAAATATTACTAGTTGGATTTCAAAGAAATCCATTGTTAGTGGATTTACAAGTAAGTCTGTAAAGATTTTTTTCTTTCCTTCCATCCTTCCTTCCATCCTCCCTTCCATCGTTTTTACCTCTTTGCTTTTGCTTTCTTTCTTTTTCGGTCTTTTCTGAGAGTAACTACTGTAAAAGCAGAGAATACATTGAAAGCCCAATGTTCATCATTTTTCCCAAATGCTGTTGGGACAGGGAAGATAACTCACTGAAGTAAAGGAAGCTGGTAGTAAAAAGAGAGATACAGTAGTTTGCCTATAAAATAAAATGACAAAATAAAGGATAAAAGTTTGGGAAAGAGAAAGCATTTAGGAAAATGTTTGCCCAGTTCTCAAATAACGCTCTACCTATCGCTGCCTCCCTAATATTGCATTAAAATAGATGTGATTCTGTGACCTCACTATGAAGAGCTTGTCAGGCATGGCATGTTTTGGTTGTATTATTGCAATTGCTCTAATTTCCGGTGTTATTTTCTCAATGAATATTACACAGGGTTTCAAATCATACACCAGGGTAAAATAATAGAAATGCTGTAAATAAATAAATTTTATTACATTTTGGCAGTTTAGCAACAAATGAAATCACCTAAAACTATTGGGGGCTCTGCTGCCTTGAGAAATGAATAAATGTCAATGTTGACACTTTAAAAAGACTACAGTTAAATAAAGAAAATATACAACTGTAAGATACAAATTACACTTAAAATCATGAGGATAACATACTTTGTGTGGGTGTGCATGCCACATCGTATTAAAATCTTGTCACTGTAAAATTAAACAGTGATAGAATAACATTCTCAAGTATATAGGACTTTCAAATTGCCTCTAAGAACAAAAGCACAGTGCCTGGAAGAGAAAATATCATCAGATGTCATAAGATTGGTTCACATATGGAGACAGTCTAAACAGATTTTTCAGGCTAAATGGTGGCACTGTGGTATTGCAAATGAACCCATAAGGGAAAGGTATTATATTTGCATCCAGTCATCTCCCTAATCATGCTGGACTTCTGAACATGCTTCAGTGATCTGGGCTGGCTGAGATGAAGGGTGCATCGTGGTATGAAGATGCTGTTGGAGATGCCTATTTCTCTATGTACCTCTCCTTCTGCATCTCTCTCTCTCTCGTGGAAGAGATAAACTGAGAGCATGCGTGCTCAAGATCCCAAGAGGAGAATGGAGATGAAGGGATTGTAGAAGGGCCATCCCTCCTGAGGACTGATTTCTTGCTTTCTGTCTCTCTGTCTCTCTGTCTATCTCTCTGTCTGTCTGTCTTTCTGGCAAGTGCATGTGCCCTATAGCAAAAATCTCACAAAAAAAATTTTGAAAAAAAAAAAACACCCTTATCTTGGCTTAAAAATGGACTCAGTGATAAAATTTGGTATGGATTTTTTTTTCAGGAAGGGATAAACACTTTTGAGGGAAGGAAATATGCAGGATTGCATATGTGCAGTAGTCAAACTGGAATATATTTACAATACAACAAAAACTTCACTCAATACCATGGGAAACTTGGAAGATAGGAAATGCCTTCTGATTTTAGGCAAATAATTTGGTTTGGTAAAAACATTTTTTAATTGCCAGAGGGCATGTGCACTCACCAGTGAGAGAGACAGAGGAACAGAGAAAGGGCGAGAAACAGTTTCTCCACAATGGGGGCATAGTCACACCACAATCCATTCTCCATTTCTGCATCTTGTCTGGATTTGGGGCATGCATGCACTCATGCCTCGCATGTATTTCAAGTTGTCATGACTGGGATTGAAACCATGGTCAACCATGTAGGATCAAGCTTCCTTCACCACTAAACCATTTGGCCTGCCCAATACTACCATTCTGGCCAGTCTTTACATAGGCTGCCCTGAGGAGAAAGATTAACTTTGGGTAAAACAGCTCTTTTAGTCATGGGGCAATGTCTTAGAAGAGACTCTGTAGTGAGTAGTCAGTAGACAACACTACTAGCAGTTGGAGAAACTAATGTCTTGGTCTTAAAAGTAGGGATAAGATGATGGTGCACAAAGGATGGCACTCACTCAACCCCTTCACCTAAATAAATAATATAAACAAAAATCCCCCAGAAATGCTAGTTGTTTATAATCTAGGATTCTGTTTACAATAGGTATTTGTATAAAACTAACCTTAGAAACTTGCATACCTTAGCCATGTAATGAGATGTTTCTTGGAATTTGGGGCATGTACACACGTAGGCCTGGCATGTTTTTTTCAAGCCACCGGGTTCAGGATTTGAACCATGAAGTAGGCATGTGAGCATTTGCAAATGAGTTTCCTTTTATTATGTTTTATAAGTGATTTTTGGCTTCAAATTAATAATAGAGGAAGTTTAATGTGTACTAGTGTGATAGCTCCTTTTGCGAGTCAATGCAGAAGATGTTTTTGGATAAAATTCACATTTAATTTTGTGAGCATTAGCTACAGTAAATTTTAGATACAGTGGATATCTTCTTAATATAAGTCAATCTTATCAAATCAGACCTGATAGTCTCTAGTAGATGGGCTTCAAACTCTACCTGAATTATTGGCTTGACTGAGTCTCTCCTTGCCAGCCTTTGTACTTGACCTGCCCTGTTGATTCTGCTGAGTCTCATTCTGCTGGCCCATACTGTAGATCGAGGCATGCGAGCCTTAATAATCACATGACACAAATACTTACAGTAAATCTCTTATCTATCTATGCTTCCCATTGGTTCTGTTTTTGTTTTGTTTTGATTTATTTTTGAGGTTCCTGGCTAAATCATGTAGATTAAAATCAAATTGTTAGTCTGTTGGTAAAAGGTCGGACATTATCAAAATATTTTCCATATAATTATCCTCTATATCATTTATGCCTCATTTTTCACTGATACTATATTTCAAATAGATATTTTTCCATAACTAAATTAGGACTTTGTGCAAGGGTATTTTAACCTTCTTGTATTTTGTCATGGGACATATCCTCAATAAAATTATTCTAAAAATACATGTCTTTGACTAGAAATAAGTGAAAGAGTACAATGTCAGACAGGGAATTAAAAATATCTCAAATATTATTGTTATCTCTTTCCTTTATTATCTTTTCTAAAGACTAGAGGATGTCTGCTAGTGAGATTATTTAATCTACTAACTAAATTTAAAAAGCATATGTTTAATGTATGTATTAAGGCTGTCTGATCTTACTAATTCATTTCAATAAATATTTATTGTATGTCTATTAATCCAGGTTCTAATCCAGGGACTTCAAATACCTTAGGAAACAAAATTTATATCCTTGAATTTATGTTGAAATGAATTTCAGTGAGAAAGTGGCTTCACTTTCACCCTTATTATAAGTAAAATTTTAAACTAACTTTAATTTCATCATTAATCTCATCAGCTAAACCTGAAATTGAATCTGATGAACTCATATGGGTCCTGGATGCTGGTCTTCAGTGATAGCATTTGAGATGGTTAAAAATAAATAAAATAATTACATGAACCATAGTTTAAAAAATAGAGCATCTCTTTGCCTCATAATTAGGATCAGAATATCAATATAGGTAATCAGGAACTTTCACTAACACTATGGTACACAAATTCAAAGGAGTCCAGAAACTCTGGAAGTGGTGCTGAACAATTTCTTTTTTTAAAAAAGGTCCAAGTGATTTTTATACATCCTATATCCTAAATTCTCTCATTTTCTGTTATTGTTCTCTCAAAAATACAAACATCAAAGACACATCACTACAAAACCCATGTTTACTGAAAATAAAAATTAAAAGGCAGAGATTTCAAAACTGATATTTCTAACGAGACCTGAAAAAGCATGTATTATTTTAAAAAGCAGAAAAAATATACTATCCTTCATCTTTGTAATTTCTGTATAACAAACTAATTATCCAGGCAATTTACATGTTGTTGATGGATGTAAGAAGGAGTCAAAAACCTAAGAAGCATTGGAAGTAAAAACACATTGACAAATATTTCAGGATATTTTCTGGATTACATAAAATGTATACTTAAATACATTTTGAAATGGACTTGAGCTGCATGATATGCCAATTATTCCTCTTAGGCCTACTCCGAACTTAATACTTATGTCTTTTATAGTCTCATGCAACTGCTAAACTACATCTGTCCCATTATATACTTGTACAATGAAGGGATGACAAAGAGAATGATTTTACTGATGCTATTATAAACCTTATAGTTGAAAATATTATTGAACAAGACAAGGATGCCCACTTTCTCCACTCCTTTTTAATATAGTACTTGAAGTCCTCACCAACGCAATCAGAAAAGAGGAAAAAATGAAAGGCATTTGAATAGGAAAGGAAGAGATGAAACTCTCTCTATTCACAGATGACATGATTGTATACGAAGAAGACCCAATGGTCTCCATGGAAAAATTACTGGAAGTAATACATGATTACAGTAAAGTTGCAGGATATAAAATCAATATACAGAAATCAATAGCATTTCTATATATGAATAACAGGCAGACTAAGATAGAACTGAAAAAAAGTTATTCCATTTACCACATCCACCAAAAGTATAAGATATTTAGGAATAAATCTAACCAAAGAAGTTAAAGACCTCCACAAGGAAAACTATGAGAAGCTAAAAAAAGAAACTGAAAATGACACAAAAAAGTGGAAGGAAGTCCCATGTTCCTGGATTGGAAGAATTAATATAATCAAAATGAAATTTCTACCCAAATTAATCTACATATTTAATGCAATGCCAATCAAAGTACCAGACACATTCTTCACAGATCTAGAAAAGACAATCTTAAAATTCATCTGGAATCATAAAAGACCCTGTATTGTCAAAGAAATTCTACACAAGAAGAGTGGAGTGGGCGGCATCTCACTCCCCAATCCAAAAAAATATTACAAATCTGTGGTAATAAAAACAGCATGGTACTGGCACAGAAACAGACACGTGGACCAATGGAACAGAATAGAGTCCC
>NW_006159439.1:3012557-3082408 GCF_000334495.1 Tupaia belangeri chinensis | reverse complement strand
TAAAAGAAAAAAATTATTGATTTTCTGTCTTCTTAATATTGAGAGTTGAATGAGAACAGAAAATATGTTTGTTTGGTCGTCAATGTATTTTTAGTGTGTAGCTCACAAGAGTTATGTAAGATAATAGATACCCTGGAATAAACTTCTTCAATCAGATCCCAATCAACACAGTGATATAATAATCACATTCGTGTTTCTTGTGTTCAATATATTATTTGAATTCAAATAAAATAGATACATGTTAATGATTAAAATATTGATCTAGGCTTTCAGAAAAACTATTCTGGAGAAAAGAAAAGAAACAAAAGGAAAGGCAAAGCAAATTAAAGGTAATCATAGCTCATTTGAAGAGAACCAATTTTGACTCCTGGTGATGACTGTTTTCATTTCAAATGGCCATGAAGAAGAGCACAATAAATAGTTTGAAAAACTGTGTGTGTCTTGCTTATTTTAAAATTTGCCAGTCTTCATTTTATAGAATATAATTAGGTCTAATTTTAAAAACTTAATTTTGCATTTTAAACTATATAAGATATTTCAAGTATAATAAAAAGCAGTTCGAAGGTAATTATAAGTTAACACAGTTCCCACAAGGTCCAGAGATTTTAACTAATTTTAGGACAAGTAATTGCTACCATAAAGCCTGAATTACACAGAAATTTAGCTATGTTAAGCATTTTGCTTGTCTGTATGCACATTAATCTTGTTGCCCCTTCCAGAGTAAAAGTTCTATAAGAAACAAACCACAGTTTATATATCTGTGTTCCTTACAGGATTGGTGTATGTTGAGTATATAGACAGCTCTGAGAAACACCTTTCAGGTCTCATGTCCTGACATTCCCCCATTTCCTCCCTCTGTTCCAGTAACACTTGGTATTTCTTGCATATGACAAGAGTGACTTTCCTTGGGGCAGGCAACTGCCTTTAATTTCCTTTTTCTTGGCATAGTCTCCTCCTTAATGTCTACATGGATATCGTGGGTATCTACTGAAACACCATATTATCTGAGAGACCTCCCTAAGGACTCCTTAAAATTGCTTAATATTTATTCTGCCTTGTTATTTTTGACTTGTTAGGATTTTTGCTGTAGGGATAGTAGGCTCTTTGGAGAGAGACACAGAGAGAGAAAGTGAGAAATCACTCCCTATGGGTTATGGCCACACTACAATTCCTTCTCCTCTTTCCTTTTGTTGGGATTTTGGGCATGCATGCACATGTGCCTGGAGAGATTTTCAAGTTGTTTGACCCACTCAAACAGTGGTTGTCTATGTGGGAGTCCAGTGTTTTAAACACTGGAATGGTCCCTATTCTGCCTTATTTTCATTCATAATAGCTTTCACCATGTTTTATATGGTGTACTTATCTGTTTACTCTGCTTCTCTTAACAAGGATAAAAACTCCATGAGGGCAGGAACCAGCAGTTAGCATAAGGGCTATGTCGCTGGACTCCCATGTAGTCAACCACGTTCGAGTCCTAGACCCAGTGACTTAAAACTCACGCTGGGCGCATGTGCGTGCTTGCCTAAGATCTCAAGAGGAGAATGGAGGAGAAGGGATTGCGGCATGGCCATTCCCCCCAGGGGGTGATTTCTCGCTGGCGAGCACCCCCGCCCACCCAATAGAAAAAACCTCTAAAAAAAAAAAAAAAAAAAAGGCAAAAGCAAACAAATAAATAAAAAAATAGCAACAGCAACAAAAAAACTCCATGAGGGCAGAAACAGTTTCTGTTTTGTCCTTAGTTCCCAGAAGAGTGCCTATCTTGAGCGTTTTTAGAGTGACTATGTGAATAGTAAATGAAAATATGAATAAATTAATTGAATGTTTGCAAGATTTTACCAGTTATTCCAAGTCAATGTTGATGGTAAGTTAAACAAATTTTGTCAAACTATTGATGGACACAACGATACAAGATACAGCAGCAAAAATGAAAAATAGGATTTTACTACTTTGGTTTAGCCATTATTATCTGTATGTTGTCAGAGCAAATAGCCATGACACTACAGTGCAAAATGTGACACATAAACGTGATACTTGTGATTCTTTATGAGTTCTGTCTACCATTCCAATGGCTGGTCATTTCATGAGTTAGTTCAAGATGGTCATCAGCAGTTCATTATTCAAAATAAGTCAGAGTAAATCTTTTTCAAGAAAATACTAGATCTTAATACTGATAATAATTCATACCTTTTACAAAAGCCAATGTATGTTTATCTATATAACTGTCAGAAAGAACATCACAGTTAAATGTATGTGCCTATATTCATAGCTTCAGAAAATAGGAGAAATTGGTAAAAAATTGTGAGTAACCAAAAAAATAGTTTTATTAGAGATTCTTATGAATAACTATTTTTCCATTCTTAAGAGGGTTTTATTTTATACACACAGAGCTTCCAATAATATTAAGCATCTATTTTTCATTATGTGCATATAAAATCTAGTTTTATTTTATGTGGACTCTTTCATTTTAAAATGACTTTAGTAACATCAGATAGAAATAGCCCCTATCAAGTAAAACCACTTACTTTTCAGTTCCATTTCCTTTTTGTTTTCTTATTAAATAAGACTCATAAGACATGAAGAAAATATTATCTCTACAGTGTAGAAATGGGAACACTATTAAAGATATCATTATAGCTTTTCTATATTAAAAAATTTTAGTAATCATAAAAACTTGATGGCTCAAATATAAATAAATCAGAAGGGCTGAAATTAAACATTTCTTCCAGTGTTTATTTATAAAGAAATATAATAATAGATAAAAATAATTATTATTTGAATAAGTATTTCATTATAATTGGAAATATAAACACACATTTTAAAGTCTGTTTTTCAGGAGAAAATAGATTATCAAATAAGTCCTTTCCTATGTGTGTTTATATTTTCAGGATCTAATGTAATATATTCTCTAAAGTGTACTGTAAATAAGCTGGTTTGAAACTAGGGAAAGGGAATCGCTTTCATGAGAAATCCCTTTTCATGAGTAGTTGTGTTGAACTTGGAATATTTTCTATCACTTTATTAAAAGCTGGTATTACCAGTATAGGTACTGAAACTAATGTCCAAACAAGAAAAATGCATTAGTTAGCTAGCAGACTCCAATTTCAGGCAATATTTTAGATGAGGAAGTTTAATTTAACTCATTATGGAGCAAGATTTAATTCATAGCAAACATTCCTATGCTAATTTAATTGCACATGTGTATTTAATCTTCCTTTTAAGAGTTATCAGCCATAATTGTATTGAAGGTGATAATTAATACTTTAGGTTTATATGTCTTCTATCATTTGTTTACTTGTTAAAAATAAATTTTCACTTGGTATGCTTCTTATTATCTTTGACAATGATATTGGATATTATATTCTGTGTAGTCAGGGAAAAATCACATCAGACAGTCATAATTTACAGAGTAGCATTCTTTTTTGTCCTGTGGTTCCCACTAACTTTATTGCATAGCTTTCTAATCAACTGCATTAGTGTTTCTAAAATCAGTATCAAATTGATATTTACTGTAAACGACAAAGAGATTAATAATGAAATGTTTCAGCCCAGCCATTATACCATGAGCTGAACAATGCTGGTTGTCAGGCTTAAGCCATGTGGAATGCCTGGGTTTGATTCCTCAACCACCCTAGTACCAGGTGTGGCAGTGTACCTATGGTCCCAGCTACTCAGGATGCTGAGGCAGAAAGATTATGATGACACAGGCCTCTGAGAAGTAAAAAATAAGTTAGTTTTATTTAGTCTTATACATAATATTTACAAGGTTTTTTTTTTTTTAAAGACATGCCCCAGAGGTCTAGGTAATTCATATAACACAGTAAGATGAGCTCATGCTCTCTTTTCTTCCTGACTAGTTGATACCTTTGCATCCTATGATTGTGGTCCTGTGGAGACCACATTTTGATAGCCTTCATTATTTAATTTTTGGAAGACAGAGTCGCTTGTAGCATGTAAAGACTGAAAAGATACAAGTGCCCTAAGGCACTGTCTTGAGTTATCAACCCAGAACAGACCTGACAATAACATCCCACTCTGAACACTTCTTGTTACTGCCTAGCACCAAGGAAACAACACCATCTGTCAAATATGACATCAGAGGAACTTTTTTGGAAAGCCTTTGGAGTTCTGCCCCTTGCCCCTGCATTCCTGACCTGTGTTTAAAAGTTGTACTCTTCCTTTAATCATGGAGAGAAAGCACTTTAAGTCTAGGACTTTATCACTCTCCAGGTGGGATCTTCCATAGTAAAGATTTTCTCCATGCATACTTTTGTTGTCTCAGAAATTGACTTTGTGTGTATCAGTCAAGCCCAGTTTGTATATCTGTCTGATAACAATGACTCAGTAAGACCCTATCTAAAAATGAAATATCACACACTCATATAAACACAAAATGATAAGCTGCTTCATTAACAGTTATTGATAACTGAAGTGTCAGATTCTCGAATGTTATAAAGCACGTGCCTTGCCAAAGTATATGTTATTTCCATCTGCAAGTACAGTTTCTATTCCTCGTAACCCTGCAGTTTAGTAAGTATTGTGCTGGGGAAAGAAAATTAGATAGAGATTCAAGACATACAAAATTATCTATTTTTCTTCTCTAAATCCCTTTATGATCTTTTAGTTTCTCAGAATATTCAACATTATTAAAGAAAGATCAACTTCTAATCCTCATTTCCATAAACCTCAAGTTTCTTTTGTAAGCCAAGGCTTTGGAATACTGTAAAATGCCACGGAAAACTGGAAAGTGGAGAGAAGAAAAAACAACGTAATGCTAGCCAAAATAAGAAGCAGCACCATCTAGAGAAATAATAATTTTGATTGAAGAATGTTATCAAATTATATTTGCTATTCTTCATTTAGAACTATAAAATTGTAAATTATTAAAATTTAAAGTTTTCAGAAATTACCTTCTTTGACTTTTTTATATTTTCAAATGAAGAAACTGAAGAAGTTTATTTGCCCATTCATTTTCTCACAACTTCCCTTTGAAATAATTTACTCAATGCGTGCTACATGCAGGACACAGTGCTTGAAATAAATATAAAATGTATATCACTATCCTCTCATGTCAGAATGAAATTAGTGTCCTTTAGCAGGAAGTTGTCATCATTTCAGCATTTGTTTAAAAATGAATGAGGTAGTGAAAATTTATGTGCTCTGTCCCTGCACATGGTTTTCAAATAAGTTGCTCTAACCATAAACTGTATCACCCTTTTTCTTTTCTTTTTCCTTTTTTTTTTTTTTTTTTTTTAAGTTTTTGTCATTGGGCATATGTGTTCCCTGGAAAAAGACAGAGGGAGAGGGAAAGTGAAAAATCACCTCCCAGGGGAATGGCCACACCACACACACATGTGCCCAGCATGATTTTCAGATCACCTTGTGTGGTACTCAAACCATGGCTGGCCATGTGGGAGTCCAACACCTTAATCACCACATCACCTATTGGCCCCTCCATGAAACTTTTGAAGTTAACTCCTTTAATCTTAGGACAGCTCACACATCCAGACTCACAGAATTGCTGAGTCTTCAGGAGACAAAGTTACCCCAGCTGAGTGGCTACAGAGAACAAGAAACAAGAGAACAAGCCATCACTTAGCCGGCCCACTGTTTGCTCAGTAAGCTAGTGTCCTTAGGAATCAGTATCCTGTAGGTGCTCTTAATTGTCATAAAATTTTTAGTCATGGAATCAGCAGATGGTGTGGTGCTTAAGACACTGGACTCCCACATGGCTAACTGAGCTCAAGTTCCAGACCCAGTGGCTTGAAAAATTATGCCAGGTGCATGTTTATGCATGCCCAAGATCCCAGGGGAAAAAAATGGAAGAGAAGGGATTGCAGTATGGCCATCCTCCCAGGAGGATCATGTCTCACTTTCCTTCTCTCTGTCTCTCTCTGGTGAGTGCACATGCCCAATGGTATAAACCTAAAAAAAAAGAAAAAAATTAGTCATGACTTCTGACCTAAAATAAATAAGTTATCTTTAAGAATAACAGGAAATCCTTATATGACATTCTGTTTTCTTTCTGTCACAAATGAAGTGTCAAGACTCAGAATACCTATAAAATTATTTTTAAAAAATAACGATACATTTAGTTAATTAAGAGACTTTGGATAGATTTTGAAATACCAGTTTTAATTATAACTGACTTGCAGTGTAGCCAATTACAGTGTAGCAAAAAGAAGACTCAGTCTCAAGAGTGTAAATGGACAGCCATGTAAAAATATGTGAAATTGGAGTGGTTCTAGTCTTGTCTCTTCCTTGCAGATGGTATTAAATGCCTGTGTGGAACTTTAAGCGAGGATAATAAGATACAACCCTCTTAAAAAAATATCAGTATGTGAGTCGGTGCTAGACAAGTATGCATTTACAAGTAAAATAAATCTGTCTACCACATTTAATACCATTTTCAAGGATATCAAGAGTAATCCTTCATCTCCAGATGACTTGTTCTGGGCATTGTCTCATTTATGTAAAAGAGATGGCATTTCTCCCTTAATGGCATGTCTGGTAGGTTGTGGATAGCTTTCAGCCACAAAGTTTCACAATGCATTTCAGATGGTCAGTGTGGAAAGGACTTGTGCCTGGCTGGTAGCTAAGATAGAGGCATGGGCTGCTGCTGCATTGTTTTACGTTTGCCTCTCTTTTCCTTCCTGTTTGTGTGTGTGTGCGCGTGTGTGTTTATTAATGAAGGGATGTCTTAATTATCCAATCATGTAAATATTGTTATTATTGTTTTGAGTGTGATTATGATTAACCTGAAGTTGTCCCTTCAGTCTGTAAATTGATGGCTTTGTTGATTTGATATCTGTCTGTATTTATACAGTAAGTCTCATCTTGTTAACAGATCCACTACAAGGTTCAGTGTTGCTAAAGCAGCAAGCTCTTAAGTTAAATGATGTATTTGTGATAACTACAACATAATTCCTCCCAGATATTAACATATATTTCTGTTTTGATAATTCTTAGTTAACATATGAATAACAACTGTACATGTGTATAGGATACAGTATGGTTTTCAATACATGCATTCAAGGTATAATGATCAAATCAGGGCAATAAACATATCCATCATCTCACATATTTATCATTACTTCTTGTTGTGCACTTTTAAAACTCTTCTATGTATTTTGAAATATACATTAAATCATTATTCACTGTAGTTACTCTACTGCTTGTTAGTTCCACAGAACTCATTCCTCTTATCTAACAGCAATTTTGTATCTGTTTAAGCAAATTCTCCCTCTCCTCATTGCCTCCCTCCCTTTCCCAGGTAGGACTTTTGAAGAACTTAAAATGCATTTAAGCTTACAAAGGAAACTTTGGGTTTTTAACCTCTTATCATTTTATATAAAGTCCTGTGTCTTAAATAATAAAAAAAAAAGTAATTCTCTCCACAATATCTGACTCTCAGCTGCAACAGTGGCTTGTCCCAGGACTTTTGACTTTGCATTAGCACTGTCCAGCCTTCAAATAGTAGACATGTTCATTAAATGCACAAAGCGAACAAATAGGAAATGCATTGTGCAACATAATCAAGACCTAGGAATATAGACAGTGTCTAGAGTGGTGGGTCATTTCCATGAAGATAAAATGCAATGTAAAGGAGAGGTATATTTGAAAAATAAACCCCTCAAATTGCATGATATTTCAGCCATACCTAAGAAACACAGGTAAGCAGAAAAGACTCAATAGCAATAAAATGTGTTCACCATAAAAAATGATGTGGTTGAGGCTGTAATTAGAAAAAAGAAAGAAGCCTGCACATGGTATGGAGCTTAAGGCTGTGGTTTCCCACATGGCCAACCATGGTTTGAGTCCAAGACCTGGCAGACTGAAAATCATTCTGGGAGTGTGTGCATACATGCCCAAAATTCTGACAGGATAATGGAGGAGAAGGGCTAGAGCATGGCCATTCCCTGTAGAAGGTATTTTCTCACATGCTTGAGGTGGGGGGCGAGGGGGGAGAAAACTCTAAAAAGAAAGAAAAAAGAAAAAGGAAGGAAGTTAATTGTGACTTTCCTGGGTACAATAATAATGGCAAACTTTAGGAAGTACTTTGTAAATGACAAGTATATGCTGAATTATTTGTATGTGTTATTTTATTTACTACTTACAATTAAAGATATATACATGCCAATAACTCCTTTTTTCATTAGGAAAACTGCACTAATGAGAGGTTAAATACATTGCATGATGTTATGACTAATTGGATTATACTTAGACTATTCCATTCATTTTGGGAATAACAACTGAAAAAGAATATAATAGAAATTGAATATATTCAGAGAAGTGGGATCGGCAGAGCAAATCCTCAAAAAAGAAAGGTTATATTACGTTTTTATGATTAGCTCCCTTCTCTAAAATTTTAGTCCATGAATTCAGGGCAAGATCTGTCCAGTTTATGATTGTATCTCAAATGCCTACCTAGCTCGATACACGACATATATTGGGATATTTAATAAAGTTAATAAAACTACATTTTCTCATATAAACACAATGATTATAATACTTTAGTATTTATAGTAGCCATTCTGAAATAATTTCAGAGCCATTCTATGGAAGAAGATTTGATTTATTATGGATGACAGTGGTAAAAATAAAACAATGGATTTTTTTTGAGAGGTTTTTGCTATAGGGCGCATGCACTCACCAGAAAGACAGAGAGCGAGACATAGAGACAGAAAGCGAGAAATCAACCCCCAGCGAGCATGGCCCATGCCACAATCTCTTCTCCATTCTCCTCTCGGGATCTTGGGCATGCACACACATGCACCTGGCATGAGTTTAAGCCACCAGGTGCAGGACTCAAACCGCAGGTGACTACATGGGAGTCCAGCTACATAACGCCAATTGCTGGTCCCCAAAACAAAGGATTTTAATATAATTTTAATAAATATTGTAATAACCATTGCTGCTCCCAAAGAATAGTAGGTTGAGTGAAAAACTCATGTTTTTCATGTCAGTATATAGTTCAGTATAATCTGTGTACAACTTTTCAAGAGTGAAAAATTATTTTACTCTCCAAATGGTAATAAGTACCTAGGCGCTGAGACTATTATACACTGAAATCCTCTGGTTTGCATTCCAGAAAGCAAGATTGAAAGATGTCCAAAGAATTACCAACCTTTCTAGAAATAGTTTGATGATATTTCAATTTATATTAGAACTACTCTTATTTGTAACTATTTCATTATTCACAAATCATTATTCCAGTAACACCATCAACAAATTAAATAAATTTGATCATCCAATAAAGCAGAAGTGATTGGTTTACTTACCTGAGACTAATTTAAAAGAATAGTTCCCAAATGTTAATGAAGGAGTAAAACAATTCTCAGCAAGGCTGACCTACATGGAAGGTTCTATGCTCATATGAAGTAACCTTTTGAGACTGGGTCCATGATCCAGGGCTAGGGGTGAGGGGATGGATCCCACCATCGAGACCCAGTTCAAGGTACTGTCTCTTTGTCTCTTATCTCTTTCTTGCTCATGGAAGAAATAAATAAACATCAAAAAAAGTTCAGTGCAGTTATTTCAAAATTGTTAATTGTACTGAATTAATGACTGAACCTATGTATACGAAGCTGTTTGATTTTTACATGGATTATACAACGGGTTAAGAAAAATTGAGTACTCTCTTCACTCTAGATGAACAGTACACAAACACAGACATACACAAATCATAAGCATAATCCAATATATGTCATTTAGATTTCACAAGTTAGGAAATTGTAATTTTTTATGAAATCAGAAGGGACCAAAGACTAGAGTGCTCCATGTTTGTGGAGAAATAAATGCTTATCGATTGATGATAACATATATAGTATCCTCAACTGGATGGATATGAACTGTATTCCTTTGGGTAAATTCACTGTATAAGCTATAAGTGATGTAAAGTGATGGAATGTATAAAAGAAATTAAAAAGAAAAAAAAAATAAAGAACAGACAAATCACTGTGACCACCATGGACATTCTTCTGAAAGAGTGACACCTAGGAAGTATTCCAGAAGTGAACGTTGTTACTGACAGCTCCTTGCATGTCATTGCTCCTGAAGACCTTACTTTAGGACAAGACATGGAGGTAAAAGACAGTGATATTGATGACTCTAATCATGGGTTGGCTGGACTAATGTGTATATTAGTCTTCATTTAACAAAAAAGTTTGAAAGTAAAAAATTAATAAAAAATAAATCATTTTAAAATAGGAAAAAGCCTACAGAATTAGGATATAATGAATATATTTTTGTACATAGTACAATGTGTGTTTTCAGCTAAGTCTTATTATAAGAGTAAAAAAGTTACAAAACATTAAAAAGCTTTTAAAGTAAAAAATTTAGAGTAAGCCAAATTAAGTTAATGGGTTTTATTTATTTATTTAATTATTTACAAATTTAGTGTAGCCTAAGTGTATTTATAAAGTCTATGATAGTGTACAGTGATGTCCTGAGCCTCTATATTCAATTACTCAATTCACTGAGTCATTTAGAGTAACTTCCAGTCCTACAAGCTCTATTCATGGTAAGTGTCCTACACAGTTGTACCATTTTTAATCTTTTATACTCTATTTTTACCATACCTTTTCTATGTTTGGATATATTGAGACACTCAAATACTTACCATTGTCTAACAATTGCCTGCAGAATTTAAGCACAGTACATGCCGGACAGGATTGTAGCCTAGAAGCAATAGGCTATACTACATAGTCTAGGTGTGTGGTAGACCATATTGTCTACATTTACGTAAGTACACTTTGCAGTATGTTATGTGATGCATGAGTGTGTAAGCACTTGACTAACATGTGAATGAATGGTAGAAGCCAAGAATCTCAGTATTACACATGAAAGTGAGAACTGAGTGTGCCTCTACTCTTGACTCTTGGACGTGGTAGGGGTATTTGTGGAGGGAGTGGATATACCACTGATGCAGCAGGTCTTTGCTAACCTGCTTTGGATTCGCCAGTTTCTGAACGCTCTCTAGTTGCAAAAATGAAATGGGTCACATAACTTATAGGAATAATCAATTTCAAATGACGAATGCAGATGATGTTAGACTTGAGAGAAAGTAAGAAAAAGGGCCCACAACTATAAAGAACAGGAGTTGAATAAAAAGAAACCAGGTACTATTTTCTGCTTCTCCTTCTGAATCTTATCTTCCTCTTCTGTGAAATAGCGGCATCAACCAGTGATCTTTAATATTCCTTCCAACTATGAAAGCCCATAGAAGACTTAGAGAAATATTAGAGGTTATTTTTACTCTAACTAAAATATAAGAATAATAACAAAGCAATGTATGTCTATGTTGGGTTATTCACATATTGCATAACTTTGTTTATCTGGATAGGTTTTAGTCCTTCTCATGTAAAGTAACCATCAACCTTGAATTTTCAGGGAAAACTTGATTTTAAAAATTCAGGGACCAGCAGTTAGTGTAATGGTTATGTCGTTGGATTCCCATGTAGTTGATTGCAGTTCAAGCCCCATACCTAGTGGCTTAAACTCACACCGGGTGCTTGTGCATGTGTACCCAAGATCCCAAGAGGAGAGTGGAGGAGAAGAGATTACAGTATGGCCAACCCCCTTGGGGGGTGATTTCTCACTTTCTGTTTCTCTGTCTCTTTCTGTCTTTCTGGTGAGTGCATATGCCCTATAGCAAAAACCTCCCCCCCAAAAAAAAATTCATGTTATGCATCTCTGTTATTCAGACCACATATTGTAGCACTGTCACCACATTTCTTACCAAGTCACCATGCTCAAAGAGGACAAGTCCCTGATATAAGGAATGTTTGAATATGTTCAAGAATATAGAAAAAGTTGTACTCTTGTCTGATGCCAAAAGAAAATAAAATTTCTATTAATATAGAAAAGCAAAGTGTCAGGAAAATGTGGGCAGTAGATGACAAATACAAAAATTGCTATATAGAGATGACCATAAAAACATATTTTAGTTTTTCAAAGCTAGTGATGCAGTGTGTTTTACTTCCCGTAATTTTTGTGGAAAGTATTGCTTTGACTTCTTGAATATGTTACAAAATAAAATATCCTCTGGTTCGTTACATGGTAAAAGCTTTTTTTTTTCTTTTTCTAAATTGTTGAATTATTCCCAGAAAGTTTGTATAATTGGAACCTTTAGCTCAATGGCAACATGTTTTAAATGTGTTTCATTACAAGAATATTGTTGATATTAAAATAGAAAAAAAAAACAAAGCAAGAGAGAGGTTGAATGATTTTTCCCAACATCACCAATATAGAACTCTCAATATATATTGCTATGTTATTTTTTTATAAACATCAGTGAAAATATTCCTGAACAGTTTCGATTACATATTATAATCATATGGTTTCTTACCTGATGAAAATGTGGTAAGAATCCTTCTAAATCCATGCTAATTTTTGCCTTCATAGAAGACCTACAGATGGTTTTCATAAAGGTTGAGAAGGAATAGTTTAGGAATGGTTCTGCTACCATCAGGGTAGCAAAAATCAGACTTTTCCTGTTGAACAACCCAGGCATTTAATCCCAATATAGTTTAAATTAAAGTAGACAATGGAAAGATCAGGACAGGAAAAAAAAAACTATAGTATCCACAGTCTCTATAAAATGTCAGTATCACAAGTTATAGCATGATACCTACAAAAGCAAATGATAAATGTGTACCTTTGTAAAGTTGTTATGGATTATGGTCAAGGTCTCTCTGGTCATTTCTTTAAAAGTCAGATTTCTTTCTAGAATGAGAGGTTGAAGAATCAACTTCCTCTTTGGGGAATTTTTAAAATAGTCTATTTTTTAAAGAATGGTTACAGCCACATTTATTCTGAACCTAGGAGAATGAGCTACGTAAATTCCCAGAGTCTCACCTAGTCTTAAATATGATGATGCAACAATATGTGTAATTCATACAGAGCAAAAATAATGAATAAACATTAAAGGGCAACAGGATCTTATAAAATTGTAGGGACAATTATAAAAGTTATGAAAGAACAGTGGATCTGTAATATAATTCTATCAATAATGACATACCTTTACATAAGCTAACTAGAAAACTATTCAATTGACATAAGGCCATAGATTATTCCTTATAACTAAAATAAAATATTGCTCTTTGAATTAATAGAATCATTAGCTACCATTTAAATGCTTTATTGCTAAACTAGAATGTCTCTCTCTTTTTTTACAACAATGTAAGAAAGAATGAAAGAAACGGAGAATGAAAGAAAATCTGCAATATTTAAAAATTAAGACTTTATCCTTGACCAGAATTTTTGTGGTAGCATAAAACCCTGCACCATTTTCACATCATTCCATTCTTCTATGCCTAAGCCCTCTCAGCTATAACTTCTTTCTTTTTATTGAAAATGAATACTGACATTGTGGAATCACTGCTAAAATTGGGACCGATGACTGAAATGAAAAATCCCCGTTTTGAGGGTGAAAAAAAAGAATCTTTTTGGAAGTCTGAAATAAATTATTTGTTGGGACTATGTGTACATGGGTACAATAGTCTTTTCAACAACAGACAGAAAACCTTGCCAGGCTCATAAATCTGAGGAAACAAAAGGGGAATAAACATCTCCGAAAAACCAGCCTCACCAAATCAAAGAATGAATAATCTCTCTCTTATTTGGAAGAGAAATGCAAAGTGAATAATAGTAATATTACATGCTGCTACCCAGAATTGGATTAAAATAGTTTTTTGCCCATACATTTTACTGTTTTAACTGAAGTGACTCTACACTTCATATTTTTCAAAGCCTTTGACTAGCCAAAACTGTACTACTTCAAAATTATAAATATGAATATTCTACATATGAATAAAATATTTACATATAAGTGGTATGTCAATACTCTTCAACCACAGACCCACCGAGAACCCAGCTGTAGTTGAATAAGCTGCAGTGAGGCAGATCACATACCATGAGGAACCATGATGTATCTCAAGAAGACGATTTTAGAGAGGGCTTATTACAGGAGTAGTGCTTTATTTAAATGATTTGGAGGTGTGTTCAAGAAAGCAGAGGTTCACTCATGTGAGATGTCAGCAAGCAGTGATAATTCTACAGTTGCATATTGAGACTGAGAAGGAGGGAAAACCAGAGTGAAGCTAAAGGTGGAACGTGTACGAAGTGGTTCTGTTGTGTTACGGGGAAGTAGAGGGTGGTTCGTGTATGTGTGAAGGACAGGTGGTAGTGCTGGGACAGAATCAGAAGTTGTCTTTGTTTTGTTTCACTTCATCAAGGTCACAGAGTAGCTTTGTTTTCTGTGAGATTATTTATGTCCTACAGGGTTATACACCATGACCTAGCAACTTTGAGTGCCAGGCCAGTTCTCATCTGTCAGGAGGACTTTTCTCTTTCTGATGTGTAATATTTATTTATTGCAGCAGCTCTATATAAACAGTCTGACAAGTACACACACACACACACACACACTAAATGAATCATTTGATGTACTATTTAAATTTTAATATTATTTTTTAAAGAATTATCTTATTTAACTTTATGTATTTGTTCATTTATTTTAATTTGATCAGAGAGGGCAGAATGAGAGAGAGAGAGAGAAGGGAAAGTGAGAAAGCAAGCCACCAGGAACAGGACTTGAAATGCAGTCAGCCCTTTGTGGGAGTTCAGCGCCCTTAAACACTGTGCCACTTACCGTCTCCAAATTTTAAATATGTTTATTTTCTTGTGGCCAGCAGTTAGTGAAATGGATATGTCTCTGGACTCCCATACAACCTATCATGGCTCAAGTACCAGACCCGGCAGCTTGAAAATCACATTGGGCTCATGTGCATGGGTGCCTAAGATCCTGGGAAGAGAACGGAGGAGAAGGGTTCAGTGTGGCTATATCCCCGGTGAGTGATTTCTCACTTTCCTTCTCACTGTCTCTACCTTGCTCTCTCGCCAATGAGTACTCATGCTTTAAGGCCAAAACCTCATACACACACACACACACACACACATTTCCTTATTTTATTGAATACTTATAGTATAGACAGTTTCTACCTCAATTTAAATATTACAAAACTGAGGCATAGAAAATTATCAACTTGCATGAAGATGTGCATCAAATAGGCTATAAAGTGAAATTTATCCCCAGGCAGAGTCTTCGATCGCTAAACTACTCTCATATTGTGCTACAACTAAAAGCTAACCCTAGCCCTCTAGGCTTTAAATGAATTCTCAAATACTATGTGTAGAACTGTGAAGAAAAATTATTATCTATTTTATCAAAGGTTAAGTACTGACCTATCCAAAGTGTGTTTTCTTTCACACTTAACAATCTTTTTATCCTGCTCGTTATTGATCTGCTAAACTTTTACACACCCTGGACTTGTTGTTTTAGGAAAGAGATAGAGTCTGCACTCCGCCTTCAGCTGCTGTGCTTACGGTCATCCATCACAAGGGATGGGTCCACAAGAGTGGTTCAGGCAGACAATAGAATAGAGAATGAGCAGAGATTGGCCTTGACTCAGTCCCATTAGGACAATATTTGGATTGCCTAATAACTATTATTCTCATTTTTCACTGCCTTTTTTTTTTCTCTCTTTTTAATGTAATGTAACTCCTGAGTGGTTTCTTGTTTGTTTGTTTGTTAGTTTGTTTGTTTTTAGGTTTTTGCCATAGTGCACTCACTGGAGAGAGACAGAGAGGGGCAAAATGAGAAATCACCTACCCACCCCATCCCACCCCCAAGGAGGATGGCCATACTGCAATTCCTTCTCTTTCATTCTCAGGATTTGGGGCATGCATGTACATGCACCTGGAATGATTTTCAAGCTGCCAGGTCTGAGATTCAAACTGCCATCAGCCATGTGGGAGAATCCAGCACCTTAACCACCACACCATTTTCTTGCCCCTGTGTTTTCACTTTTATTTCGAGTTTCAGTATAGCAAGTCCACCTTGGTTGTCACAGGAAGATTACTATTGATATGCTTCTAAACATCTCTGTAGTTCTCAGTATTAAATTTTAGAAAAGAAAATTAACTTGTGAATAATGAGTCTGTGCAACTGTTCGGTTGCTATTTGCATATAGCCATTATACCTGCCCTGCACTGAGTGCCATTGCCCTGATTTTCTTGACATTACGTATTAGTAATAATGGTCTACACAGCTTGTCCACGACAGTAATCCAGTATAGAAATATTTGGATTGCCTAATAACTATTATTCTCATTTTTCACTGCCTTTTTTTTTTCTCTCTTTTTAATGTAATGTAACTCCTGAGTGGTTTCTTGTTTGTTTGTTTGTTAGTTTGTTTGTTTTTAGGTTTTTGCCATAGTGCACTCACTGGAGAGAGACAGAGAGGGGCAAAATGAGAAATCACCTACCCACCCCATCCCACCCCCAAGGAGGATGGCCATACTGCAATTCCTTCTCTTTCATTCTCAGGATTTGGGGCATGCATGTACATGCACCTGGAATGATTTTCAAGCTGCCAGGTCTGAGATTCAAACTGCCATCAGCCATGTGGGAGAATCCAGCACCTTAACCACCACACCATTTTCTTGCCCCTGTGTTTTCACTTTTATTTCGAGTTTCAGTATAGCAAGTCCACCTTGGTTGTCACAGGAAGATTACTATTGATATGCTTCTAAACATCTCTGTAGTTCTCAGTATTAAATTTTAGAAAAGAAAATTAACTTGTGAATAATGAGTCTGTGCAACTGTTCGGTTGCTATTTGCATATAGCCATTATACCTGCCCTGCACTGAGTGCCATTGCCCTGATTTTCTTGACATTACGTATTAGTAATAATGGTCTACACAGCTTGTCCACGACAGTAATCCAGTATAGATTCACTTAAATAAAATTTTAAATTCTTTATGTAGTAAGATCCATTCATTCTAGAAATGTAGGCATTTCAAAGAAAAAAAAAATTGATCTCCCAAGCTGTATCACAATATCACAAGCTATAATTCCAGATTCTGACTGAACACCTGCAGGCTCAATCAGTTTCTATGACTAGGGATTGAGGCACATTAATATACTCCTCAGCTTTGTCTGGGCTTTGAAAGTCACATTCATGCCAATTTTTTGTAATAAAGACTAAACATCCAAGAACATGATAAATTGTGTTCTCCCTCTCCCCTCCCTCCTCCACCCCCTATTTTTTTTTTTTTTTTTGCTATATGGTCACTTTTCTATTATCCAGGTCTTAGACTTGAATTCCAGTAAAAATTCAAATTATTTTCTTAAGTGGATTCTGTGTTGACGATGATACTTAATATTAATCAGAAGAGATCTCTACCACACCAGACATTTTTCTAAGACACTAGGGTTTAAATGAGGAATGAAGTAAACAAAATCCCAGCCCTTGTTGAGTTTACATTCTGCTGGGAGATTGTATTATTAGAATAGACAACTAGTACAAAGAATAAATCCCCAAAAATACAATGGCTCAAATAAAATAGAAAGTGATCACACATGTAGAACAATGGTCCAAATTGTCCTTCAGGTCAGGGAAGAGATGCAGCTGCTTTGGCCATGCATCCATGTAACTGTGGCTTTAGGATAAGCCTGAAATGCTAGTATATAAATGGCAAAAAAATAAAGGAGTACATGTGGAATGTTCATCGGTGTTTATATTTCAAGCCTGAAACTGTCATACTTTTCTCCTACTTAAAATTCATTGACTAGGGACCAGCAGTTAGCATAATGGCTATGTCACTGGACTCCCATGTAATCAACCACGGTTCGAGTCCCAGACCCGGCGGCTTAAACTCATGCCGGGCGCATGTGTGTGCATGCCCAAGATCCCAAGAGGACAATGGAGGAGAAGGGATTGCGGCGTGGCCATCCCCCTGGGGGTGATTTCTCATTTTCTATCTCTCTGTCTCTCTCTGTCTGTCTGGAGAGTGCACGCACCTTATAGTGAAAAACCTCTCCAAAAATATATATATATATATATTCATTGTCTATAGGGATCAGTGGATGGCTTAATGACTACATTGCTGGACTTCCATTTAGTCAAGTGCTGTTTGAGTCCCACACCCGGTGGTTTAAACTCAAGCAGGACACAAGTGCGTGCATGCCCAAGATCCTGAGAAAAGAATGGAGGAGAAGGGATTGTGGCATGGCCATCCCCCCTGGGGGGTGATTTCTCACTTTAAGTCTCTCTCTGTCTTTTTGGTGAGCACACATACCCTATGACTAACACCTCTCCCCCCCAAAAAAGAAAAAAAAAGTCATTGGCTATAACATGTACTGACTTTAGACACAAGTACCATAAGGCTCCTTTTTCAGGCCCTACACTCATACGTTGCATAATATGAAAGAAAGTTAGCCAGTGTCAGTACATCAACCCATTCAGACAGCGAAATCTCAGTCAAAACAAAAACAAAAACAAAAGCAAAATAAAGGAAAATTACCATAGCCATAGTGGTCAGTGGGAATAATTTGCTCATGCTTTGACTGCCTTACTTGATATTTTCTATTAGCCATTTGGGGTTGTCTGGAGCTAGCAATATTCTCCAATCAAAATATATGGACCCTTTTCCCTGTTTCTAACCTTAATTTACCCTGCAACCCCTGACACATCTGTGGAGTCAACCAGATGCTGCAAGAAACTCCAAGACTCCAGTTTATTAAATCATCTTGGAAGCTTATGCCCAGGCCTTGGTTTCAGGAGGCAACCTGCTTAGCAAATTATTCCCACAGACCACTATAATAATTTTCTTTTCTCTCTTTTCCTTTCTCTCTTTCTTTCTTCTTCTTTTTCTTACTTTCTTTTGTATGTTTGTTTGTTTGTTTTGTCTTGTTTAGTTTTGACTAAGATTTGGCTGCCTGAATGGAATGATGTGCTGACATTGGCTACCTTTCATTCATATCAGACATAGGATGAACTTAAGTATCTAAACTGCCCATGTCTAACTCCAACACTTGAGTTTGAGCCACAGGTGTGACCCCATGCACCAGCGCTTCCATCCACCATATCTCACTGGTCCCTATTCTGACGATGGTGCTGACTTTGGTTTACAATGTCCATAGGTATTTAACAGAAACATAAATGAGAAATTATCTGTAGATGATAATTTACATGGTAATAACTATGACTTGACTAATATGCATTATATTCATGCTGGGAAAAAAACATTCTGTATGCTATAAAAATGTACAGTAAATAAATAAAAATTTAAAAAGTGGGTTTTTTTGTGAGTTTTGTTGTCTGTTTGTTTGTTTTTGCTGTAGGATGTATGCACTTGCCAGAAAGTGATTTTCCAGCCACCAGGTCTGGTACTTGAACTGTGGTTGACCATGTGGGAGTCTAGCACCTTAACCACTATGCCCAACAAGTGGAAAAATAATTAAAGGAAACTTGTACTAACCAAAAATGAAGGTTTTAATACATATTACACAACAGTCATTTCAATTTCCTACTTAATAGTATATGATCTTTTGGTTTATGCTCCATTTATTTTTTTTATTTTTTTTTTAAATTTTTTGGAGAGGTTTTTGCTATAGGGCGCGTGTGCTAGCCAGACAGAGAGAGACAGAGAGACAGAAAGTGAGAAATCACCCCCCAGGGGGGATGGTCACGCCACAATCCCTTCTCCTCCTTTCTCCTCGCGGGATCTTGGGCACGCACGCACACGCACCCGGCGTGAGATTTAAGCCACCGGGTCCGAGATGCAAACCGCGGTCGACTACATGGGAGTCCAGTGACATAGCCATTACGCTAACTGCTGGTTCCCAGGCTCCATTTATTTTTTGTCTTTTGTTTTTGTTTTTGTTTTTTTCTTTGGAAAAGAGGTTTTGCTATAGGGTGCGTGCACTGACCAGAAAGAGAGAGAGAGAGAGAGAGAAAGTGAGAAATCACCCCCCAAGAGGGATAGCCATGTTATAATCCCTTCTCCATTCTCCTCTCTGGATCTTGGACACACACACACAAGCTCCTGGTGTTAGTTTAAGCCGTGCTCTGTCTGGAACTCAAACCATGGCCAACTATGTGGGAGTCCAGTGACGTAACCATTACACTGTCTGTTGGTTCCTATGCTCCATTTGTTTTTGTTTCTGTTTTTTTTTTTTTTTTAAATGACGTATTTAGAAGTATTTCATATTAATGTACTATATACCTAGTTGAACTTTTAATAGTTAAGTAGATTACAAAAACTCAAGATCTAATCATTCTATTTAGCTCCTTTTAGGTGAAGACTTTATGCTTTCATCGCTAGAAAGGGGTCCTACTTAGTAGTTCTGATTGCATAGAAATTCTGTTCCATGAACCATAAGGAAAAAGGGATTTTTCCTTTTTACAATTATTAATACCTTAGATTTCACCATTCAGTATGTAAATTTATTTTTTAACATAAGCAAAATAGAATAAAGATACTGGGACACTAAGATATCAGTGTTTTATAAATACACTCAAGTAGAAATTAAAGTTTGAAAAAAACCACAACTAACTTGATTCTGGTTTTAAAACAAGACTTTCATCCTAAGGCTTTATACATGGTACTACAACTTCTAGAAAGCTAGTAATTTCTTGGAATGTTGCCTTATCATGGGATACTATAAATGATTAAAAATTCTATAAAAAATTTACAATGCTACCATTTACTTAATAATATATACTCTTATTCCTAAAAATACAAAATGGTCTAATCAGAGCCTTTCAGTGTATCTGATGCTTTTGGTTTTTTAGGTGAGAAATTACACTTTTGTTTTTTCATGGATTCCCGTAAGGCATGTAAAATTATGAGATTTATAGAAGTCATTTGGGATAATCAGAAAAATCTATTTATTCATAACAGAAGAATAAGGACTTTCTAAAAAGCTAAAGAAAATTAATAAATAAATGAAGTTTCCTTTATTCTATGATTCTTCTTCTCATACTACTATCACATGACAGTAATCCTACATATATCTTTTCCAAAGATTTTGCAAAGATTTTGCTGCTCCATAATGCAAACAGTTCTCTGATTGATATATCCTTTTCTCTAGATTTTGTTGTATTGTGCTCATCTAAGTTGGTATTCAGCCATGCCAAAAGACATATAGGCATTTCTTGCATGGACGTGATAGTTCTTCCTGGTTCACTCACATGCCCATTATATTCTTCCTCACTGGAGGTAGTAGGTAGGAGGTAGTGATGCAATAAACATTAAAGGTGATCAATCACATTCTAGAGAAGTAATGATTATGGCCTAAAGAATTCAAGAGGGAATGGTTGGAGGATATGCTATTTTACTTTTGAAATGAAAATTTTTGAGATGATCAGAAAAGGAATCATCTTTCATACTATCTTGCATTTGCTGGATAAAATTTACATATATAGTCATCATCAATGAAATACAATAAGATTTGCTGAGAAAATGATTGAAAGCTGATAGTTTCAGGCAGTGTAATGGACGATTTGGTGTCTCGAGTAATGACATGACCAGCATTAAGTCAATAGTATTGCAGAGGTGAGAAGATTTAAGTACAGTTTCCAAAACTCCATAGGATTACAAAAATAACAGCAGTACTACCTTTTCCTTACAATGGGAAATAAAAAAATTATTAAAGAATAATAAATTCAGCAATAAAACCCAGAGATTTTTGACCTGAACAAGAGAGGAACATGGCAACTGGATACTCAAGAATCTTTGCGTATATTCATTGGGCAATCAACTAAAACAGAAGTGACTCTTATCTACCCAGTGTTATAAAACTCCACTGATAAATCACCATCTCTCACATAGACCAATGAAGTCTGTAATCTATTTTAATCAAAATGTTTAAATGAATGAACCTTACTCTCTCTCTCTCTCTCTCTCTCTCTCTCTCTCACACACACACACACACACACACACGTTTCCTGTTTCTCCACATACTCTAAGCGTACCCCTAGCTAGAATTCATTCACATGGACACACCTACTTACAAAAGAGTGTAGAATATGTAGGCTAGATCTTAGTCAAGCATGAATGGGAAAAGTGTCTATATGTATACATAACAAGCAATCTACACACAAGAGTCACACCGTGAATATGAATATGTTAACTTATGCAGTGTATTAGAGCATAACATGTGCTCTGGAGAGAAACTGAGTTGAGAAGAGAGATGGATAATGTCTACTCTATGTTAAACTCTTACTACTGTGGAGCAAAACTCAGGATCTGTCATTCCTGAGGTTGCGGAATACACAGCAGCTGAATGGAAGGTGTTGTTTCTCAAGACTGGATCTTTTTCCCAAGCTAGAGATAAATGTTTCTGCCTGGAGGTGTTTGGTAAGTCACTGAGAATTATTTGATGCAGCAGTCTGCACTACATCTGAAATCACTTGAGGATTTACCTGCATGGATATGCACTATCCTGGTACAAAGCTTCTCTGAGCTATTTTACAGAGGATCTGTCCTTTAGCATAGATAACCAAAAACCAGCAGTTGTCTGAACCTTGGGTGACCATATATCAGCTTTAATAGGTGCACCATATTTTCTCTTAAGTAATTTGTGCACTTATTATATGTTGTACAAATTATTATTAGCTACATTATTAACTTCACAGCCTTATGGTTGGGGGATAATGTATTATCAAACAATTCTTTTCTTTGATAGAGACTACAAAAATGCCTTTTTCCTTCTTTCACTCATCCTTAAATAGTTGGCCATATGTGGCCACAATGAGGGCATGGATGCCAAACTTCTTTATTACTTGGGAATTGTATAATGCTCCATACTCATTAGGATGCTTGGTATTCCAAACAGCAGTCAGTGCTGGATCTCAATGCTAACCTTTAAGCTCAGCCCCTTCATTGTCCCTGCTTACCATTTGGTTTCTCAGCTTGATGTTGTGTGCCTGACATTTGTTTCCTTCCTTTTTATAGCTGTGTGAATTTCATATGCATACCCAGAGACCTGTTAGCAACAAACCTATTTTGAACGAACAATAGCATAAATAAATCCACTTTGAGTTCTTTATATCACACTCAATGTGTGGGCTTAATGTTGATACAGTAGCTATATCACAGACAAGCACCCCTTTTGCATTTTATGTTTATGAAAAATGACTGTGGTATAATGAGGGTGGAAAAGTAGGGTGAGGGAGGGGACTGAGAAAGGAGAAGGATTGTTAAAGAGAAAAGAACTTGGGAGGATTTGGAGATGCCAGGCTGCTGAAGCATAGGACTGAATGATAGGAGTGATATGATTTTAGAGGAATGAAGGACTGAGAAGAAGGACAAGCTTACCCAACATATGCCTATAGTTACACAACAACTAGCAAGGAAATCTAACCCTGAAAACAACATTCAGGCCCAGCCTGGCAATGTAGTTGGTGCAAACTGAACTACAGTGTTGGAAGCACATGCAAACTATGGGCTCAGATTTATAGTCAGTCTGAAAACACACCAAATACATGCAAGTGTGATCAGGGTTTGTAAGAGCTGGAGGGTTGGAGACAATGAAACAGTGTCAGGAAACCATGTTGAAGATGTTTCTCTCTAACTCTCTTTCCGGCTCTCTTCCTTTTCTGTATATAATTCTTGATCATGAATAAATAAATAAACCTTAAAAATAATTTTTAAAAGGTATTTATTTATTTATGCATCCTATCACTGAGTATCATTAAAGGATACCAAATAAACTTTTCCACAAATACACTGTATATTGGTTCAGTTAAAGATATTATCATATATATTATCATCAACAGAAATTTTTTTATTTTTATGTTCCTTAAATGCTTCTTTTTCCCTTTGATTCCAACCTTCTTGCTACCCCCCTATTTACACTGTCTTCCCACACTGTCTCTAGTATTCACTGTTGCTTTCCATGCTGTTATACCTTCCAATCTTTCGGTTTCTGCCATGGAGTGCAGATATTCGATATATATAGAGAGAGTAGGGACATACAATGTCTCTTTTTCATAGCGTGGCTTACTTCACTAAGCAATAATTTGTTCATATTTGTCCACTTTCTATCAAATGCCAGGATCTCATTTCTTTTATGACTGAGTATATATGTCACATTTTTTTCAATCCATTCATCTCTTTGTAGACATTTGGGTTGGTTTCATGTCTTAGCAATTGTGAATAATACTGCAATAAACATGGAGGTGCAAGGGTTTTTCCAACTGAGTGTATTCTTATCCTTTGGGTAGATACTCAGGAGTAGAATGGCATGAATTATATGGTAGCTCTATTTGTAAGTCTTCGAGAAATCTCCATATTGTTTTCCACAATGGCTATACTAATACATATTCCCACCTTCCCATCAACAGTGTAGGAGAGTTCTCTTTCTTCACAGACTCGCCAGCACTTAACATTCTTTATTTTTTTAATCTTAGCCATTCTGACTGGGGTTGGGTGGTATCTCATTTTGGTTTTGATTTTCATTTCCCTTAGTGATCCTAAGTGATATTGAGAATTTTTCATAAATTTTTAGACTGTTCTTATATCTTTCTTAGAGAATTGTCTGTTCAGATCATTTGCCAATCTTTTAATTAGTTGATTTTTCTTCTTTTTTTATGGACAAGATGCTTGAATTCCCTGTATATTCTGGTTATCAGTCCCTTATCTGAGGCATAATTTGCAAATATAGTCACCCATTTTGATGGTTGCCTATTCACTCTATTTATTGTTTCTTTTGCTGTGCACAAGCCTTTTACTCAGATGAAATCCCACTCATCTATTTTTGAGGTTATTGCCTATGCTTTGGAGATCTTATTTAAGAAATCTTTGCCTACTCCAATGTCTCCAAGAGTTTCCTCTGTGTTTTTCACCAGTAGTTTTGTTTTTTCACTCCTTGGGCTAAGAATAACAGAACAAAGACAAACAATCATTCAGAATTAGATGTTTCCACTTAAGTTAGTAAAAACAGGATCAACGAATTATAAAGATAAAAAATAATTACAATAAGGAATATCAATAATTTTAGCTAGTGTGGATTTGGGTGCATATTTGCATATAGTAACAAAGTTTAGTTATTTTTTAGAAAGAATCACAGCCCAGGCCAAGTGAACTTTTGCCAGACTCATACTGTGTACTTTTATACAAAATACTTTACCTGGCATGGTTACTAAATGAGCTAATCTTAGAATTTTGATATCATTTATAGCAAAAAAACCTCTCCAAAAAAAAGAAAAAAATTTTTAAAAAAGAATTTTTATATCATTTAATATATAAGTAAATTCTGCTCCCCATGGCATGGTTATTTTTCAGTAATATTTTGGTAGAAAATTTTATCTACAAGTGCACTTCTGAGAGAATTGGTTAATGCAACTACATCTCCTGTTTTATGTGAAAATTCCTAAAACACTGATAAATTTGAAATATTATTTACAGTTTTTAATATCATGCTATTTAATATTATGCTATTATACTACATTAGTAGCATAGTTAAAATAAAGATTATTGCTAGCTTTGCATGCTGATTCTATGGTTTTAATTCATGCCTGGTTACTGCTCTTTTGTATATCTTATTAATAAATGCATAAAGTTATATGTATTCCAAACTAAAGGCATTAATTAAATAGTTCTTATCGTCAAGCAACTACATTGTTATATCATTTCACCCAAAGTTCATACTTTACAGTAGAGGTCAGTCTTGATACTATACATTCCAAAAGTTTTGACAAATGTTTCTATATATCAGTACATTTTTGCTCCCCTAAAAATCCTGTACTCTGCCTGTTTATCCCTCCTACCCACAAAACCTTTCACTGCCACTCTCTCCATAGTTTAGCCTTTTCCAGAATGTCATATAGTTTAAATTATACAGCATATTGTATTTCGGACCGGCTCCTTTTTTCTTCATCGCACATACTTATTTGTCCATGTCTTTTCATGATAATTTATTTTATCTTTAAGTAATATTCCATTGTCTCAATGTCCCAGAGATTATTTACCCACTCGCCCACTAAAGTATATCTTCCACATTTAAGCATTTATGAATTAATCTACTATAAGGATCCTTTTGCAGGATTTTGCGTGGACAAAAGTATTCCATTTATTTCAGTAAGTACCAAGAAATGTGAGGGCTGGATCATATGGTAAAAGTGCATTTAGTTTTGTAAGAAAATATCAAACTGTCTTTCAAAGTAGCTATAACATTTTGAATTTCTAATAGTAGTGAATAAGAGATCCTATTCTTCCAATATTCTTGCCAAAGTTTGGTGTTGTCAGTTTTTTGGGATTTTGGTTATTCTAGCAGATGTGCAGGGATTTATCTTTATTGTTTTAATGTCCAGTTCCTTAGTGACATAAGACTTTGAGCATATTTTCATAAAATTACTTGCATCTGTACGCCTTCTTTCATGTAGTGCCTGCTAGATCTTAGGGCCATTTTTAAAATAGGGTTGTTTATTTTCCTATTGTTGAATTTCAATAATTATTTGTGTATGCTGGATAACAATTCTTTATTAGATATGTCTTTTAGAAGTAGTTTCTTCCAGTCTATGACTTGTCTACTCATTTTCATAACAATGTCCTTTGACAATGTTATTTCATAGAGAAGTTTATTTATTTAATTTTTAATTTTGAAAATGGCTTATGAGCTCCCCAGAGAGAGAAAGAGCGATAGAGGGAACATGAGAAAGCACAATGGGGAACAGTCAAACCACAACCCCTTCTCCTCCATTTCTCCCTCCTTTTGTAACTTCGGGCAGACATACACAAGTACCTCGTGCATTTTTGAAACCGCCAGGTCTGAGACTTGAATCAGACAGTTAGTAATGTGGAAATCTAGCTTCCTTACCACCCCCCATGGACTGGACCAAGAGCAGAAATTTTTAACTTTAATGAAGTCTAGCTTATCAATTTTATTAAATAAATGAATAGGACCTTTGCTGTTATATGTAAAGTGTCATCACTGTACCTAAGTTTAGCTTGGTTTCTTGTTATATTCCAGGATTTTTTTAATATAGTTTTACATTTTATATATAGCTCTGTGATCAATTTGAGCTATTTTTTTATGAACGTTATATGGTGTGTGTCTAGATCCATTTCTTTTGAATGTCCAGATTTTACAGTCCTATTTGCTGAAAAGACTATCTTTGCTCCATCTTATTGCCTTAACTCCTTTGAGAAAGACCAATCGACTGTATTTGTGGGAGTCTGATTCTGGGCTCTCTATACATTATATATTATTACTTCAAGACCTTAATATATTGAATGTTACAGTTTTATAATAATTCTTGAAACTTACAAAAATGTTACTATTCAATAAATAATACTAACATAGCTCAAATTTCTTTTTGTCTTTATTCTTTGACCCATGTGTTATTTAGAATTATGTGCTTTGGGAGTCAGCATGTGAGATGGTGGTTAAGATGCTGGACTCCTATGTGGCTGACTGTGGTATGAGCCCCGGACCTGACAGCTTGAAATCATGCTGGGCACGTGTGCATGGGTGCCTAAAATTCCAGGCGGAAAATGGAGAAGAGATTGAGGCATGCCATCCCTGCTAGGGAGGGTGATTTCTTACTTTTCTGCTGAGCACATGTGCCCCAAATACCTTAAAAAAAAAAAAGAAAGAAAAAGAAATATATTCTTTAACCACCAAATATTTGAGAATTTCACCAGCTATCTTTAGGATATTGATTTCTAGTTTATTCCTGTGTGATCTGAGAGCAATGAATATTGTATAATTTCTAATCTGTTAAATTTATTAAAGTGTTTCTTATGACTCATAATTTGGTCTACATTGGTGAATGTTCATATGAGTTTAAGAAAAATGTATAGCTGAGAAGTCAATTATATCCAGTTTATTTTACACTTTTATTCAATTTGACTATCTTTTTAAATTGATTTTTCTGCCTGTAGAATCTAAATTTATTTTTTATTTTATTTTATTTTGTTTTCATTTTTGTTTTTGCCATAATGCATGTGCAAAGCCAGAGAAAAAGAGAGGAAAAGTGTAAAGTCTTCCCAGAGGGACTAGCCACACCACAATCTCTTCCTTCATTCTCTTCTCAGGATTTTGGGAATGCATACACATGCATCTGGTGTGATTTTTAAGTCATCAGGGCCAGAAATTGAACTGTGCAGCCAGCCATGTGGGATCCATTTGCTTTAACTTTTATCTG
Source organism: Tupaia belangeri chinensis (assembly GCF_000334495.1). Lineage (NCBI taxonomy): Eukaryota > Metazoa > Chordata > Mammalia > Scandentia > Tupaiidae > Tupaia > Tupaia belangeri. The sequence goes on along the minus strand of NW_006159439.1, from coordinate 3,054,411 downwards.
CTGACCTAAATCTGAACATTTCTGATAGAGAGTTGAAGTCTATACCTATGCAAGTAAATTCTTCTATTTTTCATAGCAGATCCACTTGTTTTTGCATCTTATATTTTGATGCTCTTTTGTTAGATATGTACATGTTAAAGATCATTGTGTCTCTTTAAAGAATTGACTCATTTATCATTATGTAATGCATCCACATTCCCATCTCCCCCTTTTAGGATTTTTTTTTTTCCGTAGGATGTGTGCACTCACTTGACAGAGAAACAGAGACAGAGGGGAAATGAGAAATCAGTACCTTGGGGATGGCCATGCCTCAATCCCTTCTCCTCCCTTCCCTCAGAATTTTGGGCCCACAGGCATATGCGCCCGGTATAACTTTCAAGCTTCAGGGTCCAGGACCTGAACTATAGTTGACCATGCAGGAGTTCAGTGCCTTAGGAACCATGTCAAATGCTGACCTCTTGACCTCTTTTCTTAAGGTTTTTGCCATAAGGTACATCCACTCAACAGAGAGAGAGACAAAAGAGAGAGACAGGGAGATAAATTGAGAAATCACACCCTTTTCCCAGTGAGATGGCCATGCCTCAGTCTCTTCTCCTCCTTTCTCCTTCTGGGATTTTGGATATGTACGCACACACACACACAAGCAGCTGGTGTGACTTTCAAGCCACCAGGTTCAAGACTCGAACAGTGGTTGGCCATGTGGGAGTTCAGCACCTTAACCACTATGCTACCTCCTAGCCCCTCACCGCTTTTTAAAAATTTTGCCAGAGAATATGTGCACTTGGCCATAGAGAGGTTGAAAGAGAGGGAAAGTGGGAAAGCACTTCACATGGGTCATGGTCACACTGCAATCCTTTCTCATTCATTTCCTTCCTTTTGAGATTTTGGGAATGCATATGTACATATGTGGTGTTTTCTTCAAGCTGTCAGCCTGGAATTTGAACTATATGGTAGGCCATATGGGACCCAGCCACCTTGACCATCATTCCATGGGCTGGATATCCCTTTCTTTAACTTTATTATTATTATTTTTTTTAATTATCAGATGTACATGTGCTCATCAGAGACAGAAAAACACACATAGAGAGAAGGAGAAACATCCCCAAAGGCTTGGTTACATTATGATCCCTTCTCCATTTCTCCATTACCTGAGGATTTTGGCCTCTTACATGGCCAACTGTGGTTTGAATCCTGGTCCTGGTGGTTGTCAACTATGCTGTGGCTTGGGCCTGGATTTGAATCACAGTTTGCTATGTGGAATCTGGCTCTCTTAACCATTAGGCTATGGGGTTGACCCAGTAATGCCTTCTTTATTCCTAATAATTTTTCTAGCCTTAAAGTTGTCTTTGCTCAAAATTGATATAACTAGTCTCATTTTCTTTTCATTGGTGTTAGCATATTATAGCTTTCCCCATTCATTCAATTGTACTTATGTTTAGTAGGTTTCTTGTAGACAATATATAATTTGATCTTGATCAATTCTGGCTATCTGTTTTTTAATTGGTGTACTTAGATAATTAAGGTTTAAAGTGATTGTTGATATAGTTGGGCTAATATCTACTCTTTTGTCTCCTACTCTGTCCTTTGTCATTTTAATTGAGCATTGAATGTGATTCCATGTTTTTCTCCTTTTTTTACATATTAATTTTACTGTATTTGTCAATATTTTTAGTGGCTGTCCTATAATTTGAAATACATATTTACAACTATATCTCCACTTTTTAAATAACTCTATGCCACATCCTGAGTGGTGTGAATACTATGAAATAATAAAACATTCCTAATTTCTCCCTCCCTTCCCTGGTATCAAAGCAGCCATGTATTTCACTTATACATAAACATGTCTAGGCATATAACTAGACACAGTGAAGCACACAGTTGCTACTATTATTTTGAGTAAATTCTTATCTGTTACATAAACTGGAGCAAAAGCAAAATAAAAGTTTTAATTTAACTTTTTTTTATTTTTTTCCCAACACTTCTCCTTTCTTTATGTAGATCTGAGTTTCTGACCCATATAATTTTCCTTCTCTCTGACAAGTTCCTAGTAATGTTTTCTACTGGCAACAAATTCTTTCAATGTTTATCTGAGCAAGTCTTTAATTCTCTTTCACTTTTTAAATATAATCTTGCAGAGTACAGAATTCTAAGCTGACAATGGAGTTTTTCTCTAAACACTTTAATTATTTCACCCCACTCTCTTGTTGCATGGTTCCTTTAAAAGACTCAGATATAATTCTTATCTTCTCTCTACAATAGGAAAGATGTTATTTCCCTCTCTGGCTTCTTTCATGATTTATTTTTACTTTTTATTTTTCTTGATTTTGAATATAATATTGCCTAGGTGTAGTTTGCTGTTTTTGCACTTGTTTTGCATTTATCATGCTTGATTATCTGAGCTTCCTGAATGTATGGTTTAGTGTCTGAAATCATTTTAGAAAAATTCTATTACTACCTCAGATATTTCTTCTGTTTCTTCCTCTCTTCTCTTTCTGTTATACCCATTAGATACATGCTACATGTTTTGTAGCTATCTCACAGTACTTGGATATTCAGATCTAGTGTCTTGTTTCTTTCTTTTGTCTTAGTGTTTTCTGTTTTGTTTCTGTTTTCTTTCAGTTTTTCTATTTTTTTTTTTTTGAGAGGTTTTTCACTATAGGGCACATGCGCTGGCCAGACAGACAGAGACAGAGAGACAGAAAGCGAGAAATCACCCCCCAGAGGGGATGGCCACACCGCAATCCCTTCTCCTCCATTCTCCTCTCGGGATCTTGGGCACGCACGCACATGCCCCTGGCGTGGGTTTTAAGCCACCGGGTCCGGGACGCGAACTGCGGTCGACTACGTGGGAGTCCAGCGACGTAGCCATTACGCTAACTGATGGTTCCCAGTTTCTCTATTTTGAAAGTTTCTATTAAGATATTCTTGGGGCCAGCAGGTGACACAGTGGCTAAAGCACTGAACTCTGATGTGGCTGATTATGGCTTCAGTATTGGACCTGGCAGCTTGAAAATCACACTGGATGTGTCACATGAATATCCAAAAATTCCAAGAGGTAAATGGGGTAGAAGGGATTGTGGCATGGCCATTCTCTTGGGAGGTGATTTCTCCCTTTCTCTTTCACCATCTCTGTCTTTCTCCAATGGAATGTGCACACACACACACACACACACTCAAAGTGAAATAGTCTTTTCTCAACTGTGTTCAGTTGAATGATTAGTCCATCAAATATAGTCTTTGTTTTTGTTACAACGATTCTCATTTATAGCATTTAAAATAATTTTTCTTAGAATTTTCATCACTGCTTATATTGTCCATCTCTTCTTACATGATGCATACTTTCCATTGAAACCATTAGTAAATTGACAACAGCTGTTACTCTTCTGATCATCCCAATGTTTCTGTCATATCTAAGTCTACTTCTAATGCTTGCGCTGTGTCTTCAAACTGTGTTTTTGCCTTTTAGAATGCAGTTTTGTTTTGAACGCCAGGCATAAGGTACTGGGTAAAAAACTGTAGTAAGTAGACTTCAGTAATGTGACGGTAAGGGGTGTGTGTATGTGTGTGTATGTGGTGGGGAATTCTATGTCACGTGATTATCTTTTTTTTTAGTAATCTTGTACCTCTAGGCTGAGAACCTCGCAAGTACTTTTTAATCCATCCTGCAACATTAGATAGATCAGAATCATTAGAGTGAGCTGAAATTAGGCACTTCCTTTCCCCAACGTGGAGGACAAAATTGGACTAAATTTGGATATTTCCTTTCCATCATGTTTGTAGATGCCTTAAAAAGCACCAGTAATTCACGGTCTGTTAAATTTTTCTTGAGAGCTGGCCTTGTTATGAAGAACCTAGTGGACTAGCATTTTTAAAACGGTTCCTTTTCCCTTCCCCCTGAAGAAAATGTGAGAGGATCTTTTCCTTAGTCAAATTCTTGGAAGCAAAAGTCAAAAAACTGTGGTAGTTCCTCCAGCTTAGTTCCTTAGGCATTTTTTTACTCTCAGAGTTGGTCACACTGTGCCTCTGGCAATTTTTAAATTATAGTTTAGGTTTTGCTGCTCCAGCACTGGTTCCCACAGAGGTTTCTTGTAGTGAGTTTTTGCTGCAATGACTTGTAATTTTCTCTATTCACCTGTCTGTATTTCCAGTTTAGAGGTAGTGGTTTTCCCAGATCTCTGACTGATCCCAAAAAAGCTGTTAATTCTTTTCTTTTGTTTGTTAAGCTTTTTACTGTTACGACAGGATAATGACTTCCAAACTTACATGTTGACTGAGAACTAAGAAAACTGTTTAATATGTGAATTCCATGTATTTGAAAGATACTATTATATAGCTTGTTTAGAAAACCTTTTTTTCCCCTTGTTTATTGTCTCTATTTTACAGTTCAAAGATATTTAGTCTGGGGACAATTTGTATGGTTATTGAGGAAATGTGTTAATTCAATAAATATTATATTTTAATATTAAATACTTTATTAAATTTTCCATAAATAAAATAAGACTAAAAGGAGACTCTCATGAGGTGTGGAAGTTAAGGTACTGTATTCCAGATGGCCAATGTTTCAGTTCAAGTCCTGGACCTAGCAGCTTGAAAATCACACTGGGCACATGTTTATGCATGCCCCACATCTTGAGAGGACACCAAAGGAGAAGGGATTGTGGTGTGGTCATCTCCCTGGGGAGTGATTCTCATTTTTCCTTTTGAACTTTCTAGCCAAAATTTAATAATAATAAGTTAAAAGAGAGAGAGAGAGACCAATATGACTGGCTGGCTCCATAGCCTCGTGGTTTTAAGGGAACCATATCTCATAGTAATTCAAGTCCTGATTTATATGTATGTGTTCCCAAAATACTGACAATGTGGATAAATAAAAGGAAGGGATAACAGTGTGATCATGCCCCATTGTAGGGTTGCTTTTACCTTTCTCTGTTTTTCAGTGTATATGCACTCTGACAATGAAAAATATAGAAAAAGCACAAAATATATAAAGAAGTGGGACACTAAGTCCCTTTTCTTAGTACCATAAAATGACAGTAATCATGAATACAGTATTAAGATGTTAAAATTATCCTTGATTGGGACCAGCCAATTGCATAATGGTTATATTGCTCGACTCCCACATTGCTGACCACAATTTGAATGCTGGACTCACAGGCTTAAAACACACCAGGTACAAGTGTGCACATGTTCAAAATCCTGAGAGAAGAATGGAAGAGAAGGAACTGTGGGGTGACTAACTCCCCTGGGGGTGATTTCTCACTTTCTATCTCTCTGTCTTAAATACTTTATTAAATTTTCCATAAATAAAATAAGACTAAAAGGAGACTCACAGGAGGTGTGGAAGTTAAGGTACTGTATTCCAGATGGCCAATGTTTCAGTTCAAGTCCTGGACCTAGCAGCTTGAAAATCACACTGGGCACATGTTTATGCATGCCCCACATCTTGAGAGGACACCAAAGGAGAAGGGATTGTGGTGTGGTCATCTCCCTGGGGAGTGATTCTCATTTTTCCTTTTGAACTTTCTAGCCAAAATTTAATAATAATAAGTTAAAAGAGAGAGAGAGAGACCAATATGACTGGCTGGCTCCATAGCCTCGTGGTTTTAAGGGAACCATATCTCATAGTAATTCAAGTCCTGATTTATATGTATGTGTTCCCAAAATACTGACAATGTGGATAAATAAAAGGAAGGGATAACAGTGTGATCATGCCCCATTGTAGGGTTGCTTTTACCTTTCTCTGTTTTTCAGTGTATATGCACTCTGACAATGAAAAATATAGAAAAAGCACAAAATATATAAAGAAGTGGGACACTAAGTCCCTTTTCTTAGTACCATAAAATGACAGTAATCATGAATACAGTATTAAGATGTTAAAATTATCCTTGATTGGGACCAGCCAATTGCATAATGGTTATATTGCTCGACTCCCACATTGCTGACCACAATTTGAATGCTGGACTCACAGGCTTAAAACACACCAGGTACAAGTGTGCACATGTTCAAAATCCTGAGAGAAGAATGGAAGAGAAGGAACTGTGGGGTGACTAACTCCCCTGGGAGGTGAATTCTTGCTCTCTCTCTCTCTCTTTCTCTCTCTCTCATAGGGTACACTCACCCTATAGCAAAAAAATCTCTATAAAAAAATGGTCCTTAGAGGACCAGCAGTAAATGTAATGGCTATGTCGCTAGACTCCCATGTAGTCAACTGTGGTTCAAGTCCCAGACCCAGTGGCTTAGACTCATACCGGGCACATGTGCATGCATGCCCAAGATCCCGGGAGGAGAATGGAGGAGAAGGGTTGTGACATGGCCATCCTCCCTGGGGGGTAATTTCTTGCTTTCTGTTTCTCTGTCTCTCTCTGTCTTTCTGAAAAGTGCATGTGCCCTATAGCAAAAACCTCTCCAAAAAAAAGAAAAGAAAAAAAGAAAAGAAAAGAAAAAAAGAAAAGAAAAGAAAAGGAAAGGAAAGAAAAGAAAAGAAAAAAAGGTCCTTGGGATCAGCAGTTAGTGTAATGGCTATGTCACTGGACTCCCACGTAGTTGACCGTGGTTCGAGTCCCAGACCCAGTGGCTTAAACTCATGCCAGGCCCATGTGCATGTGTGTCCAAGATCCAAAGAGGAAAATGGAAGAGAAGGGATTGCGGTGTGGCCATTACTCCTGGAGGGTGATTTCTCACTTTCTTTCTCTTTTTGTCTCTGTCTCTTTTTGTCTTTCTAGCAAGCCATATACTCTATAGCAAAAACCTCTCCAAATAAAAAATGGTCCTTAATATTGACAATTACTCAAATTTTTCTGTTCAATGAAAGTTTGTGATTACTGTGGATTATAGTCAGAAAATTATTTTCTGATTCTCTGCTTCTCAGGTACTACAAGGATGAAAACAACATACTACCATTCCCTATAGAATAGCACTGATTTTCAAATAATGTGAGTAATCATAAAGGAAATATCACTTATCAAATGATGTATGTTTGATAAATACGAAATGTTACCTCTGCAGTTTATACTGATAAGCTATTAAAACCACTATTTTGGGGACTAGCAGTTAGCATAATGGCTATGTCACTGGACTCCCACATAGTCGACCGCGGTTCGTGTCCCATACTCGGTGGCTTAAAATTCACGCCAGGCCCGTGTGCTTGCATGCCCAAGATCCCGAGAGGAGAATGGAGGAGAAGGGATTGCGATGTGGCCATACCCCCTGGGGGTGATTTCTCACTTTCTGTCTCTCTGTCTCTCTCTGTCTGTCTGGCAAGTATATGCACCCTATAGCATAAACCACTCAAAAACACCCCAGTATTTTGAAACCTTAAAATATTATTTCTCTCATGATAAATTATGAAGTGTTTTCATAAAACCAAATAATTTCTTTTTGATTATTTACATTTGTTCCTTGAGATATTTTCTTTACCTTCTACATGTAGTATGCCAATGAGAAATGTAAGTTATTGCAGATCTTGTAGTTAATAGTGACATCTTAGAAAATAATTAACAAAACTATAGGCCATAATTTCTTCCCTAGATATGGGGCCATTCCAGGACAAGATCCAGAGAAAATAAGGACTATCAGAGAGAAAATCAACAGTAATGACAATGGAGAGAGTCTTTGGGAAGTAACATAAAGACAGAAAGCATTGATAGACTGGAAGAATTCCTACATATAAGCTTTTAATAGTAATAAGTCTTTCCTGATTTTTTTTTCTTACATCAGTTCTCTAAGAATATTTAGGAAGACTATGATCATTATTTCTACAAGGTATGTGCACATGCACACACATACACACACATGTGCATGTGTGCACACAGATGCACACATCATGCATACTCTACAGATTTCTCTCCATCCTGCCTTTTTGTCTTCTTGGGGAAAGCCACTGACTAGGTTAAAACTCTAAACCTAGAGCTGCTGTTTTGGTTATAACAGTGCAGGGAAAACTGTACCACTTACATCAGTTCTGTCCAATAGAATTTCCTGCGGTGATGGAAATTTAATATATATGTGCTGTTTAACACAGTATCTACTGGTTCCATGGGGCTATTGACTACATGGAATGCAGCCAGTATGATTATGGAATAGAAATTTTAATTTCAATAATTACTTTTTGTTATAAAAATTTATATATCCACATGTGACTAGTAACTATCATATTGTCAGAATAGTGTATAGATTCTAGATTTCCGTTTCTTTGCTTTTCCCGGCAGTGAGTTGCTGCCTTACTGCTCTATCAGAGTGGTGCTTAACTCCAGCTGCACATTAGAGTAGTTCAGGGAGCTTTAAAAACATCAACTTTTTAGCATCACTTTGATGATTTTATTGTGAATTCAAGGTTAAGAATAATTGCTGCAGCCCAAGTGTAGATTCACAAATCTTTCCTTATCTCCACTAGTACAGGTACAATCATTTAAACCACCTAAAGTTATTCAAGGCTTTGTGATAACAGGCTGAGAATAGGCCCAGAGCATACATTTATCCTAATCAATGATTCTCAAAATGTGTTCAGTGGGACCTTAGATCCATCATTTGCTAGTAGAAGTTTTGTTATCAAATTAGTCTGAAAAATTTGGGAGTAAAAAAAAATTCAAATAAGTTTTTTTTTATTGCAAATTTCTCCAAGAGTTCAAATGCTAAGATACTGAACATTTTCAAGCAGGATAGGATGTATCAATGTTATTTTTTCACCTATAACTTGTTTGGTTATGATTTACTAAGAGACATTCTTTAAGAGCTGTGATTTTTCAATTATATCTTTGAAAAAAAGACATTGATAATATGGCTTATGAAGTGAAAAAATTTTCTTGTTGCCAACTTGAGAAGACTAGAGTTTGATCTCAGTAAAAGAACTGACAGGTTTCTTTATTATATGTATGCTAATTACTTTTAAGTTGGTTCCCTTGGTAGATGTTCATTCATATTCAGACTCTTGGTTTCAAGTTAGGAGTATAGAGTCAGTGTGCCAAAATTTAATAACCATTTTTAAGAACTATGAAAGATCTAATTTTACCCTACTTTTAAGCTAAGAGTCATCCACACTGGGTCACCTTCCATTCTGCCCCCAGCCCCCATTACAACAGTATAGCTGATGGCAGAAGACAATAAACTTACAAGTCAGAGACAGAGAATGTATTATGCATGACATATCAGGCATCACATGCTTCATGCTTGCAACAATTTCTTTGCACACCAAGGCCCATGGGTGCAAGCAGAGACTCTGATGGATGCTTTGTGCACAGCCGTTATATGGCACAGCCAAGGAAGCCTGAGCTTAGGAAATACTGTTTTATGAGAACTTTCTTGACAAATCTGCCCAATCTTTGCTCTGTAGGACTATAGTATCTTCTTCTGAAGACATATATACCCTCTGCTCTGTAAGAAGACACTACTTCTGTCTTCCAATGTTTTTATGCCAACATTTTTGAATAGTCTGAAATAAAGATATCAAAATATCTACGCAAGATGTGCAGAGGTGCAGAAGACACATGGAGAATTTTTCCAGACATCATTCACTAGCTATGTTACCTGAGTTATCAATGAAAATAAAGCATGAAATAAAAATTATATCTACTTTATAGAATTCTTCAGTGCAGGACCATTCAGTGGCATAGTGGTTAAGGCATCTGGATCCCACATGGCCCACTGCGCAGTCTCAGAACCAGTGTCTTGAAAAACATGCCAGGAGCATATGTGTGCATGCCCAAAATGAAAAGAGGGGGTAATGGAAGAGAAGGGATTGTGACATGACCAGGGGGCACTTTCATTCTGCTCCCTCCCTCCCCATCTCTCTCCATTGAGCACACATGCTCTCTGGAAAAAATATTTTTTGAATAAAGAATTATACAGTGTATTAACTAAAGTGTTTCTAGGGCTAGCAAATGAAAAAATCAGCTTAGCAAAATAAATAAATAGCAAAATTTCTACATATTTCTATAAAAGATTGTAATTTCTCAGTAATGATTTTTGACTGCATTAATATTTGCTATCAAAGATAAACTGTCATTTTCCTGTTGCATAAAAGATCTATCAATGCAAAGAACCTAATCACTCCCTTTTTCCTTCTCTTCCTTCCCTAGTTACAAGACCCTGGATCCTACAAGTAGCTTTCTGACCTCAGAAAGATGTATCTGGACCAGGGTTTTCGTTTTTGTTTTTCTATTTTTTAGAGGTTTTGTTGTTGTTGTTGTTTTTGCTCTTTTTTTTTTTTTTTTGCTATAGTGCGCATGCACTCACCAGGCAGAGAGACAGTGAGACAGAAAGTGAGAAATCACCCTTCAGGGAGAATGGCCACGCCACAATCCCTTCTCCTCCATTCTCCTCTCAGGATCTTGGGCACGCACGCACACGCGCCTGGCGTGAGTTTTAAGCCACCAGGTCCAGGACACGAACTGCAGTCGACTATGTGGGAGTCCAGCGACATAGCCATTACGCTAACTGCTGGTCCCAGGACCAGGGTTTTCAATATTTATCTACTATGGCTTTTACTAATACATGAAATCTCCACTTATATAAACTTATGTATGCAAGTTACACACATCTTGCTTCAACTTCGGGAGTGCATGCTAAGCTATTTTTTTTTTTCTACAACATTTTACCATTTCTATCTTAGGGCCAATCTTTCTTCCCTCAGTTGTTTCACCTAGGCATTCTGGTATAATGCTACACTTGAGGATGCTCTGCAAGGCTTAGAGACACCCTTTTTAAGTTTTCATTGAACCAACAATCCCATCTACTCTTAGATTTTCCCCACTTGACCTATGTGAAATTTCATCATCTAATAACTATCGTCTTGACTCTTCATCATAATCCCACACACAGACCAGTGAATTATGTGTTCTATCTTTTCTTAGAAGATCTGTCTAAGCATTAATCATATTTACTGAATTCTGTTTCTGGTTTTGTTGTTGTTGTTGTTGTTGTTTTTGAGAGGTTTTCATTATAGGGCATGTGCGCTCGCCAGACAGACAGACAGAGACAGAGAGACAGAAAGCGAGAAATCATCCCCTGGAGGGATAACCACGCCACAGTCCCTTCTCCTCCATTCTCCTCTTGGGTTCTTGGGCACGCACGCACACACGCCTGGTGTGTTTTAAGCCACCAGGTCCAGGATGTGAGCTGCAGTCGACTATGTGGGAGTCCAGCGACATAGCCACTACGCTAACTGCTGATCCCAGAATTCTGTTTCCTTTTTTAATGATGGAAAAACAGGTATAAGCTTTTGTTATATTATATATTCTTTCTTTTTTTCATTATTATTATTTTGTTAGGAAGTTCATCATTCAAGTACTTTCCATTTGGCTGCTGATACTCAAAATCAATATTTTGGAATTAAAACAAGGAAAAAAAGTCATATTTTCTTTCCTCCAAAAGCTTTACTCACAGAATTATCTTCACTGACTTCAAGAACTGTGACTCAAACCCCAAATTCTCAAATTTCAAATTGTGATTAGAACGCCTAATTGTTGTGCTGCCCCATACAGAAAAGAGTGTTGGAGCTCCTTACTAGAACCTTAAAGTGATGAGTCATTAAGAGGACATTAAAAATATATTTCAGTTAAAATTCTCAAAATATTTTCTGTTAGTCATATAAAGGATCTTAAGATAGGGAGATTGGGACCGGCAGGTGATGTGGTGGTTTAGGGCACCAGACTACCACACAGCTGACCATGGTTCAAGTCCTGGAACTGGAAGCTTGCTTTCTCACTTTCCCAAAGTCAAGAACCTTGTTGGAAAAACCGGGACCCTTGATCCATTTTTTTAAAGGTGGCTGTGTGAGTGTCTTTGAAGATTTGTCTACTCATATTTGTATGGACCACCTGAGCCTAATGATGATCATATCCTACCCAATCCTTGCTAAAAAATAACCAACCTTTCAGGGTAAAAATACACAAGACCATAGTTACTAGCTTTAGTAGATGCCCTACATTCTTGTCTGGCCTGTAGGTCTAACTATAAGCTAGCATAACCCAGAATGTCATGCTGAAATAAATTGTAAAGCAAAGAAATTATAGCCCACAGTACTTAGTTGCTGGAATGACATAGCATTTATTACTAGGGGCAATGAGAGAGAAATATGAGTTTACTGGATCAAAGAAATAGGAACAGAAGCCTGAATAAGAGTAAAAGTTTATTTACTTTGGGCTCTAGCTCATAAAGAGAATTTTATTTCTGGTAAGATCCCCAGAGGATGGTACAAACTTGCTAATACAACTGGATCTAGAAGCTAAGAAAAGGTATTGGCTCACACCAAGTGAGATTAAAGTGCATAAATTTCCAGCAGACAGTAAAAGAAATAAATCCAAGGAAGATAGGCTTACTGGAATAAATATATTACGTGAGACCAAAGATTATGTGAAGTCATTCTGAGCCAATCCATAGAATTGGATTTCATGACCTACAGACACAACATTCACCAGGATAACAGAAATACACTAGCCAGGAAAATGACTAACATAAGGCATCATTAGGAACTTCTATTGCAGCTCTTCTCTGTGAGGTCAGAGCTGATGGTAGGGAACCTGGCTTGTTGAAAGCACTGAAAATGAATGTCATGGTCCCAATGTACTAGCATCCAGGTGGCAGTGTTTAACCACTAGTCAGGGAGGTGTCATAATGAGAGACAAATTGAGATGACCCCTCTTGGCCTGACACACAGTGAGTCATGGAAATGTTTCACTGTTTAAAAGAACCTGGCTTCCCTCAGTGTCAAACAAATGGGTAGCCAACAAAGGCACTACTAAATTATGAGTGTGTGTCTGTGTGTGTGTGTGTGTGTGTGTGAGAGAGAGAGAGAGAGAGAGAGAATGGTGAATATGAAGCTGAAAGTAGATGCTCCAATAAACATAATAGTACCTTGTTCAGTTTCCACATCTGAGCCAATTTTCAAAACTGAAACCGAACTTAGCAGCTGAACAGATGACCTTGTCCTCAAGGATTAGGACCCTAAATTATCAGAATCATTATCAAGTATAATGGTTTGTCCATTCCTTCCTCAGAGAGTCCAATGGCTACTTACTTGAGTGATTGCATGCTGGATTAACAAGGAATACAGATATTTCAAGGACTGCTACCCATAGAGTTCAGTTGCCATTGATACTTGGTGACTTCAAGACTTACAATGTGCCCTTCTGAGAGTGCAAATATGTGGTTGTCAAATAACACTAGATTGTCAGGAAAGTTATGAGATATTTTCCTATGCAAAAATGCATCATGACTTTCTTGATAACCCAGTAAATAAAATGTTGCCAAATTCCAATTTATTCTAAGTCACCCAGGTCTTTAAAGTTAAGTAATGGTCATTTGTATGGTTCCAGATGCATTTCTTGAGATTGATAAACATGGCGGTTTCATTAGCACACACACTGGATTCCTTGGCAGTGGGTTAAAGTGCTATCACAGTGAATAAGGCTAAGTGGAAGCTTCACAAACTGCAAGACCTCCCAGTCAGGATAGAATAGTATCGCTTTTTGGGAAAAGAAAAGTCAGATGTCACTTCTTAAGCTCTTAAGAATGAAAGGGCAGAGTTTTTGTTTTGCTTTGTTTGTGTTTGTTTGTTTGTTTTTACTAGTGGTATATGCACTCACCAGAGAAAGACAGAGAGAGAAAGTGAGAAAGTAACCCTCTCACCCCCGCAGTGCGATATGGCCATGACACAGTCCCTTTTCCTCCATTTTCCATCTTGTCAAGATGAGACTAAAGTGGTGAAATAGAATTTCATGACTTTTGACTAAAACATTGCTGATTTTTTTTGCTTTGTTTTCAATTTTAAGGGTTTTTGTCTTGTCTTGAGGTGCTGATGGGTTCATGTACCTAATATTTAAACAGAATTACAAACTGTTTCCTGGATTTAAGTTTTAAGCATATTTCCTTAGAATTTCTTTGATTTATTTAAGGTAAATTGGCTGTTCTTAAAATTAAAACATACAGTAATAAATACATAATTATAACACTAACACTAACCTAAACCGAAACTATAACACCAACCCTAACCTAAACCTAATCCTAATTCATACCCTAACCCTAACCTAAACCTTAACATAATCCTAAACTCTAAGTCTTACTCTAACCTAATTCTAAACCCTAACATTAACCCAACCCTCACCTAAACCTAGCCCAAACTCAAAACATAACTCAAACCCTAACCCTAACCAAAACCTAATCCCTAACCCTAAAACCAGTCATAACCTAACCCTAAACATAACTCAAATCCTAACCCTAAACCTAACCCTAACCCTATCCTAACCCTAACCGTAACCCTAACCCTGACCCTAACCCAAACTGTAACCCTAAACATAACCCTAACCCTTACCCAAAACCTAATCTAACTCTAACTTTACCTATAAATGTAGCATGAACCCTAACCACAACCCTAAACCTAACCCTAACAAAACCTAACTATAACCCTAATGAAATCACTAAACCTAACCTAACCCCAAACCTAACTCTAATTCTAACCCTAAACCTAACCTAAACCTAAACCCTAAACTTAACCATAACACTATCCTAACCCTAACCCTAATACAAACACTAACAATAAACCCAACCCTAACCTAACCCTAACCATAACTCAAACACTAATTGTAACCCTAACTCTAACCTTAATCCCATCCCTAACCTAACCCTAAACCTAACTCAATCCCTAATCCTAACCTAATCCTAAACTGTAACCCTAAATTAACCCTAACACTAACCTTAACCCCTAACCCCAACCCTAACCTAAACCTAAAACTAATTTAATCCATAAACTTAACCATAACATAATCCTAAACCATAATGCTAACCCAATCCTATCCCAAAGCCTAACCCTAAACCATAACCCGAACCCTAATATAACTCTAACCCTAAATCAAATCCTTACCTGAATCCTAACCATAACCCTAATCCTACACATTAATTCTAACCCAACCCTAACCTATACCTAACCCCAACCCTAGCCTAACCATAACCCTAACTCAAATTCTAACCTTATGCCTAACCCTAACCTAAATCTACACCTTAACCCTAACCCCAACCCCAACCCTAACCTAACCCTAAACCAAACTCACTCTGTAACCTTAACACTAACCCTAACCCCAACACTAACTTAACCTTAACCCTAACTCAAACTGTAACACTAACGATAACCCTAACCTAATCCTAAACCCTAACTCCAACCCAACCCTAACCTAACTTTAACCATAAATGAAACCTTAACCCTAAACCTAACTCCAACCCTAACATAACGCTAAGTATAACTGATACCCTAACCCTAACACTAACCCTATCCTTAATGCTAAACTTAACCCTAACTATAGCCTAACCCTAAACCTAACCCTAACCCCAACCCTAACCTAAGGCTAACTTTAGTTCAAACCCTAAACCTAACACTAACCCTAACCCCAACCTTAACCTAACCCTAACACAAACCCTAACCATAATTCAAACCCTAATCCTAATGCTAACCCTAAATACTAACCCTAACCCTAAACCTTAACCCCAACCCTAACCTAACACTGACCCTAACTCAAAACCTAACCCTATTTCTTTTTTTTTTTTTTTTTTGGGGGGGGGAGGGGGTTTGCAAACGGCGCATGTGCTCGCCAGACAGACAGAAAGAGACAGAGAGACAGAAAGCGAGAAATCACCCCCCAGGAGGGATGGTCACACCACAATCCCTTCTCCTCCATTCTCCTCTCAGTATATTGGGCACGCACGCACACACACCCGGTGTGAGTTTTAAACCACTGGGTCCGGGATGCAAACCGTGGTCAACTTTGTGGGAGTTCAGTGACATAGCCATTACACTAACTGCTGGTCCCATTCTAACCCTATTTCTAAACCTAATCCTACATTCTAACCTTAATCCCAATACTAACCTAACCCTAACCCTAACTGAAAACATAACTTTAACCCTAACCTAAACTTAAACACTAACCCTAATCCCAACCATAAACTAATCCTAAATCTAAATCAATCAATAACCCTAACCCTAACCTAATCCGAAATCACTACCCTAACGTAAGCATAACATTAACCCTAACCCTAACACTAACCTAAACCCTAACCCTAAACTAACCTTAACACTAACCAAAAACCTAACCTAACCCAAAGCTTCACTCAAATCCTATCTCTAATTTTAATCCTAATGCTAATGCTACACCCTAACCCTAGTCCCAAACCTAAACTATCCCTAACCCTAAATCAAAACCTAACCCTAACTCTAATCCTACACTGTAACCCTAAACCTAAACCTGACTCAAACCCTAACCATAAACCTAACCCTAACCCCAATCCTACACCCTAACCCTAAACACAAACCTAACCTAACCCTAACCCTAATTCAAACCCTAATTCTAAGCCTAATCTTAAACCTTAACCCTATACCTAACCCAACCTTAACCCTAACTCAAACTCTAACACTGAACCTAACCCTAACCCCAACCCTAACCTAACCCTAACCGTAACTCAATCCCTAACCATAACCTAATCCTAAACTGTAATCCTAATCTAACCCTAATCCTACCCCCTAACCCAAACCCTAACCTAACCCAAACACTAACCATAACTCAATACGTAAACCTAATCCTAAACTAATTCTAAACCATAACCCTAACCTACTTGTATCAAAAAACCTAACCCTAAACCTTAACCCGAACCCAGACTTAAACCAAACCCTAAATAAAACACTAACCTTAACCCTAACCCAAATCATACAAAACACAACCCAAAACACAACTAAAACACAACCTTAACCTAACCCTAAACCTAACTCAAATCCTAACACTAACCCCAACCCTTATTGACCTTAACCCTAACAGAAACCCTAACCCTAAACTAACCCTAACCCTAAATCCTAACCCCAACCCTAACCTAAACCTAACCCTAACTAAAACCCTAACCCTAACCCTAACTCTAACCCCAACCCTAACCTAATGCTGACTTTAACTCAAACACTATCCCTAAAACTAACCCTAACCCTAAATCCTAACCCCAACCCTAACCTAAACCTAACCCTAACTAAAACCCTAACCCTAACCCTAACTCTAACCCCAACCCTAACCTAATGCTGACTTTAACTCAAACACTATTCCTAAAACTAACCCTAACCCTAAACCTAACCTTACCCTTACTCTAACCTAACCCTAACTCTAATTCAATCCCTAATCCTAAACCTAACCTTTTCAAAAACCGTAACCCTACCTTAACCCTAATGCTAACCCTAACCCTAAGCCTACATCCAACCCTAACCTAATGCTAATGCTAACTAAAACCCTAACCCTAATCTGAACCCTAAAATTTACCCTAACTCTAACCTAACACTAACCCTAATAAGAAACACTAAAACCAACCCTTACCTAACTCTAACCCTAACTCAAACTCTAACCATAACCCTAAACCTAATCCTAGACCTTAACTCTAACCTGACCCTAGCCATAACTAAAATCCTAACCCTAACCCTAATCCTATATCCTAATCTATCTCCAAACCTAACCTAACTCTAATCCTAAATCAAATCCTAAAACTAACACTAACCTTAATACTACGCACTAACCCTAACCCCAGTCATAACCTATACTTAACCCTAACTCGAACTGTCACCTTAACTCTATCCCTACCCTAATCCTAAATGCTAAATCAAAGCTCAACCCTAACCTAACCATAATTCAAACCCTAACCCTAAACCTAAACCTAACCCTAACACCAACCATAACCTAACACTTACTTTAACTCAAACCTGAACTCAAACCCTAACCCTAACCCTAAACCAAACCCTAAATCTAACCTAACCCTAACCTTAACATAATCATTATTCCTAATTCTACCCACAACCTAATCCTAACATAAACCTAAACACAAGTCAAACCCTAAACCTAACCTAACCCTAACCCTAACACTAGCAATAAACCTAAACCCCAAACCTAACATAACCCTAACTTAAAATTAACTCTAACCCTAACAATAAAAACTAACACCAACCCTAACCTAACCACAACCCTAACCTTAATCCTACACCCAAATCCTAACTCCAAATCTAACCTAACTTTAACCTTAATTCAAACCCAAAGCCTAACCCTAATCCTACACTCTAACCCTAACCCAAACCTAACCTAAACCTAAACCTAAATCAAACACTAACCCTAATCCTAACCCTAACCCTAACTCTATCTCTAACTCTAACCCTAACCCTAACACTCACCCTAAACCCTAACCCTAACATAAACCTTAACCTAAGTCAAATCATAACCCTAACCCTAACACTTACTGAAACCTAAACCCTAACCCTAACCCCAATGTTAAACTAACCCTAACCCTAAATAAAATAATAACTCTATCCCTAAACCTAACCCTAAACCTATACCCTAACCATAACCACAAACTTATCCTAACCTTCACCCTAAATCCAACCCTAACCCTAAACCTAAACCTAATGCCACACTTTAACCTTAACACCAATCATAACCTAACCCTTAACGTAAGTCAAACCCTAACTATAACCCTAACCTTAACCTAAATGCTAACCCTAACCATAATCCAACCTAACTCTAACCCTAACTCAAACCCTACACTTAACCCTAACCCTAAACCCTAACACTATCCCTAACCCAACCCAAACCCTAACTCGAACTCTAACTCTTACCCTTATCCTAACCTCAAGCCTAACCAATCCCTAATCCTAACTTAATCCCTAACCCTAACCTAATCCTAAACTGTAACAGTGACCTGACCCTAACCCTAAAGCCTAACCTTTAATCCTAATCTTACACTCTAACCCTAACCCCAAACCTAACCTTAGTTTAACCCTAACTCAAACACTAGACCTAACCCTAAGCCTAGTTCTATACCATAACCTTAACCCATCCCTAACCAAACACTGACTCTAACTCAAACCCTAACAGTAAACCTAAATTTAACTATAACCCTAGTCTTACACCCTAACCCTAACTCCAAACCTAATCTAATCCTAACCCTAAATGAAACAATAGAATGAAAACTAACCCTAGTCCTACACCCTCAACCTAACCCCAACCCTAACCTAACCCTGACTATAACTCAAACCCTAACACTAAACCTAAATCTAACCTTAAACCTAATCTTATACCCTAAACCTAAATCTAACCTTAACCCTAATCTTACAACCTAACACTAACCTCAAACCTAACCTTATTTTAACCATAACTCAAACACTATAACTATACCTAACTCTAACCCTAACTCAAATTCTAGATGTAACCCAAACCCTAGTCCTACACCAAAATCTGACAACCCTAACCTAATCCTGACTCTAAATCAAACCCTAACATTAAACCTAAATCTAACCTTAACCCTAATCTTACAACCCAACCCTAACCCAAAACCTAACCTAACTTTAACCCTAACTCAAACACTTGACCTAACCCTAACCCTAGTACAACACCAAAATCCTAACCACAACCCTAACCTAATCCTGACTCTAACTAAAACCCTAACACTAACAGTCATAGAGTTGCCAACACCCTAGCTCTAATTTCTAAACCTAATCCTAATTCTAATTTAACCCTAGCACTAACCCTAAACCCTAACTCTAACCTTAACCTAACCACAGCCCCTAACCCTAACCCTAAGCTAACCCTAACCCAAACACCAATCCTTACCTAACCCTAACCTTATGCTATTCCTAACACTAACCAAACCCTAATGCTAACCCTAACCCTAACCATAACCCTAACTCTAATCCTATCTGAACCTAACCTTAAACCTAACCCTAACACCTAACCCTAACCCTAACCTCACTCTAAATGAAACCCTAGCCTAACCCTAAACCTAACCTTAACACTATCCCTAAACCTAACCATAACCCTAAATCTTAACACTAAACCTGACCGTATCCCTAACCCTAATCCAAACGTCACCATAACACTAACCCTAACTCTAACACGAAATCCTAATCTTTAATCCTAAATCTAATCATAACCCTAACCCTAACCCTAACTTTTACTCCTAATCCTAACCTTTACCCTAACCTAACCTAACCCTAAAGGCTAACCTTAATCCTAACCCTAACCTAAACCTAACTCTAACTTTAACCCTAACCTAACCTTAAGTCTAACCCTAACCATAATCCTAAACCCTAATCTTAACCCTAACTGTAACCCTAACCCTAAACATAAACATAACCAACCCTAACCCTATGCCCAACCCTAAACTAACCCTAATCCTAATCCTAAACTCTAACCTAATTCTAACCCTAACCCTTACCCTAACCCTAATCTAACTATAACCATAACCATAACCTAACCCTAAACCAAATAAACCAAACCAAAACCTAACCCAAACCCTAACTATAACCCAAACCAAAACCCTAACATAACACTAAACCTAACTATAACCCTAATCTTAACCCTAACCATAACCCTAACAAAACCCTTATCCTAATTTTAATCCTAACCCTAAACCTTAACCCTAACCTTAATTTTAATTAACCATAACCCTAACCCTAACCTAACAATTATCCTTACCCTAACACTAACTAACTCTAACACTAACCCTTACCATAACCATAAATCATAACCCTAACCCTAACCTAAACCTAACCCTAATCTTAATTTATCCCTAAGTATAACCATAACTAACCATAACCCTAACTCTAAACCCTAAACCCTAACCCTAGCCCTAATCCTAATACTCACCCTAATTTAACATTAACCCTAACATTAACCCTAACTTAACATTAACCGCAACCCTAAGTAACCCTAACCTTAACCCAAACCTAACCCTAACTCTAACCCTAACGTAACCCTGGCCCTAATCCTAACTCTAATGCAAACCCTAATCGTAACTCTATCCCTAAATCCTAACCTGAACCCTAAACTAACCCTAATCCTAAACCCTAACCCTAACTCTGACCCTTAACCCTAATCCTAACCTAACCCTAACACTAACTCTAACCCTAAGCCTAACCATAAGCTAACTCTAACTCTAACCCTAACACTATCCCTTACCTTAACCCTAACCCTAATCCCTAACCCTAACCTCATCCCTCACCCTAACCCTAACCCTAACCAACCCTAACCCTAACCCTAACAGTAACCTAAGTCTAACCCATAGGAAGATAAACATTCAACCTCTAGCAGTTTTTGTGATAGTACACTAAATTTAACTGAAGACAATTTATTCCACCAAAATTTTCTTCATTCTGGGAATGCATTTAATTTAATTTAATTTATTTATTTATTTTTTTGGAATTAAGATACAAATTTATTTACATGCAAAAGATTTTTTTCAAGTTCACACATATTTTTTTCATAATGCTCATTTTCCACGGACTTTTTGATTATCCATTGTATATACTTTTTATGTACTTATGAAAACCTGTACATATTTGTACAGACCAAGAATTGAGAGTAAGCTCCTGGTAAAGGCCTTCTGTGAATTTAGCAATTCTACAAGTTTCCATTGGTTTATGGGTTTCACTGGACACGTGGTGAGAATTTAGTAGGGTTGCAACTTATTTTTTATTATTTAAAATTTATTATTATTATTATTTGTACATTAAATTGCTATACAAAATTTAGATTGTGAGGAGACTTGCCCAGAATGATTTATACCTCGATCCATCCAGTTGAGACTATTATACACATCTTTGTCAACAGATAACATAACTTTTCTGTGTGCCACAAGTGACTTACTTCTCCATTTCCCCCCAAATTTTCTTTTCTATGCTCTTCCCCTCCCACACTCTAAATCTGTTCTATCTCAGCTTTATTATTGATCAATTGTTGACTTTCACAAATTAAAAAATAAATTGTAGTTCAATAAGGAACTTTTTAGTGTACTATCAATCAATATTGTGTGTGTAGGAAACAACAGATCATTAAAATATATCTCTAGACATAATAAAGAGTTGAGTCATGTCCTAGTGTACTTAGCTATATAGAAAAGTCCTTAGAATGGTTTTCAGGACCTTACTAGATCTGGGGATTCTGATATCTCTCTCTGTATCTATATCCTTCTTTTCTCTTTCTCTCTAATGACATGACAGCCTCTCTGGCATTCTTGATTTTCTTGCATAGTGCCAGACACCCTGTTACCTCTGAGCTCTCAATCTTATTCCTTTTTCTTCCTTTCTAATTAACGTATTTCCTTCATGAACATAAAAGAAACAGAGAAATGCCCTAGGCAGGGTCTTCACTTTGTGATCCTCCTCCCATCCAGGATCACGGGTGCCCCTGTCGGCGTGCCTAGTGTACTGATGCAGATCTGGACTGTAAACTGGTTCTGCTCATCAGGTTGGGAAAATTTGATACAAGTATTGCTATTTTTCACTGTTCTCTGTCTTTACTAGGGCAATTATATTATGTTCTATCCTATGAAAAGAATTCAGTGATCTTTCATATGAGTGTTATATAGTTAAAATTTCCTGGGAAAATAAAGTCTTCTGTAGGAAAGAATATTTCATAAAATTGTGAGTGCTTATCTTGTACAAAAAGTATGCTTAGGCTTTAAAATATCCAAGCGTAAGTTTTAATCAGTTCATTCACATTAAAAGCTATTTAAAAATTCTAAAATTACAATTTTATAGTAATATTTTAATAATAAAACTATTATTTGTAATTTTCTTACATCATGGAGAGAATTCTAAAATCTTTTAATTTTATGACCTTTTATGGGTTCATTTTTAATACATTAGAAATAGTTCAAATGATAGTTTCAATATTTCCTATTAAAACAGAAACTATAGGAGCTAGTTATTTAACAGAAATGATTTTTCCATTAAATTGTGTCATGCAATGTTCTTCAATGTATGTTATCTGAGTGCCAATTAATACCAAGCAGCAGCTAAGCACCCAGATTAATGTTTCCACTTACCACATGAAGTGATTCTGAAAATCCCCATGGAGGTAATTGCAAACTTGTTTCAGGTAAAAATACACCGACTTAGTTATACAGACAGCAGAGCTAAATCTGAAGGTAGTCTAAACAGTGTGGTTGAGCAAATTGTTCTCTACATAATTGTCAATTATGCTTCAGAGTGATAATTAGGATGATAACAAATGATATCCCCAAGGGAATGAATTGGTAAGTAGCACATAATAAAAATTGGAAATGTATTACACATTTTAAATAGTATCACATATTTAAAGCAACCTCACAAAAAAGAAAAAATGTTTAAAGATTTTTTGATGACCAGTACTTACAAATTCTACCATTAATTTATGTAATTGAGAAAGAGTTTTTCCAAATCATCAGATGACATGTTTTGGAGTATGGAATTTTCTTCTAATCTTGATGAATTAGTGAGGAAAATGTACTATTAGTTTTTCTCACAGAGGGGAGAATGCTGCATAGTTAGTAGCATAGTTGCAAGAGAGCTTCAATAACTACCTATCGTTTGCACAGGATCTAGCATTTAAACTTTCAGAGAGAGGATCTAAAATTTCTGGTCTTATAGTGGCAATTCAAGCTAATGACAATAACAACATTAATAATATAATCATAAGAATTAACATTCGTGGGACACTTATGATTTGTTAGACATTGTGTGAAACAGTGTTAATACATGAGTTTTCATGTCAATGCTAGGACATTTTAATATTCATTTAACAGATGGGAAAATGAGTCAAAATCAGCAAATAATAGAGTATGTATTAAAGCTCAAGACTGGTTGGGACCAGCTGATGGTGTAATGGTTATGTCATTGAACTCCCACATTGTTGACTGTGGTTCAAGTCTCAGACTTGGTGACTTAAAACTCATGCTGGGCATGTGTGCATGTGTGCACAAAGTCCTGAGAGGATAATGGAGAAGAGATTGTGGCCCGGTCATTCCTCCAGTGGTGATTTATTGCTTTCTGTCATTCTGTCTCTGTCTCTTCACTGAGCACATGTGCCTTACAACAAAAACCTCTCTCTAAAAAAAATATACCTCAAGTCTGTTCTGTTCAAGAAATCTTAATTTTAACCAAATATTGCATTAATATTATTAAGGCAGGATTGCCATCCTTTCTTGGCATTAGAATTCTATGCTCTTTCCATAGATGCTTGTTTGGTCTACTGTGGTCCATACTTACTTGAACTAATGGCCGTAAGTACTGATACTTTCTTTTCATCACTCTGTGTTTTCTGAACTTGATTCAAAGATGATGGAATACTGCTATGCTCAAGAATGTAGGTGCTGTCCTTTACCCATTATGAAGCCTGGGAGTCACAATCTGTGATGCAATTCTGTTGGCTTGCTATCATGACTGAAATACGTAACCTACCATTTGATATTCACTTTTCTAAACATTTTGAGTATGACCACTATGCATTGAATTTTCTTCTCTGTAAAATGGGTATTACACAACATATTTCCTGTGACTGTGTTGATGATTAAATGAGAAAGTATATTTCAAGGTCACAGCACAACACTTTGGGAGCCTGTGCCACAAGGGAGTCGATGAAATGGATGCTGCTAAAATACTGTTTCGTATAAAGGGCAACATTAATGCTGGGCCAGGCACAGTATTAGGGTCTAATAAAATGGTGAATAAGATAGAATTTTTCTCTGAATGTTTGTTAACAAATAAATAGAAAATATCAAGTTATGTTCAAGAAGGACAAGATCAGGGAGTGATAGGGACAGTGGTAGGTTCTGGGGCACACTGCTGTAGAAAACCTCTTTGAGAAGGGGTGTGTTGATGATGAAACACAACCAACAAAAAGGGACTAGACAGATGAATACAAAAGGAACAACTTATGCAAAAGATTTTATACCTGGGATCTTCAAAAAGTTCGTGAAAGGGGGCCAGCAGGTGACTTGGTGGTTAAGAGTGCTAGACTCCACATGATGACCATGGTTTGAGTCCCAGACCTGGTGGCTTGATTTCTCACTTCCACTCTCTCTTTCTCCCTCCCTCTCTCTTTTGCTCTGTCCCTCTCTGGTCAAATTAAAATAAATAAATTAATAAATAAAGTTAAAATAAAATAATTCTTCAAAAACCTTGTGAGAAAATGGAATAAAATATGAATTTAATCTGATGCAAAAAATTTGAAATGCATGCATAGTTTCTTCATAAGGCACATTTTTCACAAACTTTTAACACTGCTTGTATGGCCAATAGAAAAATTGGAGAAATCGAGAAGGCAGTAGTAAAATGGAGGCACTGCATATCACACAGATTATGTAGCCTGGGAAGAATGAGGAGATATGAATAGAAAGACAGAGGTGTTAAAGAACAGTGGGAACCACATCAAAGACAGGCTTGGAACACCTCACAATCCTTTTCCTTTCTGGAGCCTGTGGGGCCACCACTGGCCAAGGAACACCTACACAACATCCAAACAGGAGGAGTCCACACTGCACTTGCCAATCAACCACCCAAACCCTTTCCAGCCCCTCTTACTCCCAGTGAGCCCTGGGTAAGAATTCTATTCACATGTTACAAAACAGAAAGCAAGAAAACAGGTTTGTGAAGTGTTCTCTGTTGGAACATGTTTCTCTTAAAGGCTTCTGCCGCTGGACAAGTTTATCTTTCTTTGGCCTTGCAGCCCTCCAGGTTGCTTTGCTCAGTCAGTTTTGCTTTAAGTCTTAAAATGAATCAGCCAATTCAATAGAAGGTCATATTTGCAGTCCTTGTTGTTTAGAGGTGAAAGTAAACATGCGGAAAGCTAGTGAAAGAGCATTTTAAGCTGTGTTTTGAACTGTGTAGTGACTTGGAAGAACTTGGAAAATTAAGATAATTAGGCACAGTGGAATGAAGGCCCCTAATAAAAAGCACACAGATTTGATTCTGTCATCCTCTCACCTCTGCTAGTGACAAAATTTTAAATATTTGTTTTTCTTCTTGGCAGAGTAATGAAGTACCATGATCTGGACATGTACTGTAGCTACTTTTGTATTTTCAGACCGAGATGAGGGTTTAAGAATTGCTGAGAGAGGGACAGTATGAGAGAATGCATCTTCAAATGAGAGACTTGGTATATTAGAACAGATCAAGTTGGTTCAATAAATTATAGATGTGGTTTCTATGGCCTACGACACTGGTGGTCCATTTCCTATAACCAAACCGAATGCTAGAAACTTATTTTAAACACATGGTATTTGTTATAAAAATATCCAGCTATAAATGTATTAAAAACAAAGATATGGGGCCCAGCAGATGGCACAGTGGTTACTTTGATGGATTCTCACATGGCCGACCACAGTTTGAGTCCTGTACCCGGTGGCTTGAAACTTACACTGGGCACCTATGTGTGCATGCTGAAGATTGCAGGTGGAGAAGGAGGGATTGGGTGGCATGGCCATTCCCCCTGGAGGGTGAATTCTCACCTTCTGTCTCTCTGGTGAGAACATGCCCTCGATAGCAAAAATTTCTCTCTTTCTCAGGAAAAAAAAAAAGGTACAAATGAAAAGATACTATCTAGTACGTTTTCGGTAACTGGTACCAGAAGATACATCAGGCTGGAAGGTCTATACCAACATGATGAGGAAAAATGTCTGAACTGAGGAAGTGTATGTGTGTTGTTTTTCCAGAGTGTCAAGAAATGTATTTCTATTTAGCCAAGTGTCAGCCAGCTTTGTAAAATCATAGACACACTAGTTGCCTCAGATATACCACACAACAGTGAGTTGTTTCACTTGCTTCTCTGGCCACGAAAGGCATAATCTGTTTG
Source organism: Tupaia belangeri chinensis (assembly GCF_000334495.1). Classification (NCBI taxonomy): domain Eukaryota; kingdom Metazoa; phylum Chordata; class Mammalia; order Scandentia; family Tupaiidae; genus Tupaia; species Tupaia belangeri. The sequence goes on along the minus strand of NW_006159439.1, from coordinate 3,027,805 downwards.
GAAATGCTGCTGGGAGATCATATGTCAAGTGTGGGAGGAGTTGTAAACCTTCTGTGTTTTAACACTCCAGTCAAGTGAATCAGTCAGGAAAATGAAAGTTTCACAGAAGCCCTTAGCCAGATTTCTGTGTCCCTGTATTCAGATCTGACAGCAAAATAACAACGGTCTCAGAATGGTGGAGTAAGGTTAGGTATGACTGTTTTGTGAAAGAGAGTCAAACCTGCAGATATTCAAATGGCTGGAGAAATTGAAGTACCAGTGACCAGGAGAACTGTCTGAAGATATTTCAAGCCCCCATTGGAGAGAGGGCAACATTAAGTGTGAAAAAGCAGCATCTTATTAGACAATAACATCACTACTGTGCATACCCTACAGCACTTCAGTGGGATTTTCAGAGTAGTAACAGTGAAGATAAACAGGATTGAGCTCTGTTTATAATTCAAGGCATCCTGCCACTATCTTAAGCTGCTTGTATTTATAGAACATCTATTGGACACAATGTGCTTCACATTTCTGAAAACAAAAATAAGTACTGCTTTTCTGAACATTGTTTTCCTTATAGTTTTCTGATTTCTCCACTGCCTACCTGAAATCATTTCAACTGCTTTCTCAGCACCTAGATTTATGCCCCTGAATGAAACTGGAGAAAAACTGATGTGCCAGTTGCTTTGGTTTTATATTCATGGCTCTTATCTTTGTAGGTCATTCATGCCACAGCATAACATTCTACATATCTCTTAGATGCTCAGTCTCTACTGTCCTAGTAGGTTGTTGAATACATTTTCTTTTCTTAAACCTGCAGCAATGTTGTCACCCTGTTATTTGAAACTGATGACCTGGCTTGCCTATTTAATTAGGAAGTAGACGCAGTGAGAACAGAGCCTCTAGGAGCTACTAGTGCTACATCCATTGGCTTGAATTCTGGCTTACACACTGACGTTAAGTGCTTTACTTTGGATAAATGTCCGTGGTTTAAGATCAAACCTTTCACTTGAGCTCTGTATGCTCACTCAAGGATATCATTTCAGCAGTCTCAAACTCTTTGACATCATCTGTTTCCACCTCCTGCATTGGATTACCTTTTCAACATAGAAACCTCCTGAAATATCTTACAATAGATGAATAGTGAAACAAACTGTCATATACCCATACCATGAATGTACACATTTATTCAGACATGCAGTGGAACAAACTACTGATATACTCAATAACTTGAATGGATCTGAAGTGTATAGTGCTAAGTGAACAGAGGCCACATATGGTACAATTCCATTTATGTAACAGTCTAGAAAGAGAAAATTTTAGAGACAGAAGACAAATTAGTGATTGCTGGTGGTTAAGAATGAAAGCATAGAGGAGGAAAATTTTGACTTCAAAGGTATAGCACAAGGGAGAGCTTTGTAATAGTGGGAGACCTCTGTATTTTGATTGCATTGGTTGTCCCATGATCTACATGAGTGACAAAATGACAGAGCCACAAAGACATTAAACCAATATCAATTTTCTTATTTTGACATTGTACAATAGTTACATAAGACATAAAAATTGAGCAAAGCTTGTTGAAGAGTATAAGCAATTTCTCTAATATCAAACACCTTTGCAAATTTCTGTGAATCTAATTATTTCAAAAATAAAATATCAAAGAACTATACACATTTAAATATGGATCAGGCAGCAGGCACCAGTTGCAGCTCCAGGCCTCTGGCTAGCAAGGGATACTGAGGCAGGGGCACCTCTGCACCTCTGCCTCACTTCCAGGCTCCCCAGCCCAAGACCCCACCCCTTAAGTAAGTAACCAGTTTTTTCTGCTTTCATTATTTGGGCTTCTCCATTCTCTTGTTAATACCCTGCTCTTCCTCCCTCCACAAACTGTCCTTTCCCCTGCAGCAGCACCAGCTCCAGCTCCAGGCCTCTAGCAAAATCACATGCCACACTAACGGAGACTTTATTCCCCTCTGTTGTCTTTTCTTTTCTCTCATATTATCCTCTCCTCCTCATCATCCACCCTGCCAGGGGTACTAGACAGGTCTAGAATCAGAGATCTGAAACTCCCTAGTAATATTAGGTTCTCTGGGATCCTCCTTTGTACAGATCCACCTGTGAAAAAGGAGAAACTGCTCTCCAGACACCTCAGTAGAATACCCCTCATGAGACCACATTGCTAAAAACAACAGAAAAGAGACTTTGGCAAACATCAATTCACAGCAAAAGGGAAGCATGCTTACTCCTAGTCCTAGAAACGTTCCTGTAAGAGGTATTCAAAGTGAATACATCTTCCAATGGCTAGAAGTAGAAGAAGAGCCTCGGGTCTAAATAAACCAGAAAATATGTCTCCACCAAAGGAAAAGGGTAGCTCTCCTCCATCTTTCATAAATATGGAGGATGTTACCAAAATGTCAGACAAAGAATTTCGAACATACATGGTGACCAAATTCTGTGAGTTGGAACATAAAAGAGACAATGAACTATAGGAGATTAGGAAATCCTTCCATGATATGAAAGAAGAAATGGAAACTCTGATAAAGAATCAGGTGGAACTATCAGAGATAAAGTCTGTAATATAGGAAATCAAAAATGCTCTTGAAAGCATTAGAAGTCAATTAGACCATGCTGAAGATTGAATCACTGATGTAAAAGATAAAAACTCTGACCTAAAAAAAAAAAAAACCAAGAAGATAGAAAAAATAACCAAAAAAAAAAAAGAGGATAATATACGAGAAATACTAGACTCCATTAGACACCCAAACATCAGAGTAATTGGCATGCCAGAAGGTGAAGAAACAAATAACGGCATGGAAAAATCTATTCCTGAAATCCTGGAAGAAAATTTCTCAAGTATAGAAAGGCACTCAAGCATTGAGACCCAAGAAATACAAAGGACCCCAAATAGAATCAACCCCAGAAGATCTTCGAAAAGGCAAATCTTAGCCAGACTGTCCAAGACCACAGATAAAGACATTGATACTAAAACTGGCAAGAGAGAAAAGAGAAGTGACTTACAAAGGCCATCCATCAGGCAAACACTGGACCTCTCAATGGAAACAATGCAAGCAAAGAAAGAATGAGGATGTATTTAAAGTTTTAAGAGAGAAACAATTTCAACCAAGACTATTGTATCCTGCAAGATTATCCTTTTTATGGGAAAAAAGATTAAAATCTTCTCAGATAAACAAAACCAGAAAGAATTTGCCAACACGAGACCAACTCTTTAAGAAACCCTGAAGAAAGTACTGTTCCAGGAAAACTAAAGAATGAATAGCCAGAAACAAAGAAATAAAAGACATCTAAGACAGTGGCCAACTTAAACATCAGTTCAGATCCAGTAACATCGATAATAACATTGAATGTTAGTAGATTAAATTCTCCAATTAAGATACACAGACTTGCTGAATGGATAAAATACAGAAACCCTCTATTGCCTACAGGAAAACCACCTCATGGATAAAGACATACATAGACTGAAAGTGAAGGGTTGGAAAAAGGTTCTCCATGCAAATGAGAACCAAAAAAGAGCTGGAGATGTAATACTAATTTCTGACAAAATAGGCTTTAAAACAGAAACTGTTTGAAGAGACAAAGAATGGCACTATATCATAGTAAAAGGCTCTATAGATCAAGAAGATATAACACTTATAAATATCTATGCACCTAACACAAGAGCAACCAAATATATGAAGGAAAAACTGTTAGATCTAAAAGGGGGAATAGAGTGCTACACACTAATTGTTGGAGATACCAACACTGCACTATCCCATCTGGACAGATCATCTAGACAAAAAATAGGTAAAGAAATAAAGGATCTATCTAAACGATACCATAAATCAAATGGACTTAACAGACATCTATAGAACTTTTCATCCACGAGATACACTTCTTTCTCACCCCCATATGAAACCTTCTCGAAGACTGACCACATCATAGAGCACAAAGCAAGCCTCTACAGATTCAGAGGCATAGAAACTATATCTAGCATCTTCTCTGACCATGATGGCATTAAACGTGAGTTTAATTTCTAGAGAAATCCTCAAAAATACTCAAATACAGGGAAACTAAATACCCTACTTCTGAATAACTTCTCTACTACTGAAGAAATAAAGACTGAAATCAAAAGATTCATTGAAGCCAATGACAATGAGGACACGAGTTTCCATAATCTTTGGGACACTACTAAAACAGTCAAAAGAAGGAAGTTCATAGCAATTGGTGCACATAAGAGGAAGATGGAAAGAAGGCAAATGGATAACCTCACATCGTGCCTCAGAGAATTGGAAAAGCAACAGCAAAAAAATCCAAAAACTCCAGGAGAAAGGAAATAATAAAGATCTGAACAGAAATAAATGAAACAAAAAACAAACGAACTATACAGAAAATAAATGAAAGCAAAAGCTTGTTCTTTTCTATTATTATTTATTTATTTATCTTTTCTTCCTTTTATTTATTTTTTTTTCATTTCATTTTCTTTCATACATTCAATCACATTATTATTTGTCTTACAAAAATGGATATTTCAATAGGTGAACATTTCTCCCTAGTACTGTTCATAAAAATATGAAATTATCTTCAACAGATAATACCACACCTCTTTGTGCCATAATGCTTTGCCTCCCTGCCCCTCCCCCAAATGTAAAACCTTGTTCTTTGAAAGGATAAACAAAATTGATACACCACTAGCGAGGCTTATTAAGAAGAATAGAGAAAGGAACCAGGTGAATCAAATCTGCAAAGAAGTTGGCAATATAACAACAGACATAGTAGAAATTCAAAACATCATTAGAGGATACTATGAACATCTATATGATAAGAAACAAGACAATCTGCATGAGATTGACAAATTCTGGACAAATATAATCTACCAAGATTGAGCCAGAAGCATAAAGAAAGTCTGAATAGGCCCATAACAAGCCAGGAGATTGAATCAGTAATAAATAACCTTCCAACAAAGAAAAGCCCTGGCCCTGATGGCTTCACCTCTGAATTCTATACAACCTTCAAAGAAGAGTTAACCTCCGTTCTGCTCAAGTTATTTCTGAAGATACAAAAGGGCGAATCTCTTCCTAATTCATTCTATGAAGCCTATATCACCCTTAACCTTAAAACAGAAAAGGACAGGACAAGATGGAAAATTATAGACCAATATCTCTGATGAATATAGATGCAAAGATTCTCAACAAGATACTAGCTAATCTTATCCAAAAACTTATTAAAAAGATCATACGTCATGATCAGGTAGGCTTTATTCCAGGAATTCAAGGTTGGTTCAACATACACAAAACTGTAAATACATCATATTAACAGGAATGAAGATAAAAAAAAATATGATCATATCGATTGATGCAGAAAAAGCATTTGATAAGATAGAACATCCCGTCATGTTCAAGACTCAGAAAAATCAGCATAGAAGGGTCATTTCTCAACACAATAAAAGCTATTTATGAAAAACCCACAGCAAACATCAGCCTGAATGGAGAAAAGCTGAAAGCTTTCCCACTAAAAATGGGTACAAGACAAGGATGCCCACTTTCTCCACTCCTTTTCAATATAGTACTGGAAATCCTCACCAATGCAATCAGAAAAGAGAAAAATATAAAAGGCATTCAAATAGGAAACAAAGAAATGAATCTCTCTCTATTTGCAGAAGACATGACTGTATACATAGAAGACCCAATGGTCTCCATGAAAAAATTACTGGAAGTAATACATGAATACAGTAAAGTTGCAGGATATAAAATCAGTATACAGAAATCAATAACATTTCTATGTATGAATAACCAGCAGACTGAGAGAGAACTGAAAATAGTTATTCCATTTACCATAGCCACAAAAAAGTATAAGATATTTAGGAATAAATCTAATGGAAGAAGTTAAAAGCCTCCACAAAGAAAACTACAAGAAGTTAAAAAAATAAATAAATAAATTGAAAATGACACAAAAAAGTGGAAGGACATCCCATGTTCCTGGACTGGAAGAATTAATATCATCAAAATGGCAATTCTACCCAAATTAATCTTCATATTTAATGTAATGCCAATCAAAGTACCAGACACATTCTTCATAGATCTAGAAAAGACAATCATAAAATTCATCTAGAATCATAAAAGACCTCATATTTCCAAAGCAATTCTGCACAAGAAGGGTGGAGTGGGCAGCATCTCACTCCCTGACCCAAAAATATACTACAAAACTGTGGTAATCAAAACTGGCACAGAAACAGACAGGACAAATGGAACAGAATAGTGTCCCCAGAAATAAATTCCCAAACATACAGTCAACTGATTTTTGACAAGGAGTACTACTTATTCCAGTGGGAAAAGGAAAATCTCTTCTGAAAATGGTGCTGGAAAAATTAGATTTACACCTGTAGAAAGATGAATCTGAACCCCTACCTCTCACCTTTGACAAAAATCAAGTAAAGATGGATCAAGGATCTAAATCTAAGACTTCAGACTATAAAACTCCTCCTGGAAAACACTGGGGAAAGTCTGGGAGACATCGGGATAGGGTAAGACTTCTTAAATAAGACCCCTAAAGCACAGTCAATAATCCCCAAAATAGACAAGTGGGATTACATCAGACTAAGAAGCTTCTGCATGGCAAAACACACAGTAATTGGTGTGAATCAACAACCCTCACAATGGGAAAATAGTTCTTATAAACTATGCATCAGATAAAGGACTGTTAATCAGAATACACAAGGAACTCAAGCTGCTATTTTGAAAAAAGATGATCAACTCTATTAAAATATGGGAGAATGAGTTAAAAAACACCACTCTCTAAAGATGATATATGAATAGCCAAAAGGCATATGAAAAAATGTTCAACATCCCTCATTGTAAGGGAAATGCAGATAGAAACAACAATGAGATGTCGGAGTCCGCCCCAGGGCTTGGGTCTGGCTGAATCATGATCAGAGGGCTGCTGGTGAGGAAGAGAAAGAGGACGAGAAAGAGAAAGCCCTCCATCTTGCCAGGACCGGGGAATTGGAAAGAACGAGACAAAGGGTTAGAGTAGAAAGGGACACAGGCAGCCTGAGCCTTGGTAGCCCAAGCAACTTGTGCCGCCCAGACAAACTGGACGTCTTTGTTTATAGTACAAGGAGACATTACACATGTACGTTTCATGATACTTCATGGATTGGTTGCCAGGTAACAGACAATAAGAAGCAGTTACATGGGGTGTTTGCTCTAGCGCATGTCCCCACACCTCAGACTCTCTCTCTTAAACGTGGAACGCCCCTAGTAATTTCCACCCTTGCTCTGTCTGCCACCAAGGTTAAGGAAAGACAAGTTACAAAGATCTGCCAAACCCCAAAAGAGCATGGGGTGTTTGCTCTAGCGCATGTCCCCACACCTCAGACTCTCTCTCTTAAACGTGGAACGCCCCTAGTAATTTCCACCCTTGCTCTGTCTGCCACCAAGGTTAAGGAAAGACAAGTTACAAAGATCTGCCAAACCCCAAAAGAGCATGGGGTGTTTGCTCTAGCGCATGTCCCCACACCTCAGACTCTCTCTCTTAAACGTGTCCCCACAATGAGATACCACCTAACCCCAGTGAGAATGACTAAGATCAAAACAAAACAAAAAAAAAAAACGATAAATGCTGGTGGGGGTGTGGTGAAAGGGGAACTCTCTTACACTGCTGGTGGGAATGTAAATTGGTCCAGCCACTGTGGAGAACAATTTGGAGATTTCTCAAAAATCTACAAATAGAACTACCATATGATCCAGCAATTCCACTCCTTGGTATCCACCCAAAGGACAGAAGAATTCTTCATTGGAAAAGTGCTTGCACATTGATGTTTATTGTGGCACTATTCACAATCGCCAAGACATGGAACCAATCCAAATGCCCATGAACAGAAGAATGGATTGAAAAACTATGGCATATATACTCTATGGGATACTATTTTTTAGAGGTATTATTTTTTATAGGGCGCGTGTGCTCGCGGGAAAGACAGAGAGAGACAGAGAGACAGAAAGTGAGAAATCACCCCCCAGGGGGGATGGCAATGCCGCAATCCCTTCTCCTCCGTTCTCCTCTTGGGATCTTGGGCACACATGCACACATGCCTGGCGTGAGTTTAAGCCACTGGGTCCAGAACTCGAACCATAGCCAGCTACATGGGAGTCCAGCAACATAACATAGCCATTACGCTAACCCCTTGTCCCTATAGAATACTATTCAGCCATTAAAAAAAAAAAAATGGCTTTTGACAGAAAATGGATGAATATGGAAGATTTACTGCTGAGTGAAGCGAGTCAGGCTATGAAGGAGAGGCATTGTATGTCCCCACTTAATCCATGACGAGTGTCCGCACTATGACTGAAAGCGATTGACTAAAGGATATAGAAACACAGTAAATGGTGTAAATACAGATATAGTGTGTGTGAAAGAGCAGGGTTTGAGGAAGAACAATTAGAAGAAAAATGGTGAGGAAAAGCATTAATGGGATAAAGAAACATGCCAATTTCTATTAAAGATATTTTAAAGTTTAGTAGTCAACTGAACTATGGAGAAATGTCCACATGTTGAAATAGTCACATTGTAAGCTAAATGATTTGATTGACTATATAAAAGAAAATTAAATTTAAAAAATAAATTTAAAAAGAACTAACAAAAAAATTAATAAATATGGATCAAATTGTACCATTATGAAAAACCACCAGATATATTAATTTGTACTGCCAAGTTGAATGACAAAGTAAAACAAAAATAAAAATCTAAATCAAAACAAACAGGGAACCAGCAGTTAGCTTAATGGCTATGTCGCTGGACTCCCACATAGTCGACCGCGGTTCGTGTCCCAGACCCGGTGGCTTAAAACTCACGCCGGGCGCGTGTGCGTGCGTGCCCAAGATCCCGAGAGGAGAATGGAGGAGAAGGGATTGCGGCGTGACCATCCCCCCTGGGGGGTGATTTCTCGCTTTCTGTCTCTATGTCTCTCTCTGTCTGTCTGGCGAGCGCACGCACCCTACAGTGAAAATCTCTCAAAAAAAAAAAAAAAATCCTCTCCATCCCACATCCTTCTCCATTTGTGAATTCTTTCACAGAAGAACCTCCAAAATGATGAACCTCCACTCTCTAAATTCAGATTTTCCCTCTTTGTCTTCTGTTGTGTCTATCCTCATCAACATTTAATACTCTCCATTCCACCCATATCACTTTTATCAAAGACAACACTGGTCACATTGATAAAGAGAATGATAAATCCTCTCTCCCCACATTAATAAACCTATCACCTTTTCAGACAGTATTACTCCCTTCTCCTTACATTTTATTTTATTTTTTCATCTTTTTTATTTTTTCATTTCATTTTCTTTTATACATTTAATCACATTATTATTTGGCTTACAAAATGGATATTTCAACAGGTGAATATTTCTCCCTAGTACAGCTGATAAAACTACAAAATATCTTCAACAGATAATACCACATTTCTTTGTGCCATTAATGCTTTGCCTCCCTATTTTTCTTCTAAATGTCCTTCCTCAGACCCTTCTATTTTATCATCCAAGATACATTACCTTCCTGGCTTTCCTCCTGATGCCCAGCTGTTCCTCCTCAATCGGCATAGCTAGTTCTTCCTTATCACTGAGACAAATCTTTTTGTAGTCTTAGGGTTCAGAGTGTGGATTGCATCTTTTCTATTTACGCATTTACTTCCAAGCATGAATACCATCTAACTACTAATAACTCCCACAGTTTTAATGTCCAGATCTGACTTCTCAGATCAGGTCTGGTCTCTTATAAACAACAGCTGTCTTGACATCTTCCACAGTACAACTAACAGCACCTCTCGAGTTTAACCTGTTTTAAAACCTTTGACCTCCCCATCCCCGGTTTCTTTCTCCAGAATCTCTTATTTCTGTTAGTGGAAACTTTCCTTCCATTCATTGAATACATAAGGCCTATATTAAACATTTACCTAGGATCTCTCCACTTTACCATCTTGCCACACTTACAAAGCCATCATCATCCCTAGCCTGGATTATTTCAATAGTTTCCTGATTAGTCTTCTTCTTCCTCTGTACACCATTGCAGTGAGTCCAAATTTAGCATTAAGAAATATCCCTTTGAAACATAAGTTATATATCATATAAAGGAATTGTGAACATTCACAGGCAAGTCTTTCTAGAGTCATATGATTTTATTTATCTTGGAGAAATACCTAGGAGTAGAATAAGTTTTGGTTTTTCTAGAGGGAGCATGTGCTTTATGAGAATGAGGGAGACCAAAAGCACCTTCCAAAAGTGTGTGGTCATGCTTCAATCCTTTTTTTCTCCATTTCTCCTTCTTAGTAGAATTTTGGGCACATGTGCACATGCTTTCTAGTTTATTTATTAAGCCACAAAGGCTGGGATTCAAACTGTGGTCAGTCATGTTGAATCTGGCTCCCCATCCACAGTGCTTAATCACTGTGCTATTAGGTAAGCCTGGTTAGGTCATATTGTATATCTTCAACAGATAATACCACATTTCTTTGTGCCATTAATGCTTTGCCTCCCTATTTTTCTTCTAAATGTCCTTCCTCAGACCCTTCTATTTTATCATCCAAGATACATTACCTTCCTGGCTTTCCTCCTGATGCCCAGCTGTTCCTCCTCAATCGGCATAGCTAGTTCTTCCTTATCACTGAGACAAATCTTTTTGTAGTCTTAGGGTTCACTGAGACAAATCTTTTTGTAGTCTTAGGGTTCAGAGTGTGGATTGCATCTTTTCTATTTACGCATTTACTTCCAAGCATGAATACCATCTAACTACTAATAACTCCCACAGTTTTAATGTCCAGATCTGACTTCTCAGATCAGGTCTGGTCTCTTATAAACAACAGCTGTCTTGACATCTTCCACAGTACAACTAACAGCACCTCTCGAGTTTAACCTGTTTTAAAACCTTTGACCTCCCCATCCCCGGTTTCTTTCTCCAGAATCTCTTATTTCTGTTAGTGGAAACTTTCCTTCCATTCATTGAATACATAAGGCCTATATTAAACATTTACCTAGGATCTCTCCACTTTACCATCTTGCCACACTTACAAAGCCATCATCATCCCTAGCCTGGATTATTTCAATAGTTTCCTGATTAGTCTTCTTCTTCCTCTGTACACCATTGCAGTGAGTCCAAATTTAGCATTAAGAAATATCCCTTTGAAACATAAGTTATATATCATATAAAGGAATTGTGAACATTCACAGGCAAGTCTTTCTAGAGTCATATGATTTTATTTATCTTGGAGAAATACCTAGGAGTAGAATAAGTTTTGGTTTTTCTAGAGGGAGCATGTGCTTTATGAGAATGAGGGAGACCAAAAGCACCTTCCAAAAGTGTGTGGTCATGCTTCAATCCTTTTTTTCTCCATTTCTCCTTCTTAGTAGAATTTTGGGCACATGTGCACATGCTTTCTAGTTTATTTATTAAGCCACAAAGGCTGGGATTCAAACTGTGGTCAGTCATGTTGAATCTGGCTCCCCATCCACAGTGCTTAATCACTGTGCTATTAGGTAAGCCTGGTTAGGTCATATTGTAGGTGTGTGTTTGTTTTAATTTTTTTTTTTTTTTCTATAAGGTGCGTGCACTTACTGGAGAGAGACAGAGAGAGAGGGAAAATGAGAAATCATGCCCCAAGGGGATTGTTATGCAACATTCTCTTCTCTTCCATTCTCTTCTTGAGGTTTTTGTTACACATGCACATGTACCCATAGTGTGTTTTATCAAACCGCCAGTTCCAGACTCCAACAGCAAGTCAGTGATGTAGGATCCAGCTCCTTAACAGCCACTGTACCTGCAGGTTCCAATGCATGTTTAATTTTTTTGAAGAACTACTAAACTCTTTTCTGAAGTGTATGTACTATTTTACATTCTCAGCATTAGTGTATGAGAATTTCAATTCTGTCACATCGTAATTAGTATTGACAGAAAGCAAATCAGTGGCTGTCTGTTGGGAGACAGGGAGATAAATGATCATTAGAAAACTTTTGAGAAATCTAAGTATGTCTATTATCTTTATTATGGTTATACACACACATATGTATCATATAAAATATGTCTCTTTTGAACATATATTGTACTTCATAAAGTGGTTATAGAAACAATAGTAATAATGTTTCATCTAGTTATCATGAGTATTAGATGAAGTAATACATGTAAAGTACAAGCTTGGTTTAAGTGTTCAATAAATGGTGACTATTATAACTTTATTACTGGTAATAAAAGAACTAATCTTGCACTTTGCTGCGTCAGAGATACGTGACATTAATTCAGAGGAGGAGAGAAAAACAGTGTTTTTCTAAGTATAATTATACTTTTAAGTATACTTGACATTTACTAATTTATGTAGAATCCTAAAATATTTTCTCCAATAAAAATGAATATATTAACCCATAAAACAAATAAATTAACATGAAATTAGGGTCATTTTACATAACATGACTATGGCTATAGCTGCCTTGTTCAATCCCCTAATCTGGCACATAAATTTCAGTCATGGGAATGACCCATGGTATAAAGCTGTGGCCATTGACTAGAGTGAACCTACAAAGTCAATGTGAGAATATCATGAGTGGTCCTTCTTAATAGAGCAACTTGTATGAGATCAGTGCTGTTTCATTAATTAAAAAAAGCAAATCCTTCATTTTTTTCATTGGTGCCCTTTTCTTATTACCTTTCTGTTAGACTTCACCATTCTTTCAATGAAGAAGACTATGACTAAATTATTGTTTGAAAAGTTATGTTTCTATTTTAAGGAAATACACTTTCAGCAATAACAACGAAAATCTGAGTATAACTTCTTCTGACTCTTTCCTTAGCAGCTGGATCAGATAATATACTTTTTAATTGAAATAAATGTGCTAAAAATAATCAAGGTTGCTCTGGTGCAATGGAGAAAAAATGCATCATTAAGAGTGCTTATTACCAAAAAGGAAGCAAAGTTACCATTTTTTTCTTGAAATTTGTTGTTCTAATTTTTTTAATATTTATCTAGTTAAACTTCTGTCACCTCATTTTTGAGTTTAGTAATGAAACAAAGAAAATACACAGAGCACACAAACTTAAAATGACTATAATGGCCATTGATTTTATTAACAACCATTTGTCGTGGTGATTTAGTTTCTTTCTTTCTCTCTTTTTTTTTTTTTTTTTTGAGAGTTTTTTGCTACAGGGCATGTGCGCTCACCAGAAAGACAGAGACAGAGACACAGAAAGCAAGAAATCACCCCCCGGGAGGATGGCCACGCCGCAATCCCTTCTCCTCCATTCTCCTCCCGGGATCCTGGGCACGCATGCACACACGCCCAGCGTGAGTCTAAGCAGCCGGGTCCAGGACTAAACCATGGTCAGCCACATGGGAGTCCAGCAACATAGCCACTATGTGAACTGCTGATCCCAGTTTCCTTTTTTTTTTTAATAAAAAATATTTTTTGAGATAGAAAAATCAAATATTTTATTAGAAAATGAACATTGAATTTATTATCATTATTATTTATATATTCAATTTAGTTTGTGAAAATGATTAGAAAATATGCAACTCACTATCGATATTAATTTTAACAGAGCATCACTGATAGTAATTCATTGAAGTGTGATAGCCCTTTCTCTGGAGCTGTAGATCAAAAAGGAACAAATAAAGCAACTGGGCAACAGGAAGGTAAGAATTTTGTTTTACAAAAATTATTTGATAGAATGATCTTTAAAACATGAACACTGATATATTCTAATAGCCAAAGAAAGTCACCTTTTAAATGTACAGTAATGAAAAAGAGAAGTGAAATGGTGAGAAGTTGCATACCTTTTATTTTCCTTTACTTTTTTTCATTTCATTTTCTTTTATACATTCAATCACATTATTATTTGTCTTACAAAATGGATATTTCAACAGGTGAATATTTCTCCCTAGTACAGTTGATAAAACTACAAAATATCTTCAACAGATATTACCATAATTCTTTGTGTCGCTAAAAAAAAAAAATTATTTCTTCCATGAGTGAGAGAGACAAAGTCAGCACCCCCTACAGAGTCTTGATGCTTCTCTCTACCCCCAGTCTCAGCCAATCCCACATCATAGTCACGTGCATGCCCAGAGTGCTCAGTGGGTCTCTGGATATGGATATAGACTCCTTCCATATGGATCTGCCTTATAGAGAGTTGTGTCTTACCATTCTGTCTTTGTGGCCTTTGGCCCTTGCAATTCTGACTTCCTAAGGGAGTTTTCGTTTGTTCGTTTTCCCCTTCAAGAAAGTAATCCTTTTTTTTGAAGAAAACTGGAAATATCAATGGTATTTTGAATGCCAAATATGAGGGCAATTTCTGGGGCATCTGCTCATTATCAATCTTGACTGATCTCTAGGTCTAGGCAACATTCCTTCTATCTTAATCCTTACATGGATGTACAGATAATCCACGATTTATGATGATTCTACTGACTTTTGTTTCTCAACTTTACTATGGTGTGAAGATTGTATGTTCATTCAGTTTCTCACTTTTACTGTAGTATTCAGTCTATTACATGTGATATTGAAACTTTATTATAAAACGAGCTTTATGTTAGATGACTTTTCCCAAAACATAGGCTAATATATGTGTCCTAAGCATGTTTAAAGTAGGTTAGGCTACATTATGGTGTTGGGTATGTTAAGTATATGAAATGTATTTTCAACTTATGATGGGCCTATTAAAACATGACTCCATCATATGTCAAGAAATGTCTATATATAGTTTGCCTAGCAGAGCATTTGTTGTTGCTTTTAATTCTTCACATATTTAGTGGCAGTCTGTAGGTGTTAACTGCAAGAGCTTTGGCTGTTAGAGGCAGAGCTTTAAAATATCAACCTACTTTGTTGTTACCAAAAGATAAATCCAGTTAATAACTCACAAAGTCACAGAGAGGCACTGTTGAGTGCATGGTTACTGTACAGAAAACACAAATCCAAGCTTTTCTATCCAATACACATGACATGCTTTCTCAAATGATATAAATGTAAACACAGCTCAGTAGCTGCCCAGACCAATGGATTTGTCTATTCCTATAGGGAAATCATGAGTACTGACAAACAGCACACTTGTGGCAACTGCTGATAGGCCATGATGAATAAAGAAAGGGGACACATGTAATAATTGTATTTGACTTTAATGCCTCACTGCTTCAACTGACTGTAAAAAAAATAGTGGAGAAGTGACTATTAAAAAGTTGCTTCAGCTTCCCTGGCAGGATGAATTTTCAGACTGGCTCTGCCTATAGAGTTATCCAATGTAGG
>NW_006159439.1:3009666-3011865 GCF_000334495.1 Tupaia belangeri chinensis | reverse complement strand
AGGGAAAGTAACTAGACATACAACTTAGTTAGCAATTTGTATTGGCCTTTTTGAGATAGAAATAGTGACTGTAAGTGATGTTCCTATCTTACTTGTGCTGTTTTCTTTCAGCATAAGCATAAAAAAGAATTGTAGTTCAGGGACAGATATTTTATTGGGCAGCAATTCAACATACAAGTTTTCAAAATTTCAAAATTTGTGGTGACAAATATTGAGCAATCACATTGCAGGCACTTAGATACACTCTGCAATAAATTTGCATTTCCAGCATTATTATTCAAGTTGTTTTTGCTTTTGTAAAAGTAATTAAGCAATTGGTGGCCTATCTACTTTAGAATAAGAATTTATGGGAGACAATAGAAACACACACAGGTTAAAGAAGAGCACACTTTTTTTGTCTCTGTAATAGCTACAGTTTCTGTGGACTGCAGGAAGTGTAGACAATACTATGTGAGGTCTTTAATAGACTTTCTTACTTCTACTTCTCAAATTTTTCAGAAGCTACTTATTTAGTCACTTTCTATAGCGGTGATGATTCTTGATGACACTCAAATTACTTTCAGTTATGTTACAGTTTTTATTTATTAGAAGTTAATGTTAATTATTTTAATGTCTTTCTTGTTTTCTTTTTTGTGGTGGTAGTGGTGGGATGCTATAATTTGACAAAGAGAATAAAGTCATGTTTTATAGTCTTACAATAAATTTTCTACTTCTATTTCTGTCATGAAGCAAGGATATTTTCTTGTACAGAGAGAAGACATTTTCTATTTCTTCTAGAACCTAAGTAAAATTGAAGGCAGGGACAACTTTGATTCCTAGAGTCTGGTATAGAAAGTGGAAGCTGACAACATATGTTTACTGGTTGGAAGGAAGGGAGAAAGAAAGAAGGTATCATATTTATTATTGGCTTCTAACATCATTGGGCCACCTTTTTCTTAGGTAGCTCACAGATTACAACTGCTTTCCATTTTGAGAACTGCTTTCCATTTTGTAACAAAGTATACAAAATTTGTGTGAGAGATAAATGATTAGACAGTGAAATTCCAATTTTCACCCCAAACTTTCACTGAGAAAGAACTCTACAATATACCTAAATTCTACTCGCCTGCATTTTTGATTCACCATGTGATTTGTCTTTGGCCAATGAAGTGTGAACAGAAGTGGCATATGCCATATCTGGCAAGACTGTCTGCTTTCTTCACTCCATTTTTCCTCTACCATGATGTTCCCTGTGATGGATACCTGGTGCCAAATAAGAGTAGCTTGAAAGTGAGAACTCAACAACCTATGGCTCCCTGGTACAAAATAAGAGTAGCTTGACAGTGGGAACTCAGCAACCTATCAGCAACGTATAACAAGGAATAATTTCTTTTAAAAATTATATATAAGGTTTATCAAGAGAGAGAGAGAAAGAGAAATACCTAGAGAAAGATGAGCGCAATCTGCAGGGTTTTATACCACGATCCACTGTCCTCTCAGTCTTCCTAGTCATTCAGAAACATGGATGTGTGTGCCCATGTGCATAGATCAACCAAGGTACTGAACCTGCCATCTTCTGTATTGAACTAGCATTGGTTGAACACTGTGTAACTGCGACCCCATCAAGCCAGTCCAGTAAGGAATAATTCTGCTTATGACTAAACTTTATTTTTTTCTGCCAATAAAGTTATGGCTCTAATTGTTGTTTCCATTTACCTAATAATTTTCATGCCACTAATATTGCAATTGTATTTTTATATGGTATACGCTTGAAGGTTTCCTTTGGCAAAAGATATATTATTATAAAATATATTTGCTTATGACTTCACAAATAATGCATACTTGTTGCCAAAAATTTGGAAACTACAGAACAGTACCTCTGCTCTGCAATAATAAAGGTTTGTCTTTTTTTCAATTAATTAATTTATTTATTTTTAATTTTAAAATTTTTTATACATTAAATCACATTATTTAGCTTACAAAGTGAACATTTCAATATATGAACATTTCTCCCCAATCAAGCTGCTCAAAATATCTTCAACAGATAACACCACACCTCCCCATCCCATCAATGCTCTTCCTCTGTATCCCTCCTCCAAATGTCATTCTTTAGGCCCCTCTCCTCCACACATACCACACATGGCATTCACACCCATCTCGTGTTTGTACAAACTTTTTCTTTTTTTTTTTTTTTTGGGGGTTTTTTTTTTTTTCCCTTTG
>NW_006159439.1:2993437-3009024 GCF_000334495.1 Tupaia belangeri chinensis | reverse complement strand
AGGGAAAGTAACTAGACATACAACTTAGTTAGCAATTTGTATTGGCCTTTTTGAGATAGAAATAGTGACTGTAAGTGATGTTCCTATCTTACTTGTGCTGTTTTCTTTCAGCATAAGCATAAAAAAGAATTGTAGTTCAGGGACAGATATTTTATTGGGCAGCAATTCAACATACAAGTTTTCAAAATTTCAAAATTTGTGGTGACAAATATTGAGCAATCACATTGCAGGCACTTAGATACACTCTGCAATAAATTTGCATTTCCAGCATTATTATTCAAGTTGTTTTTGCTTTTGTAAAAGTAATTAAGCAATTGGTGGCCTATCTACTTTAGAATAAGAATTTATGGGAGACAATAGAAACACACACAGGTTAAAGAAGAGCACACTTTTTTTGTCTCTGTAATAGCTACAGTTTCTGTGGACTGCAGGAAGTGTAGACAATACTATGTGAGGTCTTTAATAGACTTTCTTACTTCTACTTCTCAAATTTTTCAGAAGCTACTTATTTAGTCACTTTCTATAGCGGTGATGATTCTTGATGACACTCAAATTACTTTCAGTTATGTTACAGTTTTTATTTATTAGAAGTTAATGTTAATTATTTTAATGTCTTTCTTGTTTTCTTTTTTGTGGTGGTAGTGGTGGGATGCTATAATTTGACAAAGAGAATAAAGTCATGTTTTATAGTCTTACAATAAATTTTCTACTTCTATTTCTGTCATGAAGCAAGGATATTTTCTTGTACAGAGAGAAGACATTTTCTATTTCTTCTAGAACCTAAGTAAAATTGAAGGCAGGGACAACTTTGATTCCTAGAGTCTGGTATAGAAAGTGGAAGCTGACAACATATGTTTACTGGTTGGAAGGAAGGGAGAAAGAAAGAAGGTATCATATTTATTATTGGCTTCTAACATCATTGGGCCACCTTTTTCTTAGGTAGCTCACAGATTACAACTGCTTTCCATTTTGAGAACTGCTTTCCATTTTGTAACAAAGTATACAAAATTTGTGTGAGAGATAAATGATTAGACAGTGAAATTCCAATTTTCACCCCAAACTTTCACTGAGAAAGAACTCTACAATATACCTAAATTCTACTCGCCTGCATTTTTGATTCACCATGTGATTTGTCTTTGGCCAATGAAGTGTGAACAGAAGTGGCATATGCCATATCTGGCAAGACTGTCTGCTTTCTTCACTCCATTTTTCCTCTACCATGATGTTCCCTGTGATGGATACCTGGTGCCAAATAAGAGTAGCTTGAAAGTGAGAACTCAACAACCTATGGCTCCCTGGTACAAAATAAGAGTAGCTTGACAGTGGGAACTCAGCAACCTATCAGCAACGTATAACAAGGAATAATTTCTTTTAAAAATTATATATAAGGTTTATCAAGAGAGAGAGAGAAAGAGAAATACCTAGAGAAAGATGAGCGCAATCTGCAGGGTTTTATACCACGATCCACTGTCCTCTCAGTCTTCCTAGTCATTCAGAAACATGGATGTGTGTGCCCATGTGCATAGATCAACCAAGGTACTGAACCTGCCATCTTCTGTATTGAACTAGCATTGGTTGAACACTGTGTAACTGCGACCCCATCAAGCCAGTCCAGTAAGGAATAATTCTGCTTATGACTAAACTTTATTTTTTTCTGCCAATAAAGTTATGGCTCTAATTGTTGTTTCCATTTACCTAATAATTTTCATGCCACTAATATTGCAATTGTATTTTTATATGGTATACGCTTGAAGGTTTCCTTTGGCAAAAGATATATTATTATAAAATATATTTGCTTATGACTTCACAAATAATGCATACTTGTTGCCAAAAATTTGGAAACTACAGAACAGTACCTCTGCTCTGCAATAATAAAGGTTTGTCTTTTTTTCAATTAATTAATTTATTTATTTTTAATTTTAAAATTTTTTATACATTAAATCACATTATTTAGCTTACAAAGTGAACATTTCAATATATGAACATTTCTCCCCAATCAAGCTGCTCAAAATATCTTCAACAGATAACACCACACCTCCCCATCCCATCAATGCTCTTCCTCTGTATCCCTCCTCCAAATGTCATTCTTTAGGCCCCTCTCCTCCACACATACCACACATGGCATTCACACCCATCTCGTGTTTGTACAAACTTTTTCTTTTTTTTTTTTTTTAGAGGGTTTTTTTTTTTTCACTATAGGGCGCGTGCGCTCGCCAGACAGACAGAGAGAGACATAGAGACAGAAAGCAAGAAATCACCCCCCAAGGGGGATGGTCACGCTGCAATCCCTTCTCCTCCATTCTCCTCCCGGGATCTTGGGCACGTACGCACACGCGCCCGGCGTGAGTTTTAAGCCACCGGGTCCGGGACACGAACCGCGGTCGACTACATGGGAGTCCAGCGACATAGCCATTACGCTAACTGCTGGTTCCCCATGTTTGTACAAACTTTTGTCAATCAATTTCAGTCACAGAGTACAGACACTCGGTATCTATTAAGAGGGGACGTATAGTGTCTCTCCTTCATAGTCTGGCTTGCTTCACTCAGCAGTAAATCTTCCATATTCTTCCATTTTCTGTCAAAAGCCAGGATTTTCTTGGTTTTTATGGCTTAATAGTATTCCATAGAGTATAAGTGCCACAATTTTTTAATCCATTCATTTGTACAGGGGCATTTGGGTTGGTTCCATGTTTTAGCAATTGTGAATAGTGCCACAATAAACATCGGTGTGAAAGCACTTTTCCAATGTAGAATTCTTCTGTCCCTTGGATAGATACCGAGGAGTGGGATTGCTGGATCATATGGTAGTTCTATTTGTAGATTTTTGAGGAAACTCCAAATTGTTCTCCACAGTGGCTGGACCAATTTACATTCCCACCAGCAGTGTAAAAAAGTTACTCTTTCACCGCAACCCTGCCAACACTTACAATTTTTTTTTTTTTTTAATCTTAGACATTCTGACTGGGATTAGGTGGTATCTCTTTGTTGTTTTGATCTGCATTTCCCTTGCAATGAGGAATTCGTTGAGCATTTTTTCATATGCCTTTGGCTATTCATAGGTCATCTTTAGAGAGTGGTGTTTTTCAACTCATTCTCCCATCTTTTAATATGGTTGATCAACTTTTTTCCAAACAGGTGCTTGAGTTCCTTGTGTATTCTAGTTATCAGTCCCTTATCTGATGCATAATTTACAAAAATATTCTCCCATTCTGAGGACTGTCTATTCACACTAATTACTGTGTCTTTTGCCATGCAGAAACTTATTAGTCTGATGTAATCCCACTTGTCTATTTTGGGGATTATCGATTGTGCATTGGGGGTCTTATGTAAGAAATCTTTTCCTACACCAATATCTTCCAGAGTTTCTCCAATGTTTTCCAGGAGCAGTTTTATAGTTTGAGGTCTTAGATTTAGATCCTTGATCCCCCTTGACTTGATTTTTGTCAAAGGTGAGAGGTAGGGGTTCAGATTCATCTTTCTCCAAGTGGAAATCGAGTTTTTCCAGCACCATTTGTGGAAGACGTTTTCCTTTTCCCACTGGATTGACTGGTTCCCCATGTCAAAAATCAGTTAACTACATGTTTGGGACTTTATTTCTGAGGACTCTATTCTGTTCCATTGGTCCACCTGTCTGTTTCTGTGCCAGTACCACACTGTTCTGATTACCACAGCTTTGTAGTGTATTTGGGGTCAGAGAATAAGCTGCCGCCAACTACACTCTTCTTGTGTAGAACTGCTTTGGCAATACGGAGTCTTTTATGATTCCAGACAAACTTAATGATTGTCTTTCCTAGATCTGTGAAGAATGTGCCTGGTACTTTGATTGGCATTGTATTAAATATGTAGATTATTTTGAGTAAAATTGCCATTTTGATCATATTAATTCTTCCAATCCAGGAAAATGGGATATCCTTCCACGTTTTTGTGTCATTTTCAATTTCTTGTAGTTTTCCTTGTGGAGGTCTTTAACTTCTTTGGTTAGATTTATCCCTAAGTATCTTATATTTTTTGTGGCTATGGTAAATGGAACAATTTTTTCAGTTTTATCTGTCTGCCTGTTGTTCGTATATAAAAACGCTATGGATATTAATTTTGTATCCTGCAACTTTACTATATTCATGTATTAGTTCCAGAAATTTTTTTCATGGAAATCGTTGGGTCTTCTACGTGTACAATCATGTCATCTGCAAATAGAGACAGTTTCATCTCTTCTTTTCCTTTTTTAATATGCCTTTTATTTTCCCCTCTGTTCTGATTTCAATGGCCAGGACTTCCAGTACTATATTGAAAAGGAGTGGAGAAAATGGGCAATCTTGTCTTCTACCGATTTTTAGAGGAAAAGTTTTCATCTTTTCTCCACTGAGGATGATGTTCGCTATGGGTTTTTCATAGATAACTTTTATTGTGTTGAGAAATGACCCTCATATGCCAATTTTGCTGAGATACTTGATCATGAAGGGATATTGTATCTTATCAAATGCTTTTTCTGCATCAATTGATACGACCGTATGGTTTTTATCTTTCTTCCTATTAAAATGGTGCATTACATTTATGGTTTTGCATATGTTGAACCAACCTTGCATTCCTGGAATGAAGCCTACCTGATCATGATGTATAATCTATTTTACAAGTTGTTGGATACGGTTTGCTAGTATCTTGTTGACAATCTTTGCGTTTATATTCATCAGGGATACTGGTCTATAGTTTTGTAGAATTCAAAGGTGAACTATCAGGGCCTGGGCTTTTTTTGTTGGGAGGTTATTTATTACTGATTGAATCTCCTGGCTTTTTATGGATCTATTCAGACTTTCTATATCCTCCTGGCTCAATCTAGGTAGATTCTATTTGCACAGAAATATGTCCATCTCATCCAGATTATCTTGTTTCTTGGCATACAGATGTTTATAGTATCCTCTAATAACATTTTGTACTACTATGTCTGTTGTTATTTTGCCTACTTCATAGCAGATGTGTTTCATCTGGTTCCTTTCTTTCTTCTTCTCAATAAGAACCAGCTTTTACTTTCATTTATTTTCTGTATAGTTTGTTTATGTTCTATTCCATTTATTTCTGCTCATATCTTTAATATTTCCTTTCTCCTGGAGTTTTTTGTATCTTTTTGCTGTTGCTTCTCCAATTCTCTGAGGCATGATGTTATATCTCATTTTGGTTATTATCTGCATCTCCCTTATGCAGAGGGATGTTGAGCATTTTCTCATATTCTTTTTGGCTGTTTGTATGTCTTCCTTAGAGAGATTTTTGTTCAGCTCATTTTCCCATCTTTTAATTGGGTTAATCATTTTTTTTTTTTTCACATAAGAAACTTGAGTTCCCTGTGTATTCTGGTTATCAGTCCCTTGTCTAAGGCATATTTAACAAAAATATTTTCCCATTCTGAGGGTTGTTGGTTCACACCTGTTACTGTGTCCTTTGCTGTGCAGAAACTTCTTAGTCTGATATAGTACCACTTGTCTATTTTAGGGATTATTGCCTGTGCTTTGGGAGTCTTATTTAAGAAGTCTTTGCCTACTCCAATGTCTCCCAGAGTTTCCTCAGCATTTTCCACCAGTAGGTTTATTGTTTGAAGTTTTAGGTTCAGCTATTTGATCCATTTTGAGTGGATTATTGTTAATGGTGAAATATAGGAGTTAAGTTTCATCTTTCTGCAGGTGGATATCCAGTATTTCAGCACCATTTACTAAAGAGGTTTTCCTCTTCCCAGTAGATTGACTGATATCCTTTGTCAAAAATCTGTTGGCTGTTAGCTTTGCGGTTTATTTCTGGGGTCTCTATTCTTTTTCATTGGTCCACATGTCTGTTTTTGTGCCCATACCATGTTGTTTTGATTATCACAGCTTTATAGTATATCTTGGGATCAGGGAGTTATATGCCTCCTACTCCATTCTTCTTGCACAGGATTGCTTTTGCAATACGAGGTTTTTCACAATTCCAGACAAATTCTATGATTGTCTTTTCTAGATCTGTGAAGAATATTTCTGGTATTTTGATTGGAATTGCATTAAACATGTAGATTAATTTGGATAGAATTGCCATTTTGATTATGTTAATTCTTCCAATCCAGGAACATGGGATGTCTTTCCACTTTTTTATGTCACTTTCAATATCTTTTTAAAGATTTTCATAGTTTTCTTTGTAATGGTTTTTGACTTTCTTAGTTAGGCTTATCCCTACGTATTTTATACATCTTGTGGCTATGGTGAAAGGGATTCCTTTCTTCTACTCTACTTCGTTCAACTTGTTCATATATAGAAATGCTATAGATTTTTGGTTCTTGATTTTGTATCCTGCCATTTTACTGTACTCACTTATTACTTCAAGAAGTTTTTTCATGGAGACCTTTGAGTTTTCTAAGTATACCATCATGTCATCTGCTAATAAAGATATTTTCAACTCTTCTTTGTTTATTCAAATGCCTTTTATATTGTTCTCTTCTCTGATTGTATTAGCTAAGACTTCCAGTACTATATTAAAGAGCGGTGGAGAAAGTAGACAGCCTTGCCTAGTACCTGTTTTGTTTTGTTTTTTTAGTATCTGTCTTTAGCAGAAAAATTTTAGCTTTTCCCCATTCAGTATAATGTTAGCTGTAGGTTTTTCATAGATGGCTCTTATTGTGTTGAGAAATGTCCCTTCTATACCAATCTTACTGAGAATCTTATTCATAAAAGGATGTTGTATTTTACAAATGCTTTCTCCACATCAATTGAAATAGTCATATGGTTTTTATCTTTCTTTCTGTTAATGTGGTGTATTACATTTATTGTCTTGTGTATGTTGTACCACCCTTGTATCCCTGGGATAAAGCCTTCCTAGTCGTGATGAATAATCTTTGTTGTATGTTGTTGGATATGATTTGTGAGTATCTTGTTGACAATTTCTGCATCTATATTTATCAATGATATTGGTCTGTAGTGTTCCTTTTTTATTTTTTTGAGAGATTTTTGCTATAGGGCGCATGCGCTTGCCAGAAAGACAGAGAGAGAAAGAGAGACAGAAAGCGAGAAATCACCGCCCCAGGGGGATGGCCATGCCAAAATCCCTTCTCTTCCATTCTCCTCTCAGGATATTGGACATGCACGCACACATGCCCAGAGTGAGTTTAAGCTACAGGGTCCAGGACTCAAACTGCAGTCGACTACATGGGAAACCAGTGACATAGCCATTACGCTAACTGCTGGTCCCTGTAGTTTTCCTTTTTTGTCATGTCCTTATCTGTTTTGTGGATGAGGATGATGGAGGTTTCATAAAATGAATTTGGAAGGTTTCCTTCCTTTTGAATCTTTAGAAATAATTTCAGTAGGATAGGGGTTAACTCTTTCTTAAAAGTTTTGTAGAATTCAGAACTGAAGTTATCTGACCTGGGCTTTTCTTTGGTGGGGGAGAGGGGGGTATTTATTACTGATTCAATCTCCTGGCTTGTTATGGGTCTATTCAGGTTCTCTATGTCCTCCTGATTCAATCTTGGCAGATTATTTGCATCCAGGAATTTGTCCATCTCCTCTGAGTTATCTTGTTTGTTGGCATATAGTTGCTCACGCATCCTCTAATATTTTGTATTTCTACTCTGTCTGTTGTAATATTGCCTGTTTCATCACATATTTGATTTATCTGGTTTATTTCTTCTTTTTGATCAGTCTAGCCAATGGTGTGTCGATCTTGTTAATCTTTTCAAAGAACAAGCTTTTGGTTTCATTTATTTTCTGTATGATTTATTTACTCTGCTCAAACCTTTATTATTTCTTTTCACCTGGCATTTTGGGGGTTTGCTTGTTATATTTTTTCCAATTCCCTGAGGCATGATGATAGGTTATCTATTTGCCATCTTTCCATACTTTTCTTATGCACACTAATTGCTATGAATTTCCCTCTTATGACTGCTTTTGCCATGTCCCATAGATTATGGACACTTTTGCATTTATTATCATTTTTTATATACTTTTTTAAAATTTCAGTCTTAATTTCTTCAGTAGTGAAGAAGTCATTCCGAAGTAGGTTGTTCAGTTTCCATGTGTTTGTGTATTTTCAGAGTTGTTTCTTGAAATTAATCTTGAGTTTAATTCCATCATGGTCAGAGAAGATGCTGGATACAGTCTCTATGCCTTTGAATTTGTAAAGACTTGATTTGTGTCCTAACATACAATCAATCTTTGAAAAGGTTCCATGCCAGGGTGAGAAAAATGTGTATGTTGTGGACATGGAGTGAAAAGTTCTATAGATATCCGTCAAGCCCATTTGATTTATATAATAATTTAGGTTCTGTATCTCTCTATTTTCTGCCTAGAAGATCTGTCTAAAGGAGATAATAAAGTGTTGAGATCTCCAACAATTATTATAGTATTTCTCCCTATCTCTCCTTTTAGCTTCAGCAGTTTTTCCTTCACCTATTTAGGTGTACCTGAGTTGAGTTCATAAATATTTATAGGTTTAATGTCTTCTTGCTGGATTACCTCATTTACTATTATATAATGCCCTTCTTTGTCTCTTCCTACAGTCTTTGTCTTGAAATCTATTTTGTCTGAGATCAATATCGCTACTCCAGCCCTTTTTTGATTTCCATTTGCATGGGATATCTTTTTCCAGCCCTTTACTTTTAGTCTATGTATGTCTTTATCCATAAGGTGAGTTTCTTATAGGCCGCAGATTGAGGGTTTCTGTTTTTTTATTTATTCAGCCAGTCTATGTCTCTTAATTGGAGAATTTATTCTATTGATATTCAATGTAATTACGGATATTTCTGTACCTGATCCTATAATTAAGTGAGCCATTTTCTTAGTTGCTTTTTGTTCTCGTATAACCATCTGTCTGACTTTTTAGTTTTTCTGATATAGTACTCCCTTCAGAACCTCTTGAAGAGCTGCTCTGGAGTTGGTAAATTCCTTCAAATTTTGTTTATTCGAGAATGTTTTTATCTTTTTTTCCCATATGAAAGATAATTTTGCCGGGTATAGTATTCTTGGTTGGAATTGTTTTTCACTCAACACTTTGACTGTGTTTCCCCATTCTTTCCTTACCTGCATTGTTTCCGCCAAGAGAGCCGATGTTAGCCTGATGGGGTGACCTTTGTAAGTAACTTGGTGTTTCCCTCTTGCCAACTTTAGTATCTTGTCTTTCTCTGTTGTTTTTGCCAACCTGGCTATGATATGCCTTGGAAAGGATGTTCTTGGGTTGATTCTACTCAGGGTATAACGTATTTTTGGGGTCTGGATATTTGAATGCCTATCTAGATTTGGAAAGTTTTCTTCCAGGATTTCACAGAATAAATTATCTAGACCCTTATTATTTTCTTCCTCTTCTGGGGTACCAGTTATCTGGATGTTGGGATGCTTGATGGTATCCAGTATTCTTCATATATTATCCTCATTTTTCATGTTTTTTTTTTCTCAACCTTTTTTTTTTTTTTTTTTTTGGGGGGGTTTTTTTTGGAGAGGTTTTTGCTATAGGGCGCATGCACTCGCCAGACAGACAGAGGGAGACAGAGAGATAGAAAGCGACAAATCACCCTCCAAGGGGGATGGCCACGCCACAATCTCTTCTCCTCCATTCTCCTCTCAGGATCTTGGGAATGCACGCACATTCACCCGGCGTGAGTTTAAGCCACCGGGTCCAGGACTCGAACCATGGTCGACTACGTGGGAGTCCAGTGACATAGCCATTATGATAATTGCTGGTCCCCTCAATCTTCTTGATACCTTTTTCTATGTCAGATGTTTTGTCTTCTACATTAGAGATTCAATCTTGTGCCTGGTCTAACCTACTTTTAATACTTTCAAGGGAGGTATTGATTTCCTGTATCACATTCTTCAACCCTAGAAGTTCCATCTGGTTCTTGTTTAAAGTATCCATTTCTTCTTCTAAGTCATTAAAGGACTTCCTCATCTCCTGGAGCTCCTTGTTTCTTTTCCCTTCCATCTCAGTCGGTTTGGTCACTACAAATATTCTGAATTCCTAATTGGACATGTCCACAACATCCATTGTACTGACTGTGGGTGATATAGGCTTGATGATTTCTCTTGGGAGAGAGGCCTTTTGTTGGTTGTTCATACTTTTTGAGCCTCTGTGATTGTTCCTAGTTATCAGGTGATATACATGTTGCTTTCTAACTTATTTAAGGTATCTCTGAGGGTTAAAAGTTGTACAGGATTAGAAAATTGATCATTTCTCTTATGGGTGGCCTACCTGTTGCTCACAATTACCATGAACTGTTGCTCACAATCACCATGAACTGTTACCACTGGTCCTGGGGGGGCCTAAAGCCCTCCCTATTTCTAAGGAGTGGTGAGCATCCAGTTGACCTAATAAGCAACACCTCGAGAGCAAAGAAAAACAAAACAAAAAAAGAAATCATGCAGCCCACTATTCAAAATACTAAAATTAAGAGAGTCCGAAGGCAAGTGGAGAAGGGCCAGAAGATGAGCAAATGGTCCCAGGCAGAAGGGCCTGCAGCTGCATGCAGCCTGGTGTCTGGAACTGCTGGCCAGCTCAGTCTGGTTTGCAGGTGAGCTGGGGTGTAGTGAGAGTTTGTCTTAAAGTCCTATGGAAACAACCTGAGGTCCAGAGAGAAGGAGGGGTAAGGGTGTGCAAATGTCCCAGGCAGACGGGCCTGCAGTCACAGGCAGCCTGGTGTCTGGAACTGCTGGCCAGCTCATTCTGGTTTACAGGTGGGGTCGGGTGGGGTGTGAGTTCGTCTTAGAGTCTCACAGAACCAACCTGAGGTCTAGAAAGGAGTCGGGGTGGGGATGTGTGAAGGTCCTGGGTAGACAGGTCTGTAGCCGCAGGCAGTCTGGTGTCCAGAACTGCTGACCAGCTCGATCCAGTTTGCAGGTGTGGTGTGGTGTGGTGGGGTGGGGTGCAAGTTTGTCTTAAAGTCCCTCCGAACCTATCTGAGGTCCAGAGAGGAGTAGGGGTGGGGATGCGTGAAGGTACCGGGTGGATGGGCCTCCAGTCACAGGCAGCATGGTGTCTGAAACTGTATATTGATTTTGCATCCTGCAACTTTACTGTATTCATTCATTACTTCCAGAAAGATTTTCATGGAAACCATTTGGTCTTCTATGTATACAATCATGTCATCTGTGAATAGAGAGAGTTTCACCTCTTATTTTCCTATTTGAATGCCTTTTGTTTTTTTCCTCTTTTCTGATTGTGTAGGCCAGGACTTCCAGTACTATATCGAAAAGGAGTGGAGAAAGTGGGCATCCTTGTCTTGTACCCGTTTTCTCTATTCAGGATGATGTTTGCTATGGGTTTTTCATAGATAGCTTTTATCGTATTGAGAAATAACCCTTCTATGCCAATTTTGCTGAGAGTCTTAATCATGAAGCAATGTTGTATCTTATCAAATGCTTTTGCTGCATCAATCGATATGACCATATGGTTTTTATCTTTATTCCTGTTAATATGATGTATTACATTTATGGTTTTGTGTATGTTGAACTAACCTTGCATTCCTGGAATAAAGCCTACCTGATCATGATGTATAATCTTTTTTCTAAGTTGTTGGATACTATTTACTAGTATCTTGTTGAGAATCTTTGCATCTATAGTCATCAGAGATATTGTTCTATAGTTTTCCTTCCCTGTCCTGTCCTTATCTGTTTTAAGGATAAGAGTGATGGAGGATTCATAGAATGAATTAGGGAGAGCGTAACCGATCTTTAGAAATAACTTGAGCAGAATGGGGGTTAACTCTTCTTTGAAAGTTGTATAGAATTCAGAGGTGAAGCCATCAGGGCCAGGGCTTTTCTTTGTTGGAAGGTTATTTATTACTGATTCAATCTCCTGGCTTGTCATGGGCCTATTCAGACTTTCTATATCCTCCTGGCTCAATCTTGGTAGATTATATGTGTCCAGGAAATTTTTCATCTCATAAAAATTGTCTTGTGTCTTGGCATATAGTTGTTAATTGTATCCTCTAATGATGTTTTATATTTCTACTTGGTCTGTTGTTATATTGCCTGCTTCTTTGCAGATTTGATTCATCTAGTTCCTTTCTCTCTTCTTCTTAATAAGTCTCACTAGTGGTCTATACATTTTGTTTATCTTTTTAAAGAACCAGCTTTTACTTTCATTTATTTTCTGTATAGTTCACTTATTTTCTATTTAATTAATTTCTGCTCAGATCTTTATTATTTCCTTTCTCCTGGAGTTTTTTGAATTTTTTTGCTGTTCCTTTTCTAATTCTCTAAGACATGATGTTAGGTGATCCATTTGCCTTCTTTCCCTCTTCCTCTTATGTGCACTAATTGCTATGAACTTCCCTCTTATGACAGCTTTAGCAGTGTCCCAAAGATATGGACACTCTTGTCCTCATTGTCATTGGCTTCAATGAATCGTTTGATTTCAGTCTTTATTTCATCAGTAGTTGTGGAGTCATTCAGGAGTAGGTTATTTTGTTTCCATGTATTTGAGATTTTATAAGGATTTCTCTTGAAATTAAACTCAAGTTTAATGCCATCGTGGTCAGAGAAGATACTAGATATAGTTTCTATGCCTTTGAATCTGTAGAGGCTAACTATGTGCCCTATGATATGGTCAATTTTTAAAAAGGTTCCATGTGGGGTGAGGAAAAAGTGTATCTCGTGGTTTTTGGATGGAAAGCTCTAGAGATGTCTGTTAAGTCCATTTGATTTATGGTATCATTCAGATCTTTTATCTCTTTATCTATTTTTTGTCTAGATGATCTGTCCTGAGGGAATAGTGCAGTGCTGAAGTCTCCAAGAATTACTTGTATTGCATTCTATCTCCCCTTTTAGATCTAATAGTCTTTTCTTCACATATTTGAGTGCTCCTGTGTTAGACACATATTTATAAGCATTATGTCTTCTTCATCTATTGATCCTTTTACTACAATATAGTGCCCTTCTTTGTTTCTTCGAACTGTTTTTGTTTTAAAGCCTATCTTGTCAGAAATGAGTATCCCAACTCCAGCTCTTTTTAGGTACCCATTTGTATGGAGAACCTTTTTTCAACCCTTCACTTTCAGTCTCTGTATGTCTTTATCCATGAGATGGATTTCCTGTAAGCAACAGATAGAGGGTTTCAGCTTTTTTATCCATTCAGCCAGTCTGTGTCTTATGATTGGAGAATTTAATCTATTCACATTTAATGTTATTATCGATGTTACTAGATCTGAACTGACGTTTAAGTTGGCCATTGTCTTACATGCCTTTTATTGTTTTGTTTCTGTCTGTTACTTCTTCTTTTTTTTTGGAGAGATTTTCACTGTAGGGCACGTGCGCTCGCCAGACAGGCAGAGAGAGACATAGAGACAGAAAGTGAGAAATCACCCCCCAGTGGGGGTGGTCATGCCGCAATCCCTTCTCCTCCATTCTCCTCTCGGGATCTTGAGCAAACACGTACATGCACCCGGCATGAGTTCTAAGCCATCAGGTCTGGGACACGAACCTCAGTCGACTACGTGGGAGTCCAGTGACATAGCCATTACGCTAACTGCTGGTTCCCCTCATTTACTAGCTCTTGACTTTAGGTAAGATGTTTGTGCATATCTGTAGGTATAATAACTGAACGCATTTCACACAGTTGTCAAAATTAGAGACCTAGATATGGCAGCCAGAATGTGGGAAGAAATTCACATCAAATAATTATAGAGTACAGTTAAAGGTGCAAATGGCAATTTTAAAGCATATACAGGACTGCCAAAGTCCTGAGAAGATGGTATTTGAAAATGAATTATTTTGGCTAGAGAAATAATATAAGAATTTTAGATTCTAATCAATTATATAGTAGGCTAATTCTTATAACTTAAAGGCAGGGAAAGACAATTATGGGAAGTAGTCATGGAAGAAATTAATCTGAAGGCTGAAACAGGGAACATGAGGGACAAACCTTATACTGGCCTAATGGAGAAATACTTTGCATTTCCCAGTAATCAAGTAATGAGGTTTGGATCTCAAGAGAGATGTACTTCTGTACACTTACTCCAGAGAGATAAAAATGATGGTGTCAGGTTATAAAAGAGTGCTCAGGAAAAAATTCCCAAGTGAGAGGCTTAAGCCTGTGGATCTGAATTCCTGCTTTGTTCTTAGCAGACTTTGGACAATAGAAACACACCCATTTGCCTCATATTAATTGGGGCCTTCAAAATAATTTCCATGTTTTAACTACTCTGATCCTATTCCATTCCTTACCCTCTGCATTCCTATCTTTCCAACTCAAGAGAAAATAGAAGGTCTTTCTTCTTGTGTGCCATAGTTTGCTTGATGTCTTGCCTTAGCATTAAACACATTCTGACATCATTGACAATGAGAATATTCATTCCTTTCAGAGGGAAATTCTTGATCCAATTTTAGGCACACAGCTAGAGCAAGACAACATAATAGTTAATAGTAGGTTTCCAAAAGTCTGGTTTATTACCTAACCCCTGTCAGAATGGTGAAGATTGAAAGTACAAAAAGTGATAAGTGTTGGTGGGGATGTGGTGAAAGAGGAACTCTCCTACACTGTTGGTGGGAATGTAAACGGGTTCAGCCACTGTGGAGAACAATATGGAGGTTCCTCAAAGATCTACAAATTGAACTACCATTTGATCCAGCAATCCCACTTCTGGGTATCTACCCCCAAAAAGGGAATTCTCAATTGGAAAAGTGCTTGCACGTCAATGTTTATTGTAGCATTATTCATGATCACTAAGACATGGAAACAACCCAAATGTTCACAAACAGATGAATGGATTGAAAAAGTGTGGCACGTGCACTGTATGGAATACTACTCAGCCATTAAAAACAACAAGACCTTGGCATTTGATAGATAGTGGTTGGATATGGAGGATCTACTGCTGAGTTAAGTAAGCCAGGATATGAAAAAAAGATATTGTATGTATCCACTTAATATATAGCAACTGTCCACTCTTTATGGTAGAGATCAAAATATTGGAGGGAATGAGAGCAGTAATAATAGTAGTGGGTGCTGAAGACAGTGTGGAATGGGGTGGGAGAAGGGAAAAGTATGTAGAAAGATAGCAAGAGAAACAAATAGAGAGACATGACTTCAGTAGGACACAGAAATGGTTTATTACCTATTGATAGTAACATGTATAGTATTCTCAACTGGACTGGTCTGAGAAATATTTCATGTTGGGTAAATTCTTTTTACAAACCAAATGATATATAGTGATTGAATTGTTTTTGTTTTTGTTTTTGTTTTGTTTTGGAGAGGTTTTTGCTATAGGGTGCGTGTGCTCACCAGAAAGACAGAGAGAGACAGAGAGACAGAAAGTGAGAAATCCTCCCGGGGGGATGACCACAATGCAATCTCTTCTCCATTCTCCTTCTGGGATGTTGGGCACCCATGAATGCATGTACAAGTGCCCAGTGTGAGTTTAAGCCACTGGGTTTCAGGACTCAAATTGCAGTCAGCTACATGGGAGTCCAATGACATAGCCATTATGGCAACTGCTGGTTCCAGTGATCGAATGATTTTTTTTTAAATTATGATAATAATAATAATAATTGGAAAAATATTATGAAAAACTTATTTGATGATGATGATGTGGATAGTAATGTTTTTGTCTTGACTGATATGGATGGGATTTCCGCTGGAAAAAACCAAGA
>NW_006159439.1:2975671-2993425 GCF_000334495.1 Tupaia belangeri chinensis | reverse complement strand
TTCCTGCTGGAAAAAGCCAAGATTCTGAGAAGAGTATGGAGGAGAAGGGATTATGGTATGGCCATCCTCCAGGGGTTGATTTCTTGCTTTCTGTCTCTCTGTCTTTCAGGCAAGTTCACAAAACGTAGAGTGAAAACCTTTCTCCCAAAGTAAATAAATAAATAAAAAGTTTATTTATTTATTTTGAGAGAGATTTTTGCTATAGGGTGCATGCACTTGCCAGAGAAACAAGAAGTGACAAATCACCCACCAGGGGGAGTGACTTTGCTGCAATCCCTTCTCCCATCTGCTGGTCCCAAGATGAATTCTGCCTACCAATAATCTGGTTGTGGGAAAAGTATAACCACATGAATCAAGAGCTAAATATTCCTACTCACTATTTTGTAGCTCAGACTGTGAAGCATTGCTAAGATTTCATGCAACTTCTCACTGAAGCTACTTCACAACTCACAGGACTCCATCCATGGTCTGAAGTATATGTCCCTCCAAAGTTAAAGGTTAAAACTTCATCACCAGTGTGATGATATTAAGAGGAGGGGCTTTTTAAGATGTGATTATCTCAGACAGTTTCCACCCACATGAATGGACAAATATTATTATAAAGATGCCCAAAAGCACCAGCTAGTCCCTTTTGCTCTTTGTCCCTTCTGCCATGTGAACAGTGTCCTGTTCTCTCAGAAGGAAGAATCATTCAAATCATTCAATGTTGGAGGCAGAGACTAAGCAGACACTGGCTTGTTGGCAACTTGTTCTTTGACTTCTCAGCCTCCAGAACTGTGAGAGATATATTATTTTTCCTTTGCAAACTACCAGTCTTAGGTATTTTGTCATTATGTCAGGAAAAATCCAGGACAATTCTCCAAATAGCTGTTCTTATTACAAAGGGAAGTTGGTTACAAAGACAAATTCCAATTTTCAGTCAAGAGACATAAATTACTACCAATTGCTCAAATGGTAAATTTCCTGTTTGAAGTGTTAAGATTTAGACTTTGTTAGGTAGGCTTAGTCAGAAAATAACTATTTTGTACATGAAATATTGTCTAATTTCTACTCAATTTATATAAGGCACTAAATATACAAGGATTAGTGTTCTACAGAACTCCACAGTTATAAAAGAATCATATTAGCTCATTTATTTGTATGTTCTTGTTTTTTAATCTTTTTCTTTTTTCCTTTATTCTTTCATTGCTAAAGGACACAGGCACTTGCCAAAGAGAGAAAAAGAGAAGAGAAAGCACTTCTTAATGGGTCTGATTATTCCACTACCCTTTTATTTTCATTACTCTATCCTATCCGAATTTGGGGCACACATGCATGTGTACCTGGCATACATTCCAAGCCTCTATGTCCCAGACTTAAACTGTGATTGGCCACGTGAAATCAGGTTCTCTATGCACAGGGCTCAGCTACTGTGCTGTGGGGCTAGCCCTGTGTATTCTTAAGTATATTTCAGACAGACTTCATTTATGTTATGCTAATATAGACTCCTATAAAGGGTACTAAAATTCTTCTGGATTCAGAGATCTCTAAGAATTCTTTGACTAATGAATCCAGAAATATTATGAAATGACTCATTGAGATTGTCTTACCCCAAATCTTGGATGGAACTTTCTACCTCTGACTTACTAGCCTCTGGCAATAACACTAAATCCGTATGATTAAAGGGACAGTTTTGATTTTGGTTCAGTTTGGTTTCCTCTTCTTACATTGTCCTGATTCTTATCATCCCTTTTATTATGTCTTTGAAGTCTTGTTCCACGCTACTTGGAGCAGAAATGTCTTTCTTCAGAGTCCTTAATAAGGATGGCATGTATTCCTGGGTCTTTTCATTTGTGAATGTTCAAAGAGTACTGAATAAAAGTGTTGTATGTTTAAAAGTCAGCTTTGTTCCAATGTGCACTGATATGCAGTTATGTATAGAGGTTAAGAATGTCTACTTTGAAGCCGAATTGCCTGGATTTGCATCCTGACTGCTGCTGAAAATCTACAGGGCCTTGAAAAGTTATTTAACCTCTTTGTGTCTCAGTTTCCTTATTTGTAAAATGGTGATTATATTGGGTCATCAGAAAAGTCATGATACATTTTGCATAAAAATATTATAGAAAAATATATCATGACTTTCCCAATGACCTAAAAAGGTGTGTACCTCCTAGGAATATTATGAGAATTAAATAATTAACACACATATATGTGTGTGCTATATGTATTGAATAGATGTTATCATTTAAAATTTTGATGACATGGTGGTTTCCCCATACTACTAAAAATAATATCGATTGCCTGCTTTATTTCTGCATGAAACTTCAATTCACTTTTTTTTTTTTGGAGAGGTTTTTGCTATAGGGTGTGTGCGCTCGCCAGACAGACAGAGAGAGACAGAGAGACAGAAAGCGAGAAATCACCCCCCAGGGCAGATGGCTACGCTGCAATCCTTTCTCCTCCATTCTCCTCGCGGGATCTTGGGCATGCACGCACACACGCCCGGCGTGAGTTTTAAGCCACCTGGTCAGGGACACGAACTGCGGTCGACTACATGGGAGTCCAGCGACATAGCCATTACGCTAACTGCTGGTCCCAACTTCATTTCACTTTTAAGTTCGGGTATTCTTTCCTAAGCCTTGGTCCTTTAGACCTTAACTGCTGTTCTACTCAGCAGTGTGGGAAGAAACATTTTATTTATTTTTATTTTTTGAAATTATTTTTTATTCAATAATTGTACATGCTTATGGGATACAATGTGATATTAAGATACATATATATGTTGATGATCATGTCATAGTAATTAGCATGACCATTATCTTAGACATTTATC
Organism: Tupaia belangeri chinensis; assembly: GCF_000334495.1. Lineage (NCBI taxonomy): Eukaryota > Metazoa > Chordata > Mammalia > Scandentia > Tupaiidae > Tupaia > Tupaia belangeri. Next base: position 2,990,613 of record NW_006159439.1, on the reverse strand, counting down.
ATTTCTTTGCTGTAAGGCTATTCACAGCTCTCTCTTCTACCCATGTGATGTACATAATGCGTTATTGTCGTCTATAGTCACTCTGCTGTACATTAGAGTATTGGAGCTTATTGTTTCTTTTTAACTAACATTTTACCTATACCTATACCTTCCCTCTTCACCATCTCCTCTACTTGTCTATTCTCCCCAGTTCTCACTTAAATATAGAACAACAACAACAAAACTGATCCTGTAGAAGAAGAGAAGTAGAGAATACAGTAGTAGTAACCAGAGACTGGACAGAAACATTTTAAAAAAGGAAATCTCACATAAATCCTGGAGCCCAGTTAAAATCACTAGGTCCCAACACTGTAATATCTAACGGCAACCCTTGTCTACTCCAGGGCTCCAGGAATATAGTAAGATACAAGGAAATTATTCTTTAATCAGTTCATGTCCTTTATCCTGTCAACTATAATTGCACTCTATGGCCAGGAACACTGCCCTTTTACTATTGTAGTAGGTTTTGGTAACTCACTAATTATGAACCTCTGATTATTTGTGGACATGTAATAAATCATAAAAATAAATGCTGCAGTGAAAATTATGGGAAAAAATTAAAGGTCTTTATATGAAAGGCTTCTATTTCAGACCACACATGAAATTTGATGTGTTCAATTTCTTGTAATTATGCTGTCAGTTCTGGACCACTGTTTCTAATTATAATAGTTGGCAGCTTTTCATCTCTTTGGCATTGACAAGAGTACAAGAAAATGATAGGATAAAATATAACTTTTGACTGATCTTATTTATTTCATTAGCTATAGTTTTGGGTACTGACTTTTGGGCTAGACAACACTGATGTGTTGTCTAGCCAACAGATATGACAAGGGGAAGTATGTGTAGTAGCTAAAGGCATATACCCTAGAGCTGGACCCCATGGCTCCAAGCCTAACATTGTCACATCTCATTCATGGCATTGGTGAGAGGACTTGAGTTCGTAAACATGAAACTCAGAAGACTATCTGGCACATAGTAAATGCTGGAGAAGAGTTGGCTCTTATTTACAACTTACATCAAAAGATATCATGTCTAAGTTTATTTGTTCATATGTTGGGCTGGAATAAATGTGATTGTATGTGAAATGGATGTGAATTTTAAGAAACCACAGTCAATAAAATGGACTGAATGTGTTTCTCCAACATTCATTTGTTGAGACCCCAGTGCCCAATGTGATGGTATTTGGAGGTTTAGTCTTTGGGAGGTAACTAGTCTTGAGGGTGTAGCCCTCATAAATGGAATTAGTGTCCTTATACAAAAGCACTCTTATCCACATGAAATTACAAGATGGCAGCTGCAATATAGGCAAGGGTCTTCCCTAGAACCTGCCCATGCTGGAACCCTGATACCTGGAGGACTTTCAGCCTGTAGAAATATGAGAGGGAAATTTCCATTGTTTATTAGCTACCCAGTCTATGATAGTATTTTGTTATAGCAGCTTGGACCAAGGCAGCATTTTAAGATAATAATAGTCATTTTTAATTTATATCTCTCCCTTCATATTGAAGTCAGTTATTGAAGTTAGCTATTTTTAAAAATAATGCTTATAAAATATTCCATTTCTTTTCATTCTGATGGATGTCATTCTTTTTTAGTGCCTGATTATATCTTCATTGGCTTAATGCACTAGTCTTCCCTGTCTTTAGGCTTTCCCCACTTCATTGCATCCTAAGTACCAGTGCTAGATCAATCTTCCTGAGTCAGGATGAGCAATCACTGCTCCACTGTGGACGTTTAGTAGTGCTCTATTTCTCACAGCACAAAATCCAGCTCCTTTATCTTTATATCCAAGCTCCTTGGGTATACCTAGCCTCAACCTTAACAAATCTTTAAGTGTACTGGTCTACTCAGTATTCTCAAAGCATATTTTCCTTTATCTTTGTTGCAAGTTTTTTCCCCCTCCTCATTCCTCTGGAATATTCTTTTCATTCTTTGTCATTACCAGTTCAATTTTAGGTATACATAACAAGATTAATTATACGTTTTTTGAAGGAAAGGTGATATTACTGACAATTTTCTCATACAGGGCAACTATGGTTTGAAAGTGCTCTCTCCACATTTCAGATATTACCAGTATGACAGTATTAGGACCTGGGAACTTTAAGAGAAGATTTAGATGTCTCTATCCTTTACGAATGAGATTAAGGCTCTTGTGTTTTCACACAGTATTCAGTTCTCTTGGTCTGCTGCCTCTTCTGCTATATGAGGATTGCTTTGCTTCCTTCAGCTACATGAGGGTAGAAAGAAGGCTCCTACTAGACACCAAATGCTAGTGCCTTGATCTTGGACTTCTCTGCTTCAAAAACTATGAAAAAAATTAGTCTCTATTCTTTAAAAATGATCAAAGCTGTGGTATTTTGTTACAGCAGCACAAATGTATTATGACACAAGCCTGAGAGTTCAGTAATCATTCAATAGATATTCACCAAATGAATAATTTCTGACAATTGGTGGCATTCTTCTATGGGGGAAAAAACACAAACATCTGGTTTGGATATCCTTAAATTATCACATGAACTGGCTAGGGATTATTCCTTTTGAAACTGTACAAACTGCTAGTCTTTTTTGTTAAGTAACTTCACCTAAAGACATACATATTTTATAATATTTTGGCGTGCTATTTTTATAATGTATTTCTTTTTTTCTTTATTTAATCAATTTATTTTATATTCAGCTACTGTACATCATTGCAACATACAAAATAAATTTTCTCATCAAGAATACACTAAAATTGACCCAATCAAAGATATTACCATATTACCATTATCTTGAACAGATAATTTATCATTTTGTATTTCTTTTCTTAAAATGTATTTTATACATTCTATCACAATGCATCACTTAGCTTGTAAAGTGAATTTGGCCAACATGAATACACCTCACACCAGTCCAGCTGAGGATACTATACATGTTATTATCAACAGACAACAGTTCATTTCTCTGTATAATTATAGTATAGCCTTATTAAGGCCAAGTATTCAGTAAGTATTCTATTTAAAATATATATTTTAGGGAACCAGCAGTTAGCGTAATGGCTATGTCACTGGACTCCCACGTAGTCGACCGCGGTTCGTGTCCCGGACCCGGTGGCTTAAAACTCACGCCGGGCGCATGTGCGTGCGTGCCCAAGATCCCGAGAAGAGAATGGAGGAGAAGGGATTGCGGTGTGACCATCCCCCCTTGGGGGTGATTTCTTGCTTTCTGTCTCTATGTCTCTCTCTGTCTGTCTGGCAAGCGCACGTGCCCTACAGTGAAAATCTCTCCAAAAAAAAAAATATATATATATATTTTAATTCTTATGACAACCCTAGGAATTAAGACAATGGGAGGAAAAGAAGGAATCAGGGGAAAATATTTAATAAACAAAAGAATAGAAAGCTATCTGTTGATAATAATATATATGGTAATATCTTTGACTGGACTAATATAAAATTTATTTGTGTTGTGAATAAATTAATTAAGCATATAATCATTAGTTATGTAAACTGAGGCTTAGAAGGTTATTTTTTCCTAGGTTCATTAGCTTATATATAAACTGGGATTCCATGACTCTCAAATCATACTGCTTTAATACAGTAAAAGTAAACAGTAAATTGTTATTGATAATGACATTGATATCTACTTCCCATGAGTTGACTAGTAAATTTAACTGAGAATCTGTCTTAGAATGGAAGCATTAGAACTTGGTGTTGCTCTATCTGTAGTCTCATGTCTTCTTTCTGATTTCAGGAATGTTAGCGCATGATTAATTTTAGAACATATCAATATTTGGCACTAACATATCAGAAATGTTTTTTTCCATGAGTCTTTTTTTAATTTAACTTTATTTATTATCATTATTATTTTCCAGTTTGATCAGAGAGAGAGAGAGGAAGTGAAGTGAGAAAGCAAGCCAGCAGGTCCAAGATTTGAACCGTGGTCAGCCATGTGGGAGTTCAGCACCTTTAACCACCATGCCACTTGCCGGCTCCTCAGAAATGTTTAATGTGCTACAGTGATGAAATGAACACATGGCAGGTAACATACAGATGGCAGAGATCTTTAAAGGCAAAACAATACTTATATGTGGATGATGTTCTAAGGACTGAGGAAACAAGAAAAACCTAAGTTCATCCACGTAATAACCTCAAGCAAACCAAGCAAGTTATAAACATAGTGTATATATACAAGTTCAAGAGACTTTGTTTGCAAAAATGAACTATAGGTAGCTCAATATATGCCAAAAAATTTAAGGAAAGTCTCTTCTATGAAAATCACAATTGTTCCTACTTGAAGACACAATTTAAAGTATCAATAATGGTCTAGAGCTTCCCCTAAAAAGGAGTGTGTGTGTGTATATATCAGTAGAAAGACACTTTCTAACTCTCTTTACTCCATCACTGTATTAAAATATGTTGATTATAGTTTTTAATGTTTATTTATTTATTTCTTCCATGAGTGAGAGACAACTACTGACAGAGACAGGCATCCTCAACAGGGTCTTCACAGCCCAATTCACCTCCAGTCACAGCCAGCCTAGATCATGGACTTGTGTGTGAAGTTTTAGCTTACCCAGGGAGCCTCTAGGAAATGAATCCAGGACACTTTCCATATGGATCTAGTTGTTTCACCCTTGTGCCACCACCTCACCTTAATTCTGTTTTTTATTAAGGTCATTGGGAAAGTCATAATATATTTTTGTGTTTTTCTATGCAAAAATGCATTATACCTTTCCAAGAACCCAATAAACCCCCATTATATGTCATGTTGAATGTCACATTCTTGTCTAAAACCTGTATTTTGCTTGAGACAAGCTATGTTGTTCAGTTCAATTTTCATGTATGTGTGTGTGCATGTGTATAAAAGTTTATTTATAAGTAAAAACATATATACATATTGGGTGTAGGCTTAAAAACAAGAAGCATTTCCTCAGAAAGACAAATAGTAATTCTTACATTAAAAGATTCAACCTCTATTTTATGCTTTTGGGTAGATTATTTTCCTCCAAAATTATCAAATTAGGACAATAATTTCTGTGTACGTGAATATAAGAAGTACATTGAAAAGCAAGATAATAGATGTGTTATATGGAATATAATTAAAAACAATGAGTGAATTGTATAGATTAATTTGCATAATTACTTTTCTTATGCAAGATTTCTTTTATGCTGTCTTAGAGTTTAGAGTTGCAAATATATGATTTTTCCAAAGAACAATTTCAAAGACAAACATTCACCAAGGAGCAATGGTATTCAGTATGCCCTTTGGGTAGGCCAGCCTGAACAGATGGACCTTCAGTCTGCATTAAAGGTCAATTGGTTTGTGCCTTTGCCAAATGAGTTTGGAAAATAAATTTCTAATTCTGTCTGCTTTAGTAAGTGGCTCACCAAATAATTTCTGAAAATTCTAATTTAATTGTATAGTTGTTTCAATTCCTCACAGAAAATTTTAATGGCCAATCCAAAAGCCTAAACAAAGCTTGAACTTCTTATCCTGAAATTTGATATTCAAAACCCTCATACTGACTCTGATACCCCATTTCAGCCTTAATTTCAATTTTATCTCATCTCAAATCTCTTTATGCCTGTTTAATGGCTTCCCAACAGAACAGCAAATGTATTCAGTTCTTTGAATCTGAGGTGGTGTGCTCTTTATTATGCCACAAAGTACTTTTCCTCCTGTTGTGGTTTGAGTTGTCTCTCACATACAAGATTTTCTTTGGTCACTCTAACTAATAAAATTGCTTCCTATTCTAAACTCCTTTAGAGTTTAGTTCATAATTTTTTAAGTATTTTTTGTGATGTTAATTCTTTTTAAAAGTTGTTTTAGATAACTTTTTTTCAAGAAATATGACATCCTGGGTTGGAGTGGAAAGGGAAAAAAAAAGAGTACTTGGAGGACTCAGGACTGAAAGGTGGGAAGAATGTGAAGAGGAAATCCAGGTTTAAGAGCTGTGATTCTAGATTCTAGAGCTGGGCAATGATGTGTTGGATATGGTTTCTAGATCCCCAGGCCAACTGTTGGACTTGGGAGCAATTGTTCTGTCTCCATATGCAATATATTAAAATTAGGACTATTGGAGCCAACAGGTGGCATGGAGGTTAGGGTGCTGGATTCCCACATAGCCAACCACAGATTGAATCCCAGACCTGGCTGCTTGAAAATCATGCTGGTGCATGTGCATGTGTGCCCAAAATCTTGAGAGAATTAAGGAGAAGGGATTGCAGCATGGCCATCCTGGGGCAGAGGTGGGGCGGGGGCAGGGGCAGGGACGAGAGCAGAGGGGATTTCTCATTTTCTTTGTATTGTTTCTCTCTGGTAAGTGCACACCGCCTGTGGCCAAAACCTGAAAAAAAAAAGAATAAAGAAAAAGGACTACTGTAATTCCTAGGTAGTAGTCACTCTTATTCATATTTTAGTTACCCATGGTCAATTATGATATGAAAATATTAAATTAGAATTTATAGAAATTAAAATGCATGCATTTTAAACTGTGTGTCATTCTGAATAGTGTGACAGAAATCTTGTGCCATCCTGTTCTATCCTACCCAAGACTTGAATCATGTTTTTTGTCCAACATATTCATACCGTGTATCTTACTTACCATATTCATTATTTGGTAACTCTCTTTAGCACATTGATAAAAAGCATAATATAGGTGGGGTTCTGTATTATTCAATGTTTCAGGCACCCACTGGGGGTCTCGGGATGTATCCTCTGCAGATAAGGAGAGATCACCTTACTTGACAAGGAGGAAAGTAACTGTTTAGCAAGGATTAGAATCAGAACCTTCTTGCCTAATGGAAGAAAAGACAACAATCCTAAGACTTTGACATGTTCAATTACTTCTTGCTTTATTATAGCTTTACTAACCATGACATCCTCTGGTATACCTTTCTGAATAAGTAAATAGAGAGGCACCAAGGAGTTCTTCCTTGTTTTCCTGTATTTCTTATGACAGTTTTCAAATGAGTTGAAACCAAGGGTAATACATTCTTACCAGACCATGCCAAGTTCTCAGTCTTGCCTAACTTATCTCTTCTAATAACTAATATTTGCCTAGTACAATTCTGAATTACAAGCACCAGAGTATAGAAGATTCATTTACCAGTGTGGAAGTCAATCTCTACTATTTTTTTTTTATACTGAAAACTTTGCTGATCTATTGTGCTGAAGTTACGTCACACAGTTAAGGTTAGTTCTAGTCCAGACAAGAACACTTGACAAGTGTCCTAAACTTCCCTAGAGAAGGAGCATTGATGACCTCTAATACTTGCCTTCAAGTTGGCTTCCTATTATACTTCTCACTATGCTCCTGAAGTTTTAATTACATTTCTTTTTTGTTTGTTTGTTTGTTTGTTTTTGAGAGGTTTTTGCTATAGGGCTCATGCGCTTGCCAGACAGACAGAGAGAGACAGAGAGATAGAAAGCGAGAAATCACCCTTCAGGGGGGATGGCCACGCCGCAATCCCTTCTCCTCCATTCTCCTCCCGGGATCTTGGGCACGCACGCACACGCGCCCGGCGTGAGTTTAAGCCACCAGGTCTGGGACTCGAACCGAGGTCGACTACGTGGGAGTCCAGCAACATAGCCATTACGCTAACTGCTGGTCCCAGTTACATTTCTTCAAGAAAGATGACAGGCCAGCTTGAGGTAGGAAGCAAAAAAGAAAAGCAAAAGCAAAAGAAAAAAACTCATAGTACTTGGAGAATTTGAGATCAAAGCATGAGGGAGAATCCAACACTAAAAACTGTGATTCCAGGGCTTGTCAGTGGTGTGGTGGTTAAGGCATTTGGATCCCCCATATCAACTGTTAGCATCCTGGACCCAGTGACTTGAAAAACATTCTGGGCACAATGTGTGCACCCCAAATCTCAAAACGGAGGAGAGATTGAGTTGTGGCCATCTCCCACAAGTGACTGTTTTCTCACTTTTCCTGTCTCTTTCTGTCTTTCTCCAGTGAACATATGTGCCCTCTAGCAAAAATTGAAAATAACTAACTAAATAAAAGGATGAGATTCTCTCTTCCCTGTGTTCTCTGGACAGAGATGTAAACTGTATGCTCATAGACTGTAGGTAGGTTTCTTCAGCTACATGTGTGCTTTGCTTAGCTCTCATGTTGTTTTGTCCAATGTTTTAAATTTTTTCAAATACATTCTAAAATTTTTAAAATGGAAAATTTTACACTTAAATAAATATTTTGACTTTTTTGAGGAAGAATAATTCTTATACAGGAAGAATCAACTTGAGGTAGGAGATGTCTTTCTCTTTAATGAAGGCAAAAGCTCCCTACCCCTTCCAATCTGAGAAGGTCCTACCCCACATAGATCCACTTTCTCCTTTCCTGTGGTGGAGGTAGCACATACCTAAGGCACTAAGTTCTTAACTCATCCACCCGCATTCAGGGAGATAAGAGACTAGACTTCAGATATGCTAGGAATGGGACTTGAGTGGTATGAATAAGAAGTGTTTTTGTTGTTGTATTGATGAATGATGATATAAATTGATAAAATTGTATAGATACCATCTAAGTGGATGTTAAAGTTACAAATGTCCACATGATTAAGATTATGAATGTATGTATTTTTATTATTACATTTGTAAAAATATTTGTTGGAAATGCCTAAACACAAGTGTTTAACAATATATTTTACTAAAACATTGGGTTGGTTTAAAAAAATAGAATAAGCATTCATTTGTACCATTAAAAAAAGTAACCACCTCTTTTTTTAACTTATTATTTTATGTGTGTGTGGAGGTTTTTGCTATAGGGTGTGTGCACTCTCCAGAAAGACAGAAAGAGATAGAGAGACAGAAAGTGAGAACTCACCCCCCAGGGGGGATGACCATGCCACAGTCCCTTCTCCATTCTCTTCTTGGGATCTTGGGCACGCACACACACCTGGCATGAATTTAAGCCACCAGGTCTGGGGCTCGAACCACGGTCAGCAACATAGCTATTTCACTAACTGCTGGTTTGAAAAGTAACCCATTTTTTTTTTCATTTCTTTTTTTGGGAGAGATTTTTGCTACAGGGTGCGTGCAGTCGTCAGAGAGACAGAAAGAGACAGAGAGAGAAAGCAAGAAATCACCCCCACCCCCGGGGGATGGCCATTCCACAATCCCTTCTCCTCCATTGTCCTCTCGGGATCTTGGGCACACATGCACACGCGACCGGTGTGAGTTTAAGCCACCAGATCCGGGACTTGAACCACGGTTGACTACATGGGTGTCCAGCGACATACCATTACACTAACTGCTGGTCCCCAGAAGCAACCACTTTTTTAAAAAATTAAGTTTATTTTATTTATAATAGAAAGTGCACATGCTTGACAGAGTCTTGCCATGCACAAGCCTTTTCCCAGAGTCCTCCCATTTGTCAAGATATTGGGCACATAAGCAAATGCCTAGAGAATTTCAGGTCAACCAGTCTGGGAATCCAAACCTGTCATCAGCCATGTGGCTTCAAGCACTGCAGTTCAGTAGACTACCAATTGTACCACTGAGGTTGGGCCCATTTACAGCCATTGGGAAGTAATGTACTTGACAGTTTAATTACAAATACATTTTAACACAAATTGATATTACGATTTTGTTTTTGCAGCTAGGGAGAAGTGCTATAGAAAATCCTATTACGAAAAAGTCAGAGAGGGGCCTATGACTTTGCAAAACAGATGCATTGTTAAAATAGAGATTATCCACTCCTCTCTTGCCTTGGTTTTATCTTCCTGACAGAGTGAATGATTTTGGAGACTTTCTATCCGTAAACAAGTGATATAGATAGTGTCCTTTAAAACTCTGTATTTTAGCCAATTTTGTCATTGTAGTTAATGAACAGAATATGACCTTTTATAAGTCAATTCTAACTTGCATGAAATCACTTCTTAATAGAAATGTTACATGTTCTCTGTATCCTGAGGAATCATAAAATTTATGAAATCTCTTGTGAACTAGAAAAGTAGAGATCATTTAAAGTTGACATTTTCTTTCTTTTTCTCTGAAGCTATGTAGTAGAATTACAGCATCTTTAGGGAATTAGACATTAACACAGAATACTTCTACATAGTGCTACTAACTTATTTCATGTTATCCTAGAAACACTGACATTGAAGGGATTATACAAACTATTTTGTTCAACTATCATCTTATGCTAGTATCCTTTCTGTATCACCTCTGACAAGATAAAGTCTTATTTCTGCTTGAACTCACCCTGGTGACGAGAAAGTTTTCTTCCCTGAGGCAAATTCTTTCATTTGTGAACACCGGTGACTTCTTAATATACTGCTGAAATTTGTATTCTTGTATTTCAACCATTTGTCCTAGTGATTGTCTCTGAACAAGTGGAATAAGCTTCAGTGTGACAGCACTTCAGAAGTCTGAACACAAGCAATCCTTCTTAAGCCCTTCTTTTTGTGGTTAATTGTGCACAGTCTCTTCAGCCAGTCCAAAATTGATGTAACCTTAGGTTCCTTAACTAATTCGTTCATTCATTCCCAGATAGGTCTTGACTTTTCAATATTCCTCTTATATTGTGATTCCTCAAATTTACAAAGATTCTGAGTGATTTCAACTTTATAGAATGAAATGTGATGACCACTCTGTTATTGAAGGTTTGCTGTGTTCATTTATGAAATTTAACATTGCTCTGCTTTGTTTGATGGTCTCGTCACATTGTAGATTGATTATGTCTTCTGTTAATTACCATACTCTGTATAATCCCTTATAGCAACTAATACTAATATTTATTTACTTGGTCCCATATTTATATAATTAATCTTTTTCCCCCAAATTTTGTTTCTTTCATGATAGAAAGATAAGCACTTTTAAAACATTTCCTTGTTGACTTAAAAAATAGAAACAGCACTTATTTTTAGTAAATAACAATAATAATAAAACTTCTTTTCTTTCTTTTTAAGTTTGTCCAGTCATCCAGGACTATGGATGTGTGTGGCCCAGTAAGCAAAGGTCAACTGGAGAACTGAAACTGCAGTCTTCCATACAGATCTATCATTGCTTGAGCAAGGTGTTAACTCCTGTGCCACAAAGCTGGTCCTAAGTAGCCTTCTTAAATCCATATTTAGTTCTTGTTTTTTTACTTTACACACTCTTTAAAATTTTTTTATTCATGTGAGAGCATGTGTGTATGCATGGAGGGGACACCCTTGGAACAGTCTCATCATGTTGTGACCCTCTTCCCACGGCCCTTCCTCTCATCAGGATCTCGGGTATGCACACATGCCCCCACTGTGCTTTTCATATTGATGGGGGATCCTAACCCACAGTTGATAGTGTAGCTTTACAGCACCGTAGTTTAGTATACTACAAACTATGTGACCAAACTTGGGACTGGCTTTTAAATTTCTGTTTAACAAACATTTGAATTGTTAGACTTGCTCATTATTCCAATTCATTGCTAATATTCTGAACCTGATTGTGTTATCTAAAATCCTGACTTCTATACACATTTCATGATTCTATTAAATGTGCTATTGAATCATTATAAATCTTTTGAACAATACAGAGTAAAGATTAAAGAGGTAATAAAGAACTTTTTAGTATATTAATATATCATGGCTGTTTCTCCCCAGAATCCTAAATTCCCCTTGACCTACAGCAATTACAAGGTTAAGGAAGGACTGATCCATCATCATAATCAGGCAGTGGCACTTGATTGGATAAAGACAATCAGCGTAACTCAACTACCTACACCTCAGAGATGTGTTTATAGTCAATTCAGAGTAAAGGATAGAATGTCAGGCTGAGGAAATGTTCTCTCTCTGGAAGATAAGATATGCAATGTGAGGCCTGGAACTGCTTATATATAGCTGTTTTCTACCATAACGGCTGTCAGCCTGAGGATGAAGTCAAAACATGCACTTGGCAAATATTCCTATAAACAAAATTAAAATTCTCATGTTAAAATTTCAAAAACTTTATCTCTCTCTAAACTTTTCAGTCATCTGAGTAACTACATGAGAACAAGAAAATTAATGCCAGCTATCCCAAAATACCCTGAGTTACTTAACAGAAAAATGATCTGTATTATTTTCTATGTACAGTTTTGGACAAGCTGTTAAAAGTTGGCCATTCCATGAATTCAAGGAATCGACTTCTTTTTTCCCATCTTACCCTGTGTCAGGGAAAAGAGAGATGAAGGATGTTGAATTTTAACTGTCATGGTCTAGAAAGAAAATAAATTACTTCAACTCATAATTCCAAATTAAATGCCAATCATGCTAGAAACTATAGAAGAATATTTGGGATATTTGGTGAACATTAACAGTATCTTCAATCCAAGAACTTCTTTAAGGAATGTAGTTTTCACAAGGACTGAAGGAGACATTGACCTACATTGTCCTTGAGCTGTCTGATTTCCACTTGCAACCACCCCAGTGGCAAGGATGTATTAATAGCCTGGTTACTGACTTAGAGTAGTGAGAACACACAAAAATTATCATAATAAATTCTTCCAAGACACCGTCTTTCCCTCTCTCTTTGAAAATCAGTATTAAATATTTCTAACTCTGGATTGCTGGACACATCATCCATTTTACGCAGTGGCGGGGTGATAAGAAATTTCCATCCATGCAGTTCACTATCTCATCTGCAAGTTTTTACCATACTCTGGTATGTAATCTTCTTTGGCCTGGAGACTCAAAATCATTTAGAGAAGTTAAATGCTATCTTATAATCTCTTTAGCTATCTTGAGGTTCAATTGCTTTTACCAATATTTATTCCACCATCTCCAGGCTAAAAATTATTCTCCTAGTCAAAGAGTAGGAAGTAAAATTGAAATTTAAGAAACCCACTTTTTGTCACTTTTTCACTTTATAAAATCTTGGCAGACAGTAAGGTAAACTTTTTGTTCTTACTCTGAAGATAGCTATAATTTAAAAATGCTTTATTTTCCTTACACAGTTTATTCAGAAATCTTAACTCAGGTTGGGTTTCATGACAGTGTTTTCACAAACTTATTCTCTCTTTGTATATGTGCTTGGTTATATTCTCTACACAACTTTCCAACATGTAAATTTAAAAATTATAACCACCCAAGTGCTCCTTATGTAGCTATTATGAATCCTAAGATAATACTTGATGAGTTTTAAAAAATAATTTCATAACTAGAAATTAAATTTCAAGTGATTTCTAAAATTCATGAACTCTTCCATTTAAGAGTCTGAAAGTACATGAACATTTATATCTGTCATTAAACTCATAGATATATTCCTACGTGAAATGTAGTGTAGCTTTTTTTTCTGGTGATCATGGTCACCAAGTGTTTGAAGTGTTCTTGGTACTCAATTGATGATTTTTGAATAAATGTTTTTGAATTAAGCAAGAGTAAGATTCAATTTCTGTGTGAATTTTATAGGTTTAAAAATCTTTTTATAATATTTTAAAATTGACTTTAGGTCATTCTTTAGATGATGTTGGTAATTTAGTGGGCTGTTACCTCTTTTATTTATTTATTTATTTATTCTATATTTTGGTAGAGGGCATGGAAGAGAAAGAGAGACAGAGAGACAAAGTGAGAAATCACCTGGAGGATCGGACATGCCACAATCAATTCTTTTCCAACCTCCTCTCAGGATTTCAGATTCACAGACACATGCACCTAGTATGATTTTCCAAACTGTAGGGTCCAGGACTTGAACTGCACAATTGGCCATATGGAATCCAGCACTTTAAACTCTACTACCTGCCTGCCCCAACCTACTTTAAAATAGACACTTCAACCTGATTTTTTTTTTTTTTGAGAGAGATTTTCACTGTAGGGCGCGTGAGCTCGCCAGACAGACAGAGAGAGACATAGAGACAGAAAGCGAGAAATCACCCCCCAGGGGGGATGGTCACGCCGCAATCCCTTCTCCTCCATTCTCCTCTCGGGATCTTGGGCATGCACGCACACGCGCCCGGCGTGAGTTTTAAGCCACCAGGTCCGGGACACGAACTGAGGTCGACTACGTGGGAGTCCAGTGACATAGCCATTACGCTAACTGCTGGTTCCCAACCTGATATTTTTTATAACTTCTTGAAAACTTTCTATTCATGGAGATTAAAATCTTCTGCTATACTCTTTTGTGTGAGTATAATATGAACAGAGTCAAAACTACATGTTTAATATCCATAGAAGACAGTTATCATTCAACACATAATTATATGTCATTATATATTTTGCCAAGTCTTAATTGATCATTCACGAGAAAGGTCAAAGAATACAAATAACTTAGTGTAATTTGTAATCATTACTAACAGCAGGCAACCAATATCTGTTTCATATATATTTTCCTAAGATTTTATTTAAAAAAACCTAGAGTAAATTCAATATTCTTTTTTTCATATATTGTTCAATTTCTTTTTTTAATCTTATTTCATTTCAAGTTCTTTTATACATTCGACCCCATCATTTAGTTTGCAAAGTGAATATTCCAACATGTTTACATTTTTCCCCAGTCCAGTTGATAATAGTATAAAGTTACCTTCAACAAATAATACTCCATTTCTTTGTCCCATTAATGCTTTGCCTCTCCATTTTTCTCCTTAATGTCCTTCCTCAGACTCTATTCTTTCATCCACGCTTTTTTTCACCCCTATATCTGGTATTCACAACCATTTACTGTGTTTCTATATCCTTTGGCCATTCAGTTTCAGTCATAGAGTGTGGAAACTCGGTATATATTAAGTGAGGACATAGAATATTCTCCAACTTTTAAAAACTTTTACTCACTCTTACTGAAGTTTTTTCAAGATTGCTTCCAAATGAAAAGACAGAATATGTGTTAAGTTTATATGAAAGTCATTAGCACCAAACAAAGAAGCAGACACCTATAAATAATGAGAGAGCTGTTGTAGTAAAATAACGCTCAAGTTTAGAGACTAGTTTATTTAATCCACCCAGCCCATACCCCATATGCATTTCCCT
>NW_006159439.1:2972041-2975640 GCF_000334495.1 Tupaia belangeri chinensis | reverse complement strand
AAAACAAGGAAGATCGTTATTATTGTTTGAATACTTCCAGGGATGGAAATCCTTCTAAGATAATTCCTTTTTAAATCAGTCATACTAGAATTTTTCTTTATTTCTATTCTAAATGATATTTCTTTCCTTGGATTTCAAGTCTTCCTTACTGGACTGTTATTATACAGGAACAGACCCTCAGAATCTCCTTATGGAGCATGTAAAGTAAATTTTCTGAATTCATCAAATTTATAAGGAACATTTGAGAGTGAATAAAGGATGACAAACTGTGATGTATAAATCTTTGGACGCTTCTTGCTTCATAAACACATTAACTCAGCACCAGTTCACAGACAAATTCACTTTGTGACAAATCCAGAAACAAAGCAAAAGGCTCTTGCATCCTGGATAAATGAAACCAACTCACTAAAGACACTAACACGATTTGAGACACCCTATCACCAGAATCACTGTCTCTGGCACAAAATAATACAAGCAAAAAGAGAACTCCTGGCTTTCAACTTTTCCCAGGGGAAAGAGATGATTTGCATATCTGATGTCCCAACTTTTCTGAGGAGACTCCCCAAAGGACTAGATTCTGTCTTGCCTTTGTGGAGGTCTGAAGGGAATGACATAGTCTAACTGCCTGAAGAGAATAAAGCCAGTGGTTTTGATAGATGACCTATGTCCTTCTTCTTACTTAGCACAGAGAACATAGACTTAAATACCAAGTCTTAGCTACTCCTTGAGCTGAGAAAGTGGTAACTTATGCATCTTACACCCTGACTTCTTTGAGGCTGCCTGAAGAACTAAGGTCTGTTTTATGAGTCTTATAAATCTAATTGGTCTGGCACACTAGTCATTTGGGGGAAGAACAGAGATCATACTTTGTAAATCTCAGCTCTGAGCTTCTTCTTAGGGAGAGAGAGTTCGTCCAGATTTTCAGTGTCCACTCCTAGCACTCCATCTCCTAGCACTCTGTTTTAAATACCTTCATCACTGGCCAATTATACAAGAAGATATTTCTGAACATGACTTTCTGGCTTTCACTCAGTTGTACTTTTTCCAGACTGTCTTTCCCTCCTATTCTCTCACCTTACCCTTTGATTTATTTACAGAACTAGCATCTGTCTTGAGAGTCTTGGAACTCTGACAGTTATAGTGTAGTCTAGACACCTAGGGGAAAAAGGAGATGATAGTTTGGACTGGTATATGCCATAGCTCTTCCCTCACTCAGCACAGAAAGAACTGACAAAAGCCTGTTATGTGCTAGATAAAGTGCTATGTGGTAAGACTACCTCACTTGATTTGGTCCATGGAGATGTTACAACAAAATACCATAGGCTAGGCGGTTTGTAAGGAACAATAAAATTTATTGCTCACAGTTCTGGAGGCTGGGAAGTCTAAGGTCTAGACCATGGCAGATTTGATGTCTAGTGAGGGCCTACTTTCTGATACATAACACAGTCATTTCCACCTGTAATATAACATGGTGGGAGGTACAAAGGAACACTCTGGAACCTCTTTGATCAGGGTTCTGGTTCCATTTAAATATCTCTGATAAAGAAAGATGCAAAATTCCTCAACAAAATACCAGTGAACCAAATCCAACAGCACAAAGTATCATAACCCATGACCAAGTGGGATTATTTGGATGCAAAATAGGTTCAACATATGAAAATGAACTATGACATACCACATTAACAGAATAAAATCCAAATATTATATGATTGTCTTCACGGGTGCCAAAAAACCATTTGACATAATTTAACACCTTTTTATGATTACAAAATCTCAATAACAGGAAAATAGAGGGTAACTAATTCAACATACTATAGACTAGCAAAGGCCCACAGATAACATCTTATTCAATGGTTAAAAAAAAAAGAAAAAAAGAAAAAAAAATTAAAAGCTTTCCTCCAAGATCAGGAACAAAGTAAGAATACCCATTCTCATCACTTCTATTCAGTATAGTCCTTGAAGTCCTAGTCGGGGCAATTAGTCAAGAAAAGAAAACAGACACACAATTGAAAGAAACAAAACTGTCTCAGTTTGCAGACAACATGACCTTATATATAGAAAATCATAATATCTCAATAAAAAAAAACTATAGAAGTGATAAGTGAATTAAAGAGTCACAGGATTGAGTCCACAGAAATAAATTCCCAAGCATTCAGTCAACTGACTTTTGACAAGGGGTACCAGTCAATCCAGGGGGAAAAGGAAAATCTCTTCAGTAAATGGTGCTGGAAAAACTGAATTTTCCACCTGCAGAAAAATGAATCTGAACCCCTACCTCTCACCTTTGACAAAAATCAAGTCAAGGTGGATTAAGGATTTAAATCTAAGACCCCAAACTATACAACTGCTCCTAAAAAACACTGAGGGAACTCTAGGAGACATTGGAGTAGGGAAAAACTTCTTAAATAAGACCCCCAAAGCACAGTCAATAATCCCCAAAATAGACAAGTGGGATTACATCAGACTAAGAAGTTTCTGCATGGCAAAACACACAGTAATTAGTGTTAATCAACAGCCCTTACAATGAGAAAATAATTTTGTAAATTATGCAACAGATAAGGGGCTGATAAACAGAATACACAAGGAACTTAAGCAGCTGATTGGAAAAAAGATGATCAGCCCTATTAAATAATGGGAGAATGAGTTGAAAAAAACACTCTCTAAAGATGACATATGAAGGGACCAGCAGTTAGCGTAATGGCTATGTCGCTGGACTCCCACGTAGTCAACCACAGTTCGCGTCCCAGACCTGGTGGCTTAAAACTCACGCCGGGTGCCTGTGTGTGCGTGCCCAAGATCCCGAGAGGAGAACGGAGGAGAAGGGATTGTGGTGTGACCATTCCCCCTGGGGGGTTGATTTCTCGCTTTCTGTCTCTCTGTCTCTTTCTGTCTGTCTGGCGAGCGCACGCGCCCTACAGCAAAACCTCTCAAAAATAAATAAATAAATAAATAAATAAATAACGATGACATATGAATAGCCAAAAGGCATATGAAAAAATGTTCAACACCCTTCATTGTAAGGGAAATGCAGATCAAAACAACAATGAGATAGCACTTAACCCCAGTCAGAATGTTTAAGATTAAAAAAAAAAAAATGATAAGTGTTGGCAGGGGTGTGGTGAAAGGGGAACTCTCTTACACTGCTCATATGCTATTCCAAAACTATTCCATATACTTTATGGAATACTATCAGCCATAAAAAAAAAAAATCCTGGATTTTGATAGAAAAGGGAAGAATGTGGAAGATTTACTGCTGAGTGAAGCAAGCAAGGCTATGAAGGAAAGACATTGTATGTCCCTATTTAATATATACCAAGTGTCTGCACTCTATGACTGAAGTTGACTGACTAAAGTATGCACAAACACAAGAGATGGGAGTGATTCCCAGATGTAGTGTGTGTGGAGGAGTGGGGCCTAGGGTAAGGCATTTGGAGGAGGGATACAGAGGCAGAGCATCGATGGGATGGGGAGGTAGTTGTGTTATCTGTTGAAGATATTTTGATCAACTATATCGGGGAGAAATGTTCACATATTGAAATGCTCACTTTGTAAGTTAAATAATGTGACTGAATGTTAAAAACATTACATATATATATATA
>NW_006159439.1:2902663-2972010 GCF_000334495.1 Tupaia belangeri chinensis | reverse complement strand
TACACACATACATACATATATATATATGAAGGATTTGCAGCTGAATTATCACTTTGACTTATGCCAATGGCTGCAGAGCTATCAGAGAGAGGATTTGTGATAATCCTGTTGACACAAGTCAGAGAACTTTACCTATTCCAGAGCTCATCATGAGCCCAAAAAATGTCTTAGAAAGACAAACAGCATGGGGGTAATTTAACAATTAAGGGAATTGCAGTAAATAGATTGGAAAATGGGTTCATTTATCTCTGTTTCTAAAGTTTCAATAACAGATTTTTTTGGAGGATGAAAGAGAATAAAACACTGCACACTAATATTTGTGTTAAGAAATCCATGGATGGAGGAAGTGTTTCCTTTGTCATTTTGGAAAGGTTAGGGTAATAAAATGCTACAATAAAAAAAATGAGTCACAGGATAGAAAGTCAAGATAAAAAATATTGATTGTGTTTCTGTACACTAACAATGAATTACCTGAAAAGGAAACTAGAAAAAAAATGAAATTTACATTAACATCAAAAAAGTAAAGCACTTAAGAGTAAACACAGCTAAGAAGGTGAAAAATTTGAATACTGAAAGCTGCAAACATTGAAAAAAAATTGCAAAAGCAAAAACTAATTGAAAGAGATTTTATGTTCATGAATTCAACACAATATTGTTGAAGTGTCAGAACCAGCAGTTGGTTGGCATAATGGCTGTGTCACTGGACTCCCAAGTTGTCAACTGTGGATCAAGTCCCAGACCCGGTGGCTTAAACTCATGCTGGGCACGTGTGCGAGCGCACCCAAGATCCCGAGAGGAGAATGGAGGAGAAGGGATCATGGTATGGCTATTCCCCCTGGGGGGTGATTTCTTACTTTCTGTCTCTCTGTCTCCCTCTGTCTTTCTGGCAAGTGCATGGTCCCTATAGCAAAAACCTCTCCAAAAGTGTGTATATATATATATAAAATCGAAGTGCCCATATTACCCAAAATGGCCTGTATATTTAATGTAATTGTTATTAAAATACCAATAGTGGGGACTGTGCAGTAGCAGAACAGTAAAACATAACTCTGTGAGGCTGACCTACTTGGGAAGGCTCTAGGTTCATATCAGAGACCTACCCAAGTATGGCAGCCATGCTTCTGCCTATAACCGAGGCTGGCAGAGACTTGGCATGGATCATGGCATTAAAACCCTGTAGAGTGAGTCTGTCTCTCTGTTTCTTTCTCTCTTTTCCTTTCCCTTTCCCTTCTTTTATGGAGTGAAAAAAATAAATAAACTTTAAAAAGTCAATGGCAGTTTTTACATACATAGAAAAATAAACAAATCTGCAATTTATATAGAACCACAAAAGACCACAAATGGCTGTGTCAATCTTAAGAAAGAAAAACAGAGCTGGAAGCATACACTTCCTGATTTCAAAATGAATGACAAAGCTATAGTAATCAATACATTATGGTACTGGCATGAAGAGAGATTCACAGACCAGTAGAACAGAATAGAGAGCCCCGATATAAAACTAAATGTATATGGTCCATTGATCTTTGACAAAATTACCAAGAATATATAATGAGGAAACAATAGTCTTGTCAATAAACAGTGCTGCGCGCCAGGTGCATGTGAGTGCGTGCCCAAGATCCCGAGAGGAGAATGGAGGAGAAGGGATTGTGGTGTGGCCATCCACCCTGGGGGGTGATTTCTCGCTTTCTGTCTCTTTGTCTCTCTCTGTCTATCTGGCGAGCACACGCACCCTATAGCAAAAACCTCTCAAAAAAAAAAAAAAAAACGCAGTGCTGTGAAAATGGGACATCTGTATGCAAAAGAATGAAAGTAGACCCATATGTTATATGACACACACAAATATCAACTCAGAGTGAATAATAGACTTAAATGTGAGACACTGCACTCTAAAACTTCTAGAAGAAAACAGAAGAAAAGCCCTTGTACACTGGTGGTGGGACTGTAAAATGGTGTAGCCACTGTGGAAAACATTATGGAGTTTCCTTAAAAGAATTAAAAATAAGGGGCTGGCAGTTGACATGGTGGTTAAGGTGCTGGATTCCCACATGGTTGATCGTGATTCGAGTCCTAGATCTGGTGACTTGTTTTCTCACTTTCTCCCTCTCTTTCTCTCTCTTTCTCTCTCTCTCTCTCTCTCTCTCTGTCTCTATCTCTCAAATAAAAAAATAATAAATATTAAAAAATAAAACTACCAAATGATTTAGTAATCCCATTTCAAAATAAATAAAATCAGATAATTGAAGAGACATTGAGCATCAAAATTGAAGTATGTCAAAATCAAACTATAGTGTATGTCCCAAAACACCTTGCAGCAGTATTCACAATGGCAAAGACGTGGAACCAAATATCCACTATCAGAAGATTGCTGAAATAAGATTTCTACACATAAGATGTCATCTTTAAAAGAAGAGAACTGCAGTATGTAACAATATATTAATAGATGAACCTTGAGGACACTATGCTGAATGAAATAAACCAGTAACAGAAAGATAAATACTGCACAATTCCCTTTATCTGAGGTATCTAAAATTGTGAAATTCTTAGAATCATAGAGTGGAATAATAATCACCAGGATGGGGATGGGAGGTAGTAGAGTAGAGAGTTACTTGTCTTTGAGCATCAAGTTTCAGTTAAGCAAGATGAATAGTTTCTACAGATGTGCTATAGAACATTGCATCTATAGTTAACAACAATGGATTGCACACTTAAAAAATTGCTATCTGGTAGTATTAATATTTTAAGTATTCTTAACATAAGGAAACAAAGTGTTTTGAAAGAAAATGAGAGGTCAATTATTATGCTAGTATAGTATAGTACAGTAGATGCAAAACAGAAATAATGTTGAGCTATTCTGAATATATAGTCAACCTATTGTCAGTGATCACATGTATCTTAATCCAATTTTTACACTTTAATAATAAAACTACCATGATATATATGTATATATATAGCTTTATATTTTATTTATATATATATGTGTGTGTATGTATATATATATACACACACGTATATATATATAGCTAAAAATAATCATCTTTCAAACTTTGAATGATAGTCTTTTTTTCCCTTATTTCTTTCATTCTCTTTTTTCTTTTTAATTTTATAGGGCATGTGACCTCACTGCAGGGAGCTGGAAAGAGAGAGGGAATGAGAAATCACCTCCCAGGGACAATTACCACGCTACAATCCCTTCTCCTCCATTCTCTCAGTATTTTGAGTATGCATGCACATGCACTAGTACTTTTCAAGCTGCCTGATCTCAGACTCAAACTGCACAGTCAGCCATATGAAATCCAGCTGCTTTATCCACCATGCCATCAACTGGCTCAGAATTATCCAACATTTTCATATTTTTTAATTACCAGAGGACATGTGCACTTGCAAGAGAGAGAGAGAAAAAGCACTCCTCAGTGGGAGATGGTCAAATTGCAATCCTTTTTCTTCTATTTTTTTGGTCCATCAGGATTTGAGGTACACAAGTATGTACATGTGCCTGGTGTGGTTTTCATGTCATTGAGGGCAGGGATTCACTTGATGTGAGGCCATGTGAGGTCTGGACCCATGGGCACAGCTCTGAAGAACTATCTTTTTTTTTTTTTTTTGGAGAGATTTTCACTGTAGGGCGCGTGCGCTCGCCAGACAGACAGAGAGAGACATAGAGACAGAAAGCGAGAAATCACCCCCCAGGGGGGATGGTCACGCCGCAATCCCTTCTCCTCCATTCTCCTCTCGGGATCTTGGGCACGCACACACACGCGCCCGGCGTGAGTTTTAAGCCGCCGGGTCCAGGACACGAACCGCAGTCGACTATGTGGGAGTCCAGCGACATAGCCATTACGCTAAATGCTGGTTCCCTGAAGAACTATCTTTTTTTTTTTTTTGGGAGAACTATCTTTTGATACTAAGCATTACAAGTAAGAAGTCAGAGACCTGGCACATTGTTAGCTCTTCTTCCTCTCCCTACCGTTATAGATGCATTTAGAATAGTCTTTTAATGTTTTGTTCTATTACCAAATGATTTTATATTTATAATGGGATGCAGAAATTTCTTTAATATTTCCAAATATACTAATGAGATTTCTTTTTAGGCCTTTCTTTCCCCCTTTGGTAATCCATACCCCATTCTATCTTATAGCTTTCTATTTAATAAGAGGTTGATTAGTGACCTGTCCCAGGTAAGGTTCTCTAGAAAGGGGGTGAGATTGAGTTTATAATGCCATCCTTTTTTTGTTCAGAATCAAAACCTGTAAAAAAGAGAGAAACAAAATTGTGCAGAAGATAAATTCAATTTAATGCATGCCTAGCACATCTTGGACATCTCTGAGGGAAGCACAGAACAAACCATTTAAGTTCTGTGTCCAACTTTAAAGGCCTGGCCTTCATGCCTCCCTCTTTGCTCAGTCACTGAATTTGGGATGCTCAGTGATGGAATGTATATGATTTCTGGCAAAGCTGCTTGCTTAAGTTGAGGCAGATCCTGAAGTTGTTGGCTGGTTGACTGCAGAATGACCTCTGCAGATCATATTTGCTGTAAAGGAATAGTGGATTCTTCCTTGAAGGGTGATCTGCTTGACTTAGGTTCACATCTGTGACAGTGTGTGTGTGTGTGTGTGTGTGTGTGTGCTAGTAATGATAGAGGGATATAGTTCTGGGCAGGCTTGTCAGTAAGCTTAATCTTAGAATACAGGAAAAGGCAGTGTATCATTGTATTAGAGAATTCCTTAATCCAAAACTGTAATAGTTTATTAACAGAATAATTATCTTCATTTTCTGCAGCTAGTTAAATCCATTTTTTAGAGATTATCTTTTCATTATTCCTCTAGTGGGCATAGAAAGAGGGTAAATATACTTGACTTCTGGACACTAGAAACACAGTGCTGAGAAATCTAATTTTCCTCTCAGTCTTTGCCGTTAAGATAATTCTTTGATCTCCAATCTGTTCAATGTTCTTCCAAGCAGATTAGCTTACATCTGTGCTCCTAATGGATCTTGTTTTTGTTTTTTAAGAGTATGATAGCCTTTGTACAAATCTCTTTTTTTTTTTTTGAGAGATTTTCGCTATAGGGTGTGTGCACTCGCCAGACAGAGACATAGAGACAGAAAGTGAGAAACCCAATAATTTCATCTTTAACGTTTCGACTTGGAATTTCTCTTTATTTAAACATTCCTTAACATGACTATATATTCTTTTACTCAGAAGACCAGGACTGTATAGGAACATGAGATGTTTCAGAGAATCATTTCCCAATAATTAGTCAGAGAAAACTTTACAAGTATATAAGGGACACCACTACATTAAAATAGGATGATAAAAAAATGAACAACTAACACTGCTTCTATTGAGGAAGATTAATAATTCTCACTGAGTTACAAAGGTACAACAATAAATTTACTAAACATAAAATCATAAATTGGCCAGGTACAGTGGTGGAGCGGTAATGAAATGCTCCATAATGCTAAGACTACATAAGAAGCTCTCAGGTTTGTGTCAAGGCTCTTCAAACACAGTCCAGTTATGTACAGTTATAATCTTTGTTAGATGAGGCTGGGGTGGATTGTGGTATAAAAATCCTATTAGAGATGCCTCTTTGTTCTTCTTTTATTATCTATATCTTTCTCTATCTCTGAAATAACTTTATAAATATATAAACTAAAATAATAATTGAGAAATAAATTATTCTGTTTTAAGATCAAAATAGAAGAATTATCTCATATACTTGATCACAGCCTTCAAGAGTTGAGTATGGGGACCAGCAGTTGGCATAATGGCTATGTCGCTGGATTCCCATGTAGCTGACTGTGGTTCGAGTCCTGGATCCGGTGGCTTAAACTCACGCCGGGCGTGTGTGCGTGCGTGCCCAAGATTCCGAGAGGAGAATGGAGAAGAAGGGATTGCAGCATGGCCATCCCCCCTGGGGGGGTGATTTCTCACTTTCTGTCTCTCTGTCTCTCTGTCTCTCTCTCTATGTCTTTCTGTCAAGTGTACATGCCCTATAGCAAAAAAAATAATAAAAAAAAATAAAAAAATAAAAAACTCTCAAAAGAGATGAGTATGATGAGTGAAAAGGTAAGAGTTTTAAAGGTTAGAATAGAAAAATTAAATATTAAAATGAGAAATAAAACTGGATATCCATCTGCAGAAAAATGAAACTAGACCACTCTCTCTCACCATTTACAAAAATGAATCCCTAATGAATCAAAGATCTAAACTTAAAACTTCAAACTATAAAGGTGATGGAAAACATAAGGGAAACTCTTGGAGACATTGGTGTGGGCAAAGACTTCTAAAAGAAGACCCCCAAAACACAGACAATAATCATGATAAGAGACAAGTGAGACTACAGTATTATTCACAATTTCTAGGACATGGAATCAACCTAAATGTCCAAGAACAAATGAATGGATTGAAAAAATGTGGCACATGTACTCTGTGGAATACTACTCACCATAAAAAAAAATGAGACATTGATATTTGATACAAAGTCAAAGAATACGAAAGGTTTAATGCTAAGCAATGCAATCCCAGACTATGTAGACAGGCATTGTATGTCCCCCCTTAAAATATACCAAATATATTTCTGCACTCTGTAGCAGAAATTGAAAGTTATAAAGTATAGTAGCAGGGAGGTCAACTATAGATATTAGAGACAGTACAAGAGGAGTTAGGTAATAGTGAGTGGGTAAGTGGGGTTTGAAGGGAAGAGATCCGAGTCCAGGAATTGAACAGTGGGGTCAACCGTATGGGATTCAGAGTCTTAATCTCCATCCCACCTGCTGGTCCACTGTCTTGAAACTTCAAACAGATTTGATACTTGATTTATTCCTAGGCTTCATTTAGACTCCAGTCAAATTGTGTTACACGTATTGACTTTGTTAGCATACCTTTACCTTGCTTCTTCGTATTCTCATTCCCACTTTTATAATACCTTAAATATATGTTTACATCTTTTAATGATTTGTTTTAAAACTTAAAAATTAAAAAAAAAAAGTTGTCGTTTATTTTTCCCTAACAAAAGCATGATAAATTTCTCTTTTCTTTCTAAGTTTACCAAGTCAGGATCATCAAATGTTAAAAACTATTTTTGTATTCATTTTAATTCTTTAAAATATAAGTGATGTTCAAAAGTTTATGGAAAATGTGTATTATGAAAAAAACTGATAGACTTTAAATTTTATCACACCAAAATAAACTCAAAC
The DNA here is from genome assembly GCF_000334495.1 of Tupaia belangeri chinensis. Taxonomy (NCBI): domain Eukaryota; kingdom Metazoa; phylum Chordata; class Mammalia; order Scandentia; family Tupaiidae; genus Tupaia; species Tupaia belangeri. Next base: position 2,964,813 of record NW_006159439.1, on the reverse strand, counting down.
TTTAATTTCATTTTCCATAAATTTGTTGAAGTTATCTCTCATACGTTTCTAAATGTTTTGCTAAGAAATAAGGCTGTTACACTAATTTTTGTATCTTTTCATCTCTGTTGATGTTTCAGAAGCAATGTCCTATAGCTAAGGGAATAAATCCTTTTCTCTTCCAAATATCCATTCCTTCCAAATAGAGAAAATAACACTAGAGCATTAGGAAAGAAACTTTATGGAACATGATAGCTATACTACAAATAATTTTGGGGTATATCTTGATATTTATTGAACATAAAGATATAGAGTAAAAATGTAAGAAAAAGATGCATTGTATCTAGTATCATGACCATCAAAATCACAGCTTGTTATATTTACTACCATCCAAAAATAGGTGACAGTTTCAAAAGTTACCTAGGTTTGTTTCTACACATTTTAGAATTTATAAAAGTGGATTCACAGTAATACATTGGGAGATTTTAAATTTTTTTTCTAGCATTTATTATTGTGTTCTACAATACACTGAAATATTTAGCCATTTATTTTATTCTATGTGCAAGCAAATTTTCTGTGCAAATTAGGAATGTAGATTTAAGAATATTTTATTTGAGGAGAGAAATTTCTCCAGTACAAAGAGAAATAAATGATAATCTCAGATTAATAATTTAAAATTTAATATATTACTCGCTGCTTCTGACCAACCAAATATCTTAGGATTTAGATCCTTTTAGAATTTTATTTTAGATTCTGGAAATAGAGGGATCTTAGGTCTTGCTACCTTAATGTTTCCTCAACAATAACCTTCATGGGCATCATAAATGCCATATTTAATGTCTTGTGTTAAATGGCATAAGCATATTGCTTTTACCATTATGAATAATGTGGTATACATCTCTAATTAATGTATTAGCTTGATAGGTCTTAGAAAAAAACACATTCTAAAACTGAACCACTTATTAAAGTGTACAAATCTAATTTTGGATGATAGAAATGAGTCAATTAAACATATCTTTTCAGGTAACTTTGTAAGACATGATACTGAGAAATCCTTAGGAATCTGATTATTTGATGTTGAAATCTGAATATATTTCAAGAAGGTAGAGGCATCCAAATTCTTAACCAGAGAATTTATTAAAGTCAAGCAAACAAAATTTAGAACAATTTTTGAGCTGCTAAAATTAAATAATTTAAAGAGGGTTTATTTACAAGAACCAAATTTTTAAAATGGCTTTAGTCTTGGAAAATGACCAAGAATAATATGAAATGTCAAAAGATTGATCCCAGGGACCAGTGGTTAGCGTAATGACTATGCCACTGAACTCCCATGTAGTCGACTGTGGTTCTAGTCCTGGATCCAGTGGCTTAAACTCACACCAGGTACATGTATGTGCATGCCCAAAATCCCAGGAGGAGAATGGAGGAGAAAGGACTGTGGCATGGCCATCACCCTGGGAGGATTCTCGCTTTCTGTCTCTCTGTCTCTCTGGTGAGCACACGTGCCCTGTAGCAAAAAAAAAAACAAAACAACTCTCCAAAAAAAGAAAGAAAAGAAAAAAAAAGATCAATCCCAGAAAATAAAAATTACCTCCTTAGAGGTGGAAGATACTCTGATCAACAGGACTGGGGAGAAATGTTCACACACATACTGAAATGTTCACTTTGTAAGCTAAATAATATAAAAAAATTAAAATAAAAAAGTGAAAAAAATAAAAAGAATAAAGGCAATGAGGTACCAGCAGTTGGCGTAATGGCTATATTTTTGAACCCCCATGTCGTCTACCACTGTTCGATTACTAGACCTGGTGGCTTAAACTCACGCCAGGTGCATCTGTGTTCATGCCCAAGAGCCTGAGAGGAGAACGGAGGGAAGGGATTGCAGTGTGGCCATCCTCCTTGGGGGTGATTTCATGCTTTCTGTCTCTCTGTCTCTCTCTCTGTCTTTCTGGTGAGCACACATGCCCTATAGCTGAAATCTCTCCAATAAATAAATGAATAAAAGAGAAAAAGAAAAAGAAATAATAGCAATGAGAATAGGTGCCCTGAGTGTGGCAATGCCTATTTTTCAAAGGGCATAGCCACCTGAGATGACTTTAAAGTATTGGAATCAGGGAATTAAAGCCCTAACTTCACTCATTTCTTTCTCTAACATTCCCCTAGAGTTTTGCAGCTGGAAGTAGGAAGCACAGAAGAGCTGATAAGTCTTTCAACAGGCTAGCTCCAAGGGCCATGGACTAGGATGGTAAAGAGGGGAGTGTGACCCGGAGAGGCAAATGAAGATGTCAGCTACAACTTATCATTTTTTTTTTTCTTTTTCTGCCTGGATTCTTGAATATAGCCAGGCATTTTATTCTTTTCTGATTGGGCATTTATACACATTTTAGACGTCGAATATGACAGTAACCAAATTCCCTAAAGATGTCCATAGATGAAACAAACAAGCAAACAAAAACTGGTACTGCATTCTGCACAGGCACATTTCATTTGATGTTGTAATTATGCAGTTTAGAAAATGGCATGCATAAGAATTTGGACCTAAAGAATTATGTATTTGGGTTTATGTAATTCTAATTTACTAACTGATTCACCTTTGTAAGAATAAATTATAAATATGGAATTAAAAAATTAAAATATAAACACACTACGATTTGGTCCTATTATCAAACCGCAGCTCTGTCAGACCTGTAAGTCCTGTCCTCAGATGAAAGAGTAGCTTTATCTCTACATCACTTTTTTTATTTTGAGCATAGCAACATATTGTATTGTTGACATAATTGACATAATTTATGTACATATTTATGAGTTGCATTATGGCATTTAGATACATGCATACAATGCAAAGAGATCAAATCTAGGTCATTATTAAAGCCTTTATCTCAAACATTTATCACTTCATTATGTTGGAACATTCAAAATCTTCTCTTCTTTTTTGAAATATGCACTAAGTTATAGACTGATCTCTTTACACTGCAATAAAGTTACACATCTAAGTTTAATTTGAAGTATATGGATAAGTGATACTAATAATAATTATAAAGTAAGTGGGAATGATTATTTAATAAAATAATGTATTGTACCTATAGCTAAATTATAAAACAACATATATTCACTTAAGAAGGCATATGTGCTTGTCTGGAGAGGGAAATGAAGATGAGAGACAGAGGGAGATAAATGGAAAGTGAGAAACCACCTCCACATGGAGCATGATCACATTCAAATCACCTTTCTGTTTCTCCCTTCTTGCAGTATTTGGGGCCCTCACACACATGTGCTTGTCATGGTTTTCAAGCTTTTGTGTCCAGAACTCAAACCTAGTTGACCTTGTGGGAATCTATTTGCCTTAACCACCACACTACCAGCTGGCCCAGGTCAAATATTATCAAGAACTTGGTATGAGTCTCTTTAGTTACTAGCACTGAAAGCATTCATAGTCCCTTAGTTAAAGGAACTGGAGAAATTTGGGACCTACTTAAGGTTAAAAAAAAAAAACCCTCAATTTTCATAGCCCTACCATGAACAATAATGGTAAATGAGTTACTCAAATAAAATATGCAGTGAAAACATTTCCAACACATCCTTATGCTGTTGCCTTTTATTCTATGTTTTTACATTAAAACAGGAAGTTTAACTTGCAAGCCACATTCACTTTGTAGTAACAAATGCCATGGACCTGTAACATTAAAAATTTACTGTTACTGTAGCAATGACAAAATGAAACAAGAAGAACATTTCTATTTTATTTTAAAATGACAATTATAGGTTTGTATGGGTTACAATGTGCTGTTTTAATGCAGGTATACTTTTTGGAATGATCAAATCAAGCTAATTTGTATATTAAGCACATCAAATATTTATCATGTCTAAAACATTTTAAATCTTTCTTTTAATGGGCTGGCAGGTGGCATGATGGCTAAGGCACTGGACTCCCACATGCTCCACCATGGTTTGAATCCTAGACCTTGTGGCTGCTTTCTCACTTTCCTTTGCTCTCTCTCTCTGGTCAAATAAATCAATAACTCTTTTAGCTATTTTTTAAAAATAAAATGCCTTATTATAGTCAACTTGTTGTGCAATAGAACTCCAGAATTTATTCATCCAACCTGACTGCAACTTTATATCTGTTGGCCAAAGTCTCTCTTTTCCCCAACAATCTCTCCCTCTCCCTTACCCCTTCTCTTGAAATCATGCCTATGGGTTCAACTTTTTGATGTTCTACCTGCAAGTGAGATTATATGGTATTTGATCTCCAATTTTCTCTCTATCCTATTCTTATATCACTTAATATAATATTCTCCAAAATCGTTTAGGGGGCCAGCAGTTAGTGTAATGGGTATGTTGCTGGACTCCCATGTAGTTGACCATGGTTCTAGTCCCAGACCTGGTGGCTTAAACTCACACTGGGCGTGTTTGCATGCATGCCCAAGATCCTGAGAGGAGAATGGAGGAGAAGGGATTGCAGCGTGGCCATCCCCCTTGGGGGGGTGATTTCTCACTTTCTGTCTCTCTGTCTCTGTCTTTCTGGCAAGCACATGTGCCCTATAGGAAAAACCTCTCCCAAAAAAATAAAGAAAAGAAAAGAAAAAAAAAAAAAAAGAAAAGAAAAGAAAATAATTTATGTTATCAAAAATGACAAAATTTTTTAAAGGCTGAATATTATTTTATTATGTACGTATATCACATGTCAGAATCTTATCATCCATAGATGAACACAAGTTGTTTTCATATGTTGGCTGTTTTTAATAATGTGGCAATAAAAATGGAAGTGCCGACATCTCCTGAGATTATTGACTTTTATTTCTTTGGGTACCTAGTCAGTAGTGAGACGGCTGGATTACATAGTAATTCTATTTTTAGTTTATTGAGGAATTTTCACATGGATTTTCAAAATATCTATATTAATTTAGAGTAACATGGGAGGATTCTCGCTTTCTGTCTCTCTGTCTCTCTGGTGAGCACACGTGCCCTGTAGCAAAAAAAAAAACAAAACAACTCTCCAAAAAAAGAAAGAAAAGAAAAAAAAAGATCAATCCCAGAAAATAAAAATTCCCTCCTTAGAGTTTACCTCCTTAGAGGTGGAAGATACTCTGATCAACAGGACTGGGGAGAAATGTTCACACACATACTGAAATGTTCACTTTGTAAGCTAAATAATATAAAAAAATTAAAATAAAAAAGTGAAAAAAATAAAAAGAATAAAGGCAATGAGGTACCAGCAGTTGGCGTAATGGCTATATTTTTGAACCCCCATGTCGTCTACCACTGTTCGATTACTAGACCTGGTGGCTTAAACTCACGCCAGGTGCATCTGTGTTCATGCCCAAGAGCCTGAGAGGAGAACGGAGGGAAGGGATTGCAGTGTGGCCATCCTCCTTGGGGGTGATTTCATGCTTTCTGTCTCTCTGTCTCTCTCTCTGTCTTTCTGGTGAGCACACATGCCCTATAGCTGAAATCTCTCCAATAAATAAATGAATAAAAGAGAAAAAGAAAAAGAAATAATAGCAATGAGAATAGGTGCCCTGAGTGTGGCAATGCCTATTTTTCAAAGGGCATAGCCACCTGAGATGACTTTAAAGTATTGGAATCAGGGAATTAAAGCCCTAACTTCACTCATTTCTTTCTCTAACATTCCCCTAGAGTTTTGCAGCTGGAAGTAGGAAGCACAGAAGAGCTGATAAGTCTTTCAACAGGCTAGCTCCAAGGGCCATGGACTAGGATGGTAAAGAGGGGAGTGTGACCCGGAGAGGCAAATGAAGATGTCAGCTACAACTTATCATTTTTTTTTTTCTTTTTCTGCCTGGATTCTTGAATATAGCCAGGCATTTTATTCTTTTCTGATTGGGCATTTATACACATTTTAGACGTCGAATATGACAGTAACCAAATTCCCTAAAGATGTCCATAGATGAAACAAACAAGCAAACAAAAACTGGTACTGCATTCTGCACAGGCACATTTCATTTGATGTTGTAATTATGCAGTTTAGAAAATGGCATGCATAAGAATTTGGACCTAAAGAATTATGTATTTGGGTTTATGTAATTCTAATTTACTAACTGATTCACCTTTGTAAGAATAAATTATAAATATGGAATTAAAAAATTAAAATATAAACACACTACGATTTGGTCCTATTATCAAACCGCAGCTCTGTCAGACCTGTAAGTCCTGTCCTCAGATGAAAGAGTAGCTTTATCTCTACATCACTTTTTTTATTTTGAGCATAGCAACATATTGTATTGTTGACATAATTGACATAATTTATGTACATATTTATGAGTTGCATTATGGCATTTAGATACATGCATACAATGCAAAGAGATCAAATCTAGGTCATTATTAAAGCCTTTATCTCAAACATTTATCACTTCATTATGTTGGAACATTCAAAATCTTCTCTTCTTTTTTGAAATATGCACTAAGTTATAGACTGATCTCTTTACACTGCAATAAAGTTACACATCTAAGTTTAATTTGAAGTATATGGATAAGTGATACTAATAATAATTATAAAGTAAGTGGGAATGATTATTTAATAAAATAATGTATTGTACCTATAGCTAAATTATAAAACAACATATATTCACTTAAGAAGGCATATGTGCTTGTCTGGAGAGGGAAATGAAGATGAGAGACAGAGGGAGATAAATGGAAAGTGAGAAACCACCTCCACATGGAGCATGATCACATTCAAATCACCTTTCTGTTTCTCCCTTCTTGCAGTATTTGGGGCCCTCACACACATGTGCTTGTCATGGTTTTCAAGCTTTTGTGTCCAGAACTCAAACCTAGTTGACCTTGTGGGAATCTATTTGCCTTAACCACCACACTACCAGCTGGCCCAGGTCAAATATTATCAAGAACTTGGTATGAGTCTCTTTAGTTACTAGCACTGAAAGCATTCATAGTCCCTTAGTTAAAGGAACTGGAGAAATTTGGGACCTACTTAAGGTTAAAAAAAAAAAACCCTCAATTTTCATAGCCCTACCATGAACAATAATGGTAAATGAGTTACTCAAATAAAATATGCAGTGAAAACATTTCCAACACATCCTTATGCTGTTGCCTTTTATTCTATGTTTTTACATTAAAACAGGAAGTTTAACTTGCAAGCCACATTCACTTTGTAGTAACAAATGCCATGGACCTGTAACATTAAAAATTTACTGTTACTGTAGCAATGACAAAATGAAACAAGAAGAACATTTCTATTTTATTTTAAAATGACAATTATAGGTTTGTATGGGTTACAATGTGCTGTTTTAATGCAGGTATACTTTTTGGAATGATCAAATCAAGCTAATTTGTATATTAAGCACATCAAATATTTATCATGTCTAAAACATTTTAAATCTTTCTTTTAATGGGCTGGCAGGTGGCATGATGGCTAAGGCACTGGACTCCCACATGCTCCACCATGGTTTGAATCCTAGACCTTGTGGCTGCTTTCTCACTTTCCTTTGCTCTCTCTCTCTGGTCAAATAAATCAATAACTCTTTTAGCTATTTTTTAAAAATAAAATGCCTTATTATAGTCAACTTGTTGTGCAATAGAACTCCAGAATTTATTCATCCAACCTGACTGCAACTTTATATCTGTTGGCCAAAGTCTCTCTTTTCCCCAACAATCTCTCCCTCTCCCTTACCCCTTCTCTTGAAATCATGCCTATGGGTTCAACTTTTTGATGTTCTACCTGCAAGTGAGATTATATGGTATTTGATCTCCAATTTTCTCTCTATCCTATTCTTATATCACTTAATATAATATTCTCCAAAATCGTTTAGGGGGCCAGCAGTTAGTGTAATGGGTATGTTGCTGGACTCCCATGTAGTTGACCATGGTTCTAGTCCAAGACCTGGTGGCTTAAACTCACACTGGGCGTGTTTGCATGCATGCCCAAGATCCTGAGAGGAGAATGGAGGAGAAGGGATTGCAGCGTGGCCATCCCCCTTGGGGGGGTGATTTCTCACTTTCTGTCTCTCTGTCTCTGTCTTTCTGGCAAGCACATGTGCCCTATAGGAAAAACCTCTCCCAAAAAAATAAAGAAAAGAAAAGAAAAAAAAAAAAAAAAGAAAAGAAAAGAAAATAATTTATGTTATCAAAAATGACAAAATTTTTTAAAGGCTGAATATTATTTTATTATGTACGTATATCACATGTCAGAATCTTATCATCCATAGATGAACACAAGTTGTTTTCATATGTTGGCTGTTTTTAATAATGTGGCAATAAAAATGGAAGTGCCGACATCTCCTGAGATTATTGACTTTTATTTCTTTGGGTACCTAGTCAGTAGTGAGACGGCTGGATTACATAGTAATTCTATTTTTAGTTTATTGAGGAATTTTCACATGGATTTTCAAAATATCTATATTAATTTAGAGTAACATTAAGAATGTACATGTATGGGACCAGCAGTTAGCGTAATGGCTATGTCCCTGAACTCTCATGTAGTTGACTGCAGTTCGAGTCCCAGACCCGGTGGCTTAAACTCACGCTAGGCGCATGTGCGTGCGTGCCCAAGATCCCGAGAGGAGAATGGAGGAGAAGGGATGTGCAGCGTGGCCATTCCCCCTGGGGGGTGATTTCTCGCTTTCTGTCTCTCTGTCTCTCTCTGTCTGTCTGGAGAGCGCATGCGCCTTATAGCAAAAACCTCTCAAAAAAAAAAAAAAAAGAATGTACATGTAAGCGTTTTTTATTTCCTCCACATCCAGGCTAACATCTTTTTCACCTATTTCTCATCTTTTTATCATCTTTAGTTTTTAATTAAAATTAAATTTAAAAAATTAAATTAAAAAGCTTAAATTTTATTTATTTATTTATTTATTTACGGTGAAAAAGTGAGCATTTAGAATTAGCCAGTTGGCAACATCCAAAACATCATATTCTGCAGCCCGTGGCATATATGCCTTCTCTCCATCAGGCCTGAGAAGAGTGTTGACCTTGACACATCAATATCATAGAGCTTCTTCACAGCCTGTTTGATCTAGGGCTATTAGCATTTCTAGCTTACCATTAAAGATTTTCTACAATATATCGAGATTGGAGAATAAACTTGTTTTTGTTCTGGAATGCTTCATACAAAGCACACACAGACTGTATAAATGTTATAAAAGTTTAAGTAAATTAAAATTACTGGTTGCAAATGATTTATTTTCACTAATCAATAGCATAACTTAAGAACATACACTGAATTTTCAAAAATATTACTTGGAAATTTTATATTGATTAAAGGGAAAACTCTGATCCATTTTGTTTTCCTAGGTAGACTAGAAAAATCAAGCAATCATACTATGTTTTAAAATTCTAGTAGATTGTTTTACAGAGAAATGAGAAAAGCATAATAGGGCTAGAATTTAAACTGGTCTAGATTTAATGTAAAATTTTTAGATGGGTAGATATTACAAACTGGACAGTATATTGTATATTGTAGCAATATTTTAAACTGGTCAGTCAGAGGACAAAAATTTAATCAAAATTTTGTTGTGGTGGTTATTAATATTTATTAATTTACCAAAAATATATTAGGTCTCTTTAAGAAATAGTAACTACACTAATTTCTGGATCTTTTATAATAAAAAAGCATTTACCTTCTAATATATAGTATTTAATTTTTAACTCAATATATAAATTTAATTAAGTATTCTGTATTGTATTACAGGTAGTAGTATTTTACAGTATTCTAAAGCATGGAACAGGCAGTATGGAGTTTAGGGTGGCTGGATTCCATATGGCTGACTGAGTGGTTCAAGTCCAGGATGTGGCACCTTGAAAATGATGCAGGGCACATGTTTGTGCATATCCAAAAATTCCAAGAGGAGAATGGAGAAGGGATTACTATGGCCATCTCCTCTGGAGGGGGTGACTTCTCACTTTCTCCCTCCCTCTGTCTTTCTCTGGTGAATGCGCCCACTCTATACTAAAAACTGAAAATAAAAAAAGAATATTCTAAAGCATATTTAATTTACAGTGCTTATAATAATTTGTTTGTATTATCTTGATTGATATTTTATTAGAAAGTGGGAAGACTAAACTTTATTTTTATTTGCCACATGATTGTAGGGTATAGTAACATGACTCTAAGCTCAGAATAAATACTAAGTCTTTTTTCAATGGATGAATCAATCAAAATGTATCATCACATAGCAGCCCTACTGATCTTTGAAAATGAAAAAAGAAAAATACGTTAGTAACCTGAAAATTACCAATAAGACAAAAAACAATGTTTTAGGTTTGACTGAATCTATCCATGAAAGCTTACAGTAAAAAAAAAAAAACATTATAAACACAGCAAAGAAACTAGAAACTGAAACCCAACAATTTCAGCATAGTCACATTGTTTATTTCTTACTAGTGTATCAAGAGTTCTTTGAGATGTATAAATACATATGCTTTATAAATAATTTTAGAGGGAATCAGCAGTTAGCATAATGGCTATGTCGCTGGACTCCCACGTAGTTGACCGTGGTTCGCGTCCCGGACCCGGTGGCTTAAAACTCACGCTGGGCGCTTGTGCATGCATGCCCAAGATCCCGAGAGGAGAATGGAGGAGAAAGGATTGTGGAGTGACCATCCCCCCTGGGGGGTGATTTCTCACTTTCTGTCTCTATGTCTCTCTCTGTCTGTCTGTCGAGCGCACGTGCCCTATAGCAAAAACCTCTCCAAAAAAAAAAAATTAGAAAAATAGTTATTAAGAAGAAATTGTTGACTTGGATATAATTTAATTGTACAAAGCATTTATCATTACAGAGGGAGAATGGTTGGTTATTTGGAAAAAGGAGGGTTAAAATACAGTTTTTATAATTTACTTGATTGTTTGAAAAAAAAGAACAGGTTGTAATCTGGAACTATTTTTCTTTTTTCAGAGTTTTTTTGTTTTTTTTTTTTGGTTTTTTTTGCTAGCTATTGGGCATATGTGCTCACCAGAAAAAGAAAGAGAAACAGAAAGCAAGAAATCATCCCCCCTAGGAGGGATAGCCATGCCAGAATCGCTTCTCCGTCATTATCCTCTCATGATCTTGAGTACATATGCACACATGCCCAGAGCAAGTTTAAGCCACTGGGTCCAGGAATTGAACCACAGTCAACTACATGGGAGTCCACTGATGTAGCCACTACACCATCTGCTGGTTCCATCTGGAACTATTCGACAAAGTACTATTTTTATAGGAAACTCAGAAATCAGCTTAAATTTGTTGTTCTAGACATTTTCTACTAATGATCTTTTCTCTTTCATGGATTTTAATTTTATTCTCTTTTATTAACTTATTTAATTTTTGACTAATTATTAGACATTCCATTTGTGTTTTAAACCAAGAGACACAAAATTTGTATTAAGGTGAGATCTAGTGGCCAGCAAGTGGCATGGTGTTTAAGGTGCTGGACTCCCATATGGCTGACCATGGTTCAAGTACCAGACCTTGTGGCTTGAAAATCATGTTGAGTGTGTGTGCGTGCATGCCCAAAATCCTGAGAGGGAAACGAATTGCAGTGTGGACATCCACAGGAGGGGAGGATGATTTTCCTTTTTCCCTCTGTCTCTTTTTGTGAGTGCCCATGCCCTATGACAAAAAAGAAAAAAACAGAAAAAAAGATGATGTCTTCTTTGCAGAAGCTTATTTTATGAGAAAAAAAAATTATTGTATAGAAAAGTCTACAATATTTAAATGCACTATATAAAATGATCATCATGTAGTAATGTAAATAAATGAAAAATAAAAACTTGAATAGTCAACATTTGGCCACTTATTGGTAGGAGATGCCCAGAGGCACGAAGAACTTAAGGACTCATTTGAATAGTTCAGGCTAAAGAAGGTGTGATCAAGCAACATTAGGGAGTATAACATGACATCAGAAGCTGTCCATGGTCCTGAATGTGACAAGTATGTACTTCTTCCACATGACGGTTTTTTTCCCCATATGTGCTATTTCTGCTTTATATATGAAGTCGTATTTTGTACAAATGAAATATATTTGTGGATATAATAATAGCTAGCTTATGATTCTAGGCTTGAGTTTAATTGTCATCTCTTGTTCTGTGGTAAATTACTAAAACTCTCCTAGGAAGCAACTCAAAAATGTTTTTTAGCTCAACCTCTGAGGAGCAGCAGCAACACAAGTGCCTTCAAGAAAGGAACTCATATGGTGACTGAGAGTTCAGAATATAGTGTTGACCTGGAAATACCCCAAATGCCAGAGGGTGGTCCTAGAATCCTGAAGAACATAATAACAGAACCACTTATCAAAGAGTCTATGATGAGGATGCTTTTCTTTTTCTCTCCTTCTCACATGTGCTTATGTGTGAGCATGTGCTATCTATTTTAAAAATAGAACAAAACAAAGTAAAGATGCTTATTTTCCTGAGAAGGAGTTAGTAAAGAGGATATAAATTTTCTTTAAAACCTTAAGAGACCCTAGTGACCTTTTCACAGGCATTAAGCGTCTTTATGATACAATGGAGATATCTATGAAGCACTAAGTCCTCTGAGATTGACTATAGGCAGAGCTGCTTATGTGAAAACCAATATCAACCAAAGAATCCCATTTGGTTTGGTTTGGTTTTGACGGTGGAATTCCAATTCAAAGATTACAGGATTGTAGGACATCTATAAATGTGTCTTAATGGGTTACCAGACGTAGTTTATGTTGTTAAAAAAATACAAAGATATTCACCAAATATTTTCTCTGTATTAATTGCAGAGTAAGGCTGCAGAAACTTACTCTTCATTTTTTAATGATTATCTTGCTAATCCCAAGACTTGAAACCTTGTACACATATAATTGAAGGATTTTTTTTTTTTTATCAGAGGAAGTGTACATTTGAGAGAGGGAAAGGGAAAAAAAATCCCACAATGAAATGTGGTCATGCTGCATCTCTTCTTTATTTTTTTTAACCCTTCAGACTGACCACTGACATTCAGCATGTTTCCAGGCTCTCAGAGTCAGAATTCAAATTACACTTGGCCATATGGGATCCAGTTTTCCATGCACAGCACTTAACCACTGCACTACATGGCTGGCCATGTAAGGTTTATTTCTAATTCTTTTCCATTCATATCTATTTCTAAGGCATGCAGGGGATTCATGATCTGAAATAAATTGTCTCAGTAATTGGACCACATCTGGAAGAATAATTATGATTTGGGGTCACTCTCTGATTCAGTTTATAACCATGTCCTCTCTTTTTCGGATACTCATTGAGTTAATTCAGCAAAACAGTGAAGATAAATTCATTTTTCAAGTCTCAATGGTGCTGCTTATCTCTGTTATTTTCCCAGTGATACACCATGTAATTTATTATTTTTGTAGAAAGAAAAGAATTCTAAAAACTTTATATTTGCTATTTTACAATAATCTTAATTCATAGTGCAGAACAGTGTATGGGTATTTTTTCAGTAGGCATCTTCTTCAATGAATGGAGATATAAACAACATGGATTCCATTTCTCCTGATGCTGATGTAAGGGATGCAGAGAAAGACAACTAAATGTTTTATTATGATGCTGGTGTTCCATTTTCATTTGTTTCTCATATTATAAATTTCTTTGAAAAATTAAGAAAATCTATTTTATTTTGGTACATAAACCAGTTAATCTTGGTGTGATTTTGGTATTGTACTTAATCCCATCCCAGTCATGCTGGAATCTAATTATAGTTATAGCTCTGAAATCAATAAAAGATGTGAGTGCTGGAAGACATTAAGAGATTTTTTTCTGATAAAATTTTGAAATGAGAGAATAATTTTTTAGATAAAATATTGTTTTATTTTTTCTTTTTTTGAGAGAGAGTTTTTTTGCTGTAGGGCACATTCACTTGCTCAAGAGACAGAGAGAAAGAGATAGGGAGACATAAAGCAAAAAATATCACTCCCCAGGGAAATGGCCATGCCACAATCCCTTCTCCTCCCATTGTCCTCTTGGGATTTTTGGCATGCATGCACAGGCACTTGGAGTGAGTTTTAAGATTATCACCAGGGTGATAATCTATAGTTACTGGTTGCAGTACATGTACTAATCTAATTACTGAATACGCATGGATTTTCAGACTTAATCTCAGCTGAGAGAGAGAATACATCCTAGATTTTCCATTCCTTTAAGAGTCTGGGCCCTAAATTCCACTTTTATTACCAGTGATTGTGACTGTAAGATTTCTTTGTTACAAATGACAGGGGCCAATTTAGGGTTTTTAAAGAAAAAAAAATGTATTGTTAAGAAACATGGAAGCCTTCAGAATAAATGGGATGACTAGATAGCAATGCCTGATAATAGATCACAGGCAAATAATCACTAAGAATTCAGTTAAGATTACACCAGAGAAGCATCTTCTTGGAACGTTGTAGCCATTGCCTCTGGCACTGAATCTTTGACAGTTTAAATTCATTCCTCTTCATAATAGTACTACTTCTGTAAGGAATCTCACGAATATCCAGGATTTTAATTTTGGGTTGGGTATTCCAATCTCTGAGAAAGAGACTACTTAACAGTCTCTTTTCCAGATGTCACTTCTCATCTCTGGAGATATATTTCTAGGTCTTACATTCAAGTTCATAATCCATTTTGAGTGAATTTTCGCATGTGATGTGAGATAGGCTCCAATTTCTTTCTTCTGCATGAGTATCCAGTTTTGTCATCACTACTTGTTGAAAAATCTATCATTTTCTCATTGTGTGTTCTTGACACCTTTGTCTTAGATCAATTGTATACAAGTAGATTTATTTCTGGGCTATTTTGCACTATTGGTTTTTATGTTTGTCTGTATGTCAGTACCATACTGTTTTGATTACTGTTCCTTGTAATATGTTTAGAAATCAGAGAGTATGATGATACTAGTTTTATTCTTCCTGTTGAAGATTTTATGGCTCTCTTCAGGGGATTTTGTGGTTCAGTGTGATCTTTTATATTTTTAAAAATATTTTTGTAAAGATGCCATTGGGATTTTTATAGACATTGCATTGAAACTATTTGGGCACCACAGACTGTTAACGGATGGGAAAGTGTTGAGCTGCGTTGTGAAATCCTTGGTTCTTTGGGTCCAGATCATTAAAATTAGAGATCTGTCCCTAGGCACAAAATGAAACCACAACCACGAATGAAGTAGGTAGAAAAGAAGGCTTAATAGGAAGAAAGGAAAGGAAAGAAAGATAGTACACCCAAAAAGGTTGTTGGGCAGGCGGATTGCCAAGTGGCAACCATGCTTGGTACTAGTTAACCGCTATTTTTATTACTCAAGATCATGAATATTCATTAGTGAGAGGCCCCTTACACTGCCTATGTTCTTCCTTTAAATTTGAATCCACTCCGTTCTTTCCTGCACCTGCGCATCTTCCTCACAGGTAAAGAATGAGGAACTATATTTGCTATTTTACAATAATCTTAATTCATAGTGCAGAACAGTGTATGGGTATTTTTTCAGTAGGCATCTTCTTCAATGAATGGAGATATAAACAACATGGATTCCATTTCTCCTGATGCTGATGTAAGGGATGCAGAGAAAGACAACTAAATGTTTTATTATGATGCTGGTGTTCCATTTTCATTTGTTTCTCATATTATAAATTTCTTTGAAAAATTAAGAAAATCTATTTTATTTTGGTACATAAACCAGTTAATCTTGGTGTGATTTTGGTATTGTACTTAATCCCATCCCAGTCATGCTGGAATCTAATTATAGTTATAGCTCTGAAATCAATAAAAGATGTGAGTGCTGGAAGACATTAAGAGATTTTTTTCTGATAAAATTTTGAAATGAGAGAATAATTTTTTAGATAAAATATTGTTTTATTTTTTCTTTTTTTGAGAGAGAGTTTTTTTGCTGTAGGGCACATTCACTTGCTCAAGAGACAGAGAGAAAGAGATAGGGAGACATAAAGCAAAAAATATCACTCCCCAGGGAAATGGCCATGCCACAATCCCTTCTCCTCCCATTGTCCTCTTGGGATTTTTGGCATGCATGCACAGGCACTTGGAGTGAGTTTTAAGATTATCACCAGGGTGATAATCTATAGTTACTGGTTGCAGTACATGTACTAATCTAATTACTGAATACGCATGGATTTTCAGACTTAATCTCAGCTGAGAGAGAGAATACATCCTAGATTTTCCATTCCTTTAAGAGTCTGGGCCCTAAATTCCACTTTTATTACCAGTGATTGTGACTGTAAGATTTCTTTGTTACAAATGACAGGGGCCAATTTAGGGTTTTTAAAGAAAAAAAAATGTATTGTTAAGAAACATGGAAGCCTTCAGAATAAATGGGATGACTAGATAGCAATGCCTGATAATAGATCACAGGCAAATAATCACTAAGAATTCAGTTAAGATTACACCAGAGAAGCATCTTCTTGGAACGTTGTAGCCATTGCCTCTGGCACTGAATCTTTGACAGTTTAAATTCATTCCTCTTGACTTCATAATAGTACTACTTCTGTAAGGAATCTCACGAATATCCAGGATTTTAATTTTGGGTGTTTAATTCCAATCTCTGAGAAAGAGACTACTTAACAGTCTCTTTTCCAGATGTCACTTCTCATCTCTGGAGATATATTTCTAGGTCTTACATTCAAGTTCATAATCCATTTTGAGTGAATTTTCGCATGTGATGTGAGATAGGCTCCAATTTCTTTCTTCTGCATGAGTATCCAGTTTTGTCATCACTACTTGTTGAAAAATCTATCATTTTCTCATTGTGTGTTCTTGACACCTTTGTCTTAGATCAATTGTATACAAGTAGATTTATTTCTGGGCTATTTTGCACTATTGGTTTTTATGTTTGTCTGTATGTCAGTACCATACTGTTTTGATTACTGTTCCTTGTAATATGTTTAGAAATCAGAGAGTATGATGATACTAGTTTTATTCTTCCTGTTGAAGATTTTATGGCTCTCTTCAGGGGATTTTGTGGTTCAGTGTGATCTTTTATATTTTTAAAAATATTTTTGTAAAGATGCCATTGGGATTTTTATAGACATTGCATTGAAACTATTTGGGCACCACAGACTGTTAACGGATGGGAAAGTGTTGAGCTGCGTTGTGAAATCCTTGGTTCTTTGGGTCCAGATCATTAAAATTAGAGATCTGTCCCTAGGCACAAAATGAAACCACAACCACGAATGAAGTAGGTAGAAAAGAAGGCTTAATAGGAAGAAAGGAAAGGAAAGAAAGATAGTACACCCAAAAAGGTTGTTGGGCAGGCGGATTGCCAAGTGGCAACCATGCTTGGTACTAGTTAACCGCTATTTTTATTACTCAAGATCATGAATATTCATTAGTGAGAGGCCCCTTACACTGCCTATGTTCTTCCTTTAAATTTGAATCCACTCCGTTCTTTCCTGCACCTGCGCATCTTCCTCACAGGTAAAGAATGAGGAACTTGATCACCTAATTGCACGTGGTGCCCAATGCGAGCCAGGTTGTCCCAATTAGATTGCCCAGTTAGTCTATTGCCCTAATAGGAATTGGGGCATTGACCAAAAAACGCTTGCTTAGGTCTTTTTGATAAGAGAAAAACCTACAAATTATCCCTGTGTACTTCCCTCAGGCCTCAAGGAAGGAAGATGGCAAATTGCCTTGCCCTCCTGGCACCTGGAGCTAGATGAGCCTTTCGCTTTTCTCTTAGGGCTGCCCACTCAAGGCTAACTGCCTACCACATTTCCCCCTCAAGGACTTGAGACCTGAAATCTTGCAGGAAAAAATGGACCAAAGGTCTCTTCTTCTATAGCTTCTTCCAGCTGACAAATGGGCTGAAGAGAGGGGAGTCAGAGCCTCAGTCCTTGCTCTCTGCTAGCCCCAAGATTAGGCGGAGACTTCAGAGGTGTCCCCATATGAATCATGGAAAGTTATAGCGACTGCGTCTAGAGGAGAGAGGTCAACATTATTAGGCACTGGTTGATATTGTCGTAACGTAAAGATAGTTTGTACTCGGTTGGCAACAAGTTTAGTAAGGACTTGTAACAATGGAGGGCCAAAGCTTATGACTAAGATGATCATTATAACCCGGCCCACTATCGGCAACAAGAGACTTAAAAGCCAGTTTGTATTGTTCCATGAGGAAAATCCTAGTTTTTCAATATTTGTGGCTTTTTGAAGATGATTCTTAATATCTTGTTGAACTAAGCCAGATTGATTAACGTAAAAGCAACATTCTTCTTTTAGGTATATACAAGTTCCCCCTTCTCCTGTAGTGAGAAGATCTAGGACTCTGTGGTTTTGTAAAACAACACCTGTCAAGGAATCTAATTGTTCCTGTTTCCTTGTTAGGTTTTCTGTTGTAACTCCGAAAGCTTCAGCTGTTTCAGCAGACAACCGCTGTTGCAATCCAAGAGAGCTACTGCCAGTAGCCATGCCCCCTATGCCAATAAGAGCACTAAGAGTGATGCTCAAGGGACATTTTAAACGTATTAATTCTTCTGATCCATGAGCATGGGCTGTCTTACCAATTATTTGTGTTTTCTTTAATTTTCTTCAAGAGTGTTTTATAATTGTATAGTTTTATAATTTTTAAGATACAGGTCATTTATTTCTTTGGTTAAGTTTCTTAGTGAGTCTTTTTCTTTAGTCACTATTATAAATGAAATTATTTTATTATTTTCCTTTCTGAATAGTTCATTGTAATTAGAACTATGGCTGGGACCAGCAGCTAGCATAATGCCAATGTCGCTGGACTCCCATGTAGTCGACCATGGTTCGAGTCCTGGACCCGGCGACTTAAACTCACGCTGGGTGCGTGTGAGTGCATGCCCAAGATCCAGAGAGGAGAATGGAGAAGGGATTGCAGTGTGGCCATCCCCCCGAGGGATGATTTCTCTCTTTCTGTCTCTCTTTCTCTCTCTGTCTTTCTGGCGAGCACATGTGCCCTATAGCAAAAAACCTCTCCAAAAAAATTAAAAAGAACTATGACTGATTTTTGTATATTGATTTTGTATCCTGCAGCTGCACTAAATTTCTTTATTAATTTTTTACATTTTTTCTTTATTTTTAGTTTTTTTTTTCTTTAACATAAATAAATCAAGTCATCTGGAAACAGTTTACTTCTTTTTCAATTTAGATGCCTTTATTTATTTATTTATTTTATCAAATTGATCTATTTAGGATTTCAAATACTTGTTTGAAAAGAAATTGGTAAATATGAAAAAACAGGCATTCTTGTCCTGTTTCTGATCTGAAAAAGAAGCTTTTAGTTCTTTTCTCATGCTTACTATGTGAGCTGTAGGTTTTTCATATGTAACTTTTATTGCTTTGAGGTAAGCTCCTTCCATTCATATTTGATTGAGAGTTTTTATCATGAATAAATGTGGTCCTTTGTCAGGGGTGTTTTTGCATCTGTTGAATTGATTACACGTTTTTTCTTTAATTTCATTGATATGTGTTTTATACTGATTAATTTGGGTATGTTGAATCATCTCTGCATCCCAAGGATAAATCCTATTTTGTTGTGGTATATTATTAGTTTAATGGTCTATGAAATGTGTTTGCTAGTATTTTATTATAAATTTTTGTATCTAAGTTTATTAGAGATATTGATCTGTAGTTTTTTTCTTGTAGTGTCTTTGCTGGCTTTGGTATCAGTGTGATGCTTACCTCATAAAATTACTTTGAAAGTGTTTTTCTTCTATTTATTGCAAGAGTTTATAAAGGATTGATATTCTTTTTTGAATGTTTGATAGAACTTACCTAAAAAGATGTCTGGCCTAAGGTTTTTGACTAGTGATCATTCTTTTTGTTATTGATATCTTCAGGCTTTGTTTCTTCTTGTTTCAGTCTAGGTAGGTTGCATATTTCTAAAAATTTATCTTTTTCTTTTAGGTGGTCTAATTTTGGGGTATTGATTGTTTGTAATGGGCTGGTTCAATTCTTTATTTCTATGGTATCTATTGTAATGCCACCTCTTTCATTTCTGGCTTTATTTTTCTACTCTTTTTTATTATTTAGTCTGACTAAAGATTTGTTGATTTTATTTGTCTTTTTAAAAGACAAAAACAAAAGCCACATAAGCCTGGTGTGACTTTCAAGTCACCTGATCCAGAACTCGAACCATGCCCTGTGTGGGATTGAGTGCCTTAACCTCCACACCACTCGCTGGCCCAGATGATTTATATTTTGATATTACTTGCTTTAGATTTTCTTAATATGTTTGGATCAATTATAGATGTTTTTCATTATACTATGCCCTATGCTTGTATAATATATATGTTATAGTCAGTTTGCCCTTCTTTTTTATTTTGTATCCTTCAATAATTCTTAATGTTTTAACCTTCTATTATGGTTTAAAATAATTTACACAGCATAATTTCAGTATTTTATTATTCTGTATTGGTCCATTTTTACAAGTAACAGTAATGTTTATACTTTTATATTTACCTTGCTGTTTAGACTGGTTTAGGTTTGATTTAAGGGATTCCCTTTAATTTTGTCTAGTACGATAGGTCAAATGGTGATAACTTCCTCAGTTTTTGTATATCTGGCTAAGACTTTAATCACTACATCAGTTATTTTTTGTTTTGTTTTGTTTTTTTGGAGAGGTTTTCGCTATAGGGCGCATGCGCTCGCCAGACAGAGAGAGACATAGAGACAGAAAGCAAGAAATCATCCCCCAGGGAGGATGGTCACGACACAATCCCTTCTCCTCCATTCTCCTCTCGGGATCTTGGGCACACACACAAACGCGTCTGGTGTGAGTTTTAAGCCACCGGGTCTGGGATGCGAACCGCGGTCGATTACATAGGAATCCAGCGACATAGCCATTACACTAACTGCTGGTTCCCATCACTACTTCAGTTTTGAAGGATAATTTTGTCAGGCATATATTCTTGTTTGATGCTTTACATCTTCAGTACTTTGAGTATATCATCTGTCTCCTTGCTTGCAAAATTTGGGCAGAGAATCCTCTGATTGTCTTATGAGTGAGTCAAATGTACCACTATTCATGTGTTGCCTTCAAAATTCTGCATGCCTTTGAATTAATAATTTGATTGTAATGTAATTCAGTGTAGTCTCTCTTTGGTTGATCTTATTTGGGATCTTTTGAGTTTGATGAGCTTCTCTTCCAATATTTGGAGAAGTGCCAGCTATTATTTTTGAATAAGCTTTTTCTTCCCCCTTTCTTTTCTGCCTCTCTCTCTTTCTCTTCCTCTATCACTGAACTAGCATAATGTGTAAATTGGCTCACTTGATGGTATTGTCTACAGAAAAATAACCAACCATAAAAATTAATAATTAATAATTAATGTGGTTTATTTCCAAGCCAAATATGAGTGACCTAGCCCTGGAGAAGAGGCATACATGCCTTTCTCGGGGTGATCACATACAGAGGTTCCTTTTATTTGTTTTCAAAATTGACAGACAAAATTTAGTGAAGAGATTTTCCATTGGTCTGGCCCAAAAAGGTGGAACATGTGGAAGCAGGGCCTTGTAGGTTAGAGGTGGGTTCCACAATTCCTAGGCTGGTGATTGGAAGGGAAGATCTGTGTCCAAGGAAGAGATTTACAAAGAAATGCTTACTCTAAATCTCAAGGAAAGGGAAGTTCTCTTCCCTGGGAAGAGGTTGGCAAAATAATATACTGTAATCAGTTGAATATACACCTCAATGATACTATGTGAGGAACAGGATTTAGGAAGAATCCTGTTAAATGGGGAAAAAATGGTCTGTTAATTTTTGTGGGTGTTACTCCTCTTAGGCTCTCTTGAAAGGACTTTGGAAAAATAGGAAAAAGCAGTCAGACTTCTGTCCACAGTATCCAATAAATACAGGATGTCTTCATTCTTTTTAAAAAATATTATATATTCTTCAGAAGTTTATTTTTAAAGTTTATTTATTGACTTTTTTATAAATTCAACCAGTATATATCATTATAGTTTGTAAAATGATTTTTCCATTGTGAATACATTGTATATTAGTCCAGTTAAAGGTATTATCATACATGTTATTATCAACAGATAATTTTCCATTTTTGTGTCTCTTAAATGCTTTGCTTCTTTTCCCCCTTGATTCCCTTCCTCTTTCTCTCTCTCAAAAGTTTGTCTCATCTGAAAAGAGAGAGAAAGAGAAAGAAAGAGAGAGCAACTCTTGACAGAGCAACTCTTTATGCCATCGCTCTCTCCCCAGACCTGCAACCAGCTAGAATCATGTGCATACAGGTTCTCCAGCACATTGAGTTAAATCCAAGACCTCAAACTGGAGCCTTTTCATGGTCCCTAGCATCACATAGCATCACATTTACTGTCTGTGCCAGCATAGCAAGACCTTTCCTACCTCATCCCCTTCCTGATTAATTTCAAATAAAATGATTTTCACTTTGGTGATCCTCACCCCCGTGCTTGATTAGATCTGTTGGTGAAATTCTCTGTTGCATTTTGCATTTCATGCATTTTATCCTTCAGCTTCTGAATTTCTGTTTTTATTATTATTATTATTTCTATCTCTTTGCTGAACTTTTTGTTTTGTTCATTTATTGCTTTCCTGATTTTTTTTTTTTTTATCTTGTGGTTCTCTACTTTTTGTACTTCATTGAGTTTCTTTAAAACATTTTGGGACCAGCAGTTGGTGTAACGGCTATGTCGCTGGACTTCCATGTAATTGACTGTGGTTCAAATCCCAGACCTGGTAGCTTAAACTCATGCCAGGTGCATGTGTATGCATGCCCAAGATCCTGAGAAGAGAATGGAAGAGTAGGGATTGCATTTTGGTCATCCCTCCTGGGAGTGATTTCTTGCTTTCTGTCCCTGTCTCTGGTGAGCGCATGTGCCCTATAGCAAAAACCTCTCAAAAAAAAAATTCTAAAATTATATTTTAGTCAATACATGCATCTTCATTTATTTGGTATCAGTTAATGGAACTTTATTCCTTTGGGGGATAATATCATGACTTCTTTATTTTCACTTTCTTTATGTAGATTTGCATTGATATCTACAATTTGAAGGAGGTCACCTGTTATAGACTTTACATGTTAACTTTGGTGAGGAAAGATATTACCTGTAGGTGATTTCAAGAGTATTAACAATAGCTTCATCTCCAGGGAAACACAGTGATGGACTTGGGTCTGGAGTGGTGCAGAAGCTTGAATTCTAGGAAGCTCAATCAGTTGAGATCAGTACTAGTGACGTCTGTGGGGTCTCCGGGTGTTGGTAGACATCTATTTCCCAGGTAAGGTCTGCTGGGATCTTTTGTGATGAAAGCTGATGGGTCCTTTCTGCTTGTCTTTGCCCCCAGCATGGAAGGTTTCAGCTGAGGGTATTGTTTTGGGAGCCAATCTATGTCAGATTATGACATGGATATTTTCTATAATTCTCTATGTGTATATCCTCATTTTATTTCTCTTTATTGAGCTACTGCAGCCTTTACACTACAATCTGAAGCTCTCTTAGGGTTAATTTTATTATTGTGTAATTGTTAAATTATTGTTTATGTGTGGGTACAAGACATATGACCTTCTAGTTTGATGAGTATAAAAGTATCTCGTTGTAATTTTGATTTTCCTTCCTCTAATAATTATGCTGAATATTCTTTCATGTACCTGTTAGCCATTTGTGTATCTTTTGAGAAAGGTTTATTCAAATTTTTAGCCCATTTTTAACTGAGTTATTAGTTAATTATAAAAGTTTTTTAATATTTTGGATATTATTTTTTATTGGTTATATTGATTCAAATATTTTATCCCATTAGGTGGTTGCCATTTTACTCTGTTGATTATTTTCTCTGATGTGAGTGGATTTAGTTTGATTTAGTTCACTATCTATTTTATTTTTGTTGCCTGTTCTTTTAGTATCATTTCTATAAAGTCACTGTTAAAAGCAATGCCATGAAGCTTTTCCCCTATATTTTCTTCTAGGAGTTTTATAGTGTTAGGCATTTCTTTAAAGTTTACTTTTAAAGTGTTTTTTTTTTTATTTTAATTTTTATTTCTTCCATTAGGGAGAGAAACAGACAGAGAAGCAATACTTCCAACAGCATCTTGACACCATGATCCACACAAAGCCTCAGGCAGCACCAAATCATGGGCTTATACATGTCTAGTATACTCCAGGAGGTCTGTGTGTGGACCAGGAAACCTCTTATGTGAATCAGCTTCATACAGTGCTACATTTTACCATTTCACAATGATCTGGCCTTATTTTTAAGCCTTTAATATATTTAGAGCTTATTTTTATGTATATTGTAAAATAAAGATCCATTTTGGTAATATTAAACCTAAATGTATGTGACCTAGTTGTTCTAATACTAAATGTAGTGAAATGATAGAAACATGGTGAATCTCATATACCTAACCTTAGTTAGGTAGGTATACAAGAATGTTTACACCAGTACTCTACATATCAGTCTCAAACAGGAAAGTATTCAGATTTTCATCAACTATAAAGTAGATTTCAAAATTGTTATAGTTTTACAATGAAATATTACTTAATAATTAGTTCTAAAAATTAGAATTATTTAACAACAGTAGAATTATTCAACAACAGTAAAGCAGTATTCAATACCACAGTGGATTCCTTAAACATAATGGTGAGCAAAAGAAGGGTATGCATCCCTTGGAATCCATGGAAGATTGGTTTCAGGACTTCCTGTAGATACCAAAATCCATAGAAGCTCAAGTCCCTTATATAAAATGATGTAATATTTGCATATAACCTTGGTACTTTCTCCCATATATTTAAATCATCTTTAGATTACACATAACATCTAATGCAATGGAAATGTTATGTTAATATTTGTTGTATTGTTTATTTGAATTATTTTTAGTTCTCATATAGTTTTTTCCTTTAAAATTTTTGATTTTCAGTTGTTTGAATTTGTAGATGTGGAATTTGAAACTACAAAGGGTTGACTATACTTTATGATTCCAATTAAATCAAATAAAAATCAATGCAAAAGCTTCTTAAATTATTATTATTCATAATAGAGAGTGTGTAAACATGAGAAAGAAAAAGAGAGAGGCACCCTTAACATGATCTGATGGTACATAAACCCCTACTTCCTGCTTTCAAGCTTGTCAGAATTTCAAGCACATGTGTATATGTTCAGTAGGTTTACTTGAAAAAATAGTTCTGGACTGAGTTTCTAATGATGACATGATACCTAAAAGGAGATTGCCTGTAAATAGGTGATAATAATCCTGTACATGCCACGCTATGGTTAAAAGAAAAGAAGTTACCACTAAAATAATTCAAAGAGAGAAACTAACATTTTGGATGAATATGTATAGAGTTAGAAAGTGGAAATCAAATTGACAGCTTTAAGTACTCTTACTTTAAGGTAACTCTTTGTTATTGTGCTGATAAAAGAAATTCGTGAGACTTTCAAATTTATGGGAGAAAAAAAAAACAAAGAAAAATAGAAAGCTTTATTTGGCTTACAATTCTGGCAACTGGAAAGAACAAAGGCATAAGGTTGAAATCAGGTTGTCTTTTGATGCTATGTGTCAGCATGGCCAGCTAAATTAGAGAAGATGGTGGCCACATGCAAAAACAGAGAATCGTGGGGACAGCCATCTTCCTTTTATAACAACTCACTCTTTTGGGAACTAACCACTTCTCACAAGAGCTAGAACTCTCTGTCTCATGAGACGTAATTAGTCCATTCTTGATCATATTTTCATGATCCAAACACTACCAACTGGTCTCTCATCTTAAGGTCTCATCACCTCCAAAAACCATTATATTAGGGACTAAACTTTAATACATGAACCTTTGCAGGGACAAACCATGATCTAAACTGTAGTAGTAAGGACAAATATTTGTCATGCCAGGAAGAGAAAATAGTAGCAACAAAAGAATCAGAGAAATAGAAGAAAAATTAAGAGAAAACAATTTTTTATGGAAATTGAAGGAGTAATCGTTTGTTTTGAGAATATATCCAATTGCTAAGTTACAACAAGAAAAAAAATGCCAAGAAGGCAAAAATTAGCCAAATACTAGTAAAAATGCTTACAAGGAATCACTGATCACTTTGGGGAAATGTCAATGGTTTAGGTATAGTTTAAATCCGAATGTTACAAGTTCGTGATAAAAAGGTGGGAACAATGGAGGCATCAGTCATTGCAAACAATAGTTTTACTGTGGAAAAAATAATAACTTTGCAAAGAGCACTTATAAAGTGCTCTATCACAAACTAGACACATTCTAAAAAAAATCAACTAATCATTTGTCTTCCTTTCTCTGAGAGACATTGATATCAGAAACTCTAAAATAGAAACATACATAAATCACTTTACTTACCTATATGATTCTACCTTTAAGTTATGTATTTCAGATACATCCATGAACAAATGTAGTTCTTTAGTGGTTAAGATGAAAGATATTACACAAAATGCTAAAAATCCATTTTAATTACTTATGAAAATTATGAACACATGTAAGCATTTTCAAAATAGAGAAAATAAAAGCTGAAGTATGTAACAAGCTATGAATTATCGATGCTCAGACAGCATAACTGATTCAATGAAACATGGCTCCATGAACTTCACATTTGTGAGAGTTTATTACCTTTATTACAAACTAATTAATACTGAAATATAATCGTGCAATCAAAAGGGCTTGTTTGCCTTCAGAACTTCTGAAGGTAATGGAGGTTGAAAGTTTGTCAATTCTGTTAAATAGTCCTCCTCACTCATGAAGCATCTTAATAAAATATATAATATAGGAACAGTGTTTGAAATATACAAGGCAAAAATCTTAAAAGGAAATCTTAGAAATAATGCACAGGTTATCTATTAGCATATGAGTGATACTAACAGATGTTCCTAGGTCATGTGTTTATCAATGTAGTAAATATATAAATACAGTTAAACAAATTAAATCATTCTTATGCCATTCCATTGCCACTATAGGAGGAAGGTGGGATTTCTCTTGGAATTAATCATCCATCTAAAAACTATTTCAATTTTGGGACCAGCAGATGGCATGGTGGTTGAGGCGCTGGATATTCCCACATGGCTGACCACAGTTCAAGTCCCAGATCTAATGGTTTGCTTCCTCTCTCTCTCTCTCTCTCTCTCTCTCATCAAACTGGAAATTAATAATAATAAATAAAGTTAAATAAAATAATTCTTTAAAAGTATTTTAATTTCAGGGGGACCAGCAGTTAGTGTAATGGTTATGTCGCTGGACTCCCACGTAGTCGACCGTGGTTCGCGTCCCGGACCCAGTGGCTTAAAACTCACGCTGGGTGCGTGTGCCGTGTGTGCCTAAGATCCCGAGAGGAGAATGGAGGAGAAGGGATTGTGGTGTGGCCATCCCCCCTGGGGGGGTGATTTCTCACTTTCTGTCTCTCTGTCTCTCTCTGTCTGGCGAGCACACGTGCCCTATAATGAAAACCTCTCCCCCCCCCAAAAAAAATATATATATATTTAAATTTCAGTGATTGTATCATGTGGTATTAACTGGAATCATGTTGCTTGGGTTCACATCTCAGTTCCACTACTTCCTTGTTGTGTAATTTAGGCCAATTTCTTACCATAGTTCCCTCAAAAATAAAACAAAGTATAGTTTTTGGTGAATCATGAAGATTACATGATGTAATGCATGTGAGACCACTTAGTACAGTCTGATACACACTGGTTGCTAAATCTTAGTTCCTGTTTGTTGTGCATAAACTAAGTCTTTGATATTCAAAGAGTTGTCTGAGCTTAGAGTTAAGGACTGGAGAGATGTGTGTCATCCTTCATTATAAACTGTAAGCATTTGTGCATGTGTTTTGTTGTTATTATTACTTGTAGTGAAAGAGAGGGAACTATTGCCAAAAGGGGAGAAGGCGTGTGCCGTGTGTGCCTAAGATCCCGAGAGGAGAATGGAGGAGAAGGGATTGTGGTGTGGCCATCCCCCCTGGGGGGGTGATTTCTCACTTTCTGTCTCTCTGTCTCTCTCTGTCTGGCGAGCACACGTGCCCTATAATGAAAACCTCTCCCCCCCCCAAAAAAAATATATATATATTTAAATTTCAGTGATTGTATCATGTGGTATTAACTGGAATCATGTTGCTTGGGTTCACATCTCAGTTCCACTACTTCCTTGTTGTGTAATTTAGGCCAATTTCTTACCATAGTTCCCTCAAAAATAAAACAAAGTATAGTTTTTGGTGAATCATGAAGATTACATGATGTAATGCATGTGAGACCACTTAGTACAGTCTGATACACACTGGTTGCTAAATCTTAGTTCCTGTTTGTTGTGCATAAACTAAGTCTTTGATATTCAAAGAGTTGTCTGAGCTTAGAGTTAAGGACTGGAGAGATGTGTGTCATCCTTCATTATAAACTGTAAGCATTTGTGCATGTGTTTTGTTGTTATTATTACTTGTAGTGAAAGAGAGGGAACTATTGCCAAAAGGGGAGAAGAGAGAAAGCTAAGAAACATGTTAGGAAATTATCATTCAGGAAGAAAGAATATAATATTTTTCATTTTATTTATACTTAAAATAAAGTTATTTAAAAACCTATTAAACTATACTATAGGAAATTTGAAACATAAAAAAATAGCACAATTACCTATATACCTGTCTCTCTGCTTCAACAATTATTAACACATGGTCAATCTTGTTTCATCTATACACACTCTCCTGCTTGATCCACCTAACCATAGCAGATTATTTCAAGCCAAATTTGAGCATCATATTATTTTGTCTATAAATACTTAAGAAACATCTATGAAATATAAGGCCTCCTGATATATGTAAAAAATAACAATTTCGATTCTTCAATTTCAACAATGCATAATTCCTTGGAATCATCAAATATTTAGTCAATGTCATAATTTCCCTTATTTCTCACAGGAGCATGGATAGTTTATGTTCAATTTAAAATAATCGCTCAGTTAAGAGGTATATCATATTTCTTCTCAGGTTGAAAGTAAAGTTAGTTACATACAAAAGCTTGCTTTGTATTTGTGTACAAATGTGTAGTGTGTGCATGTGATAAATATCTAAGGAAAGAGAGTTGGTGTCTAGGTTGTAAGAGTATGAAGTGAGAAGAGCAATCCACTCAGAATTGCAACAGCTGGAGGTTATATCAATTTATCTTTATTTTTGAGGAAATAAAAGCGGAGATCAAAACCAGAGATGAATAATTCATTCATTTGACACTTATGTATTGAGCACTTCTTATATATTGCCTGTATATGACCAAAATCAATGGGATATGGTTTAAAAAACATTGTATCTATCTTTCTTTAAAGTTTATTTATATATTCAAGGAGAGGGAGAGAAAGAAACCCCCAACAGTGTCTTGCCATATTGAGATCCTCCTCCTAGCCTTCCAGCCAGTCGGGATCATGGGCACAGCTGTGGGTACACACCTGATGTGTCCAGTTAGATCCATGATCTAAACCCTGGCTTCTCCCTCATAGTTCTACCATACCACAGCAACAGTCTACTCCCTGCTCCACCATAGCTTGGCCCATTATATCTATTTCGATGGACAGAATTCCATAGCTGGTGTTTGTATTGGAAAAGTATTTGAGAAAATAACATTAACTTGACTTCCAGTTAGTTCATTTTCCTTTGGAGTATTCTAACAAATTAGTATGTCTAACATTGAAAAAAATAAAAATAAAAGTGAGTTTTTTAAAAAGTGAATTCTTCATTTCAAATAGTTATATTTGGCAGCATAACATAATAGCATAAACATGCACTTTGGATTCACACAAAATTAAATTTAAAATTTTCTTCCACTACTACAACTCTGAACATCTTGAGCTTAATTTCTTTAAGTTTTATCTTCACCTGTTTTTGGAAATAAGAATAATTACACTAATTTTGCCATGCTAAAGTGAGGATTAATTACAATGATTATGAGGGCAATTTGTACTGTGATTAGCATACAGGTAATTCTCAAATAACATGAACCCCTCTTTGCAAGAGAATGTGACTATTATTTCTGAGCATGGCTACCATGCTGTAGGTAGTATTCATTTTCCAATTGTTTTACAACTTAAATAATATGCCAAATAAGTATGGTTTATTGCAAAAATTCTTAAAGGTTTACAAATGAATTAAAGTTGTTAATTGACAAGCTAAACTTAATTTGTTAATTTTAACACATGAAAGAGAGAAAAGTTAATGTATTTTAGGCAACACTAGTAGAAATGTATATCAACTTACATGTGTGAGACATACGAATCCTTCATTACTTCTAGTAGTCTAGTTACATTTAGACTGCTAAATTTAGTTCTGGCTCCTTATATTAAAAATACTATAGATTATCTCACACTTTTCTAGAGAAGGACAATGAGAATGGGTTAAAGAAATATATATGTTTGGTTAAAAGGAGAGAATATAGGTAATTGTGAAATATTTGTAATATATATCATTGTAAAAAATTATAATCACTTTCTCAATTAGATCTAATAGGTAGATTTAGTTATAAAGGATAAAAACAAAAAAAAATAGGTAGAGACATTTAGAGCAACTGCAGATATTTTTGTGAAACAAATATGACCAAATATGTACTAGTTTCTTTTTTAAAAGTATTTGCTCATCCTAGATAGTTTATATTGTATAGATTAATGACTATTTGGCTGGCAAATTGCTGAGAGAATTCAATTATTAAATAATAGTGAAACTCTTAAATGCCTTACCAATCTGACATTGCTATACTTTAAAGTATTAATTTTCATTATATTTATTATTGGAACATTGAAATGAATAGCTCACATATACTTTATATGCTTTGGCATTTTAGCTGATATTGGTATGACTAGTACTAATTAAGTAGGAACATTTTTGCACCAAAAAAGTTAAATAAAACAGCTCATTTAAGAAAGAGATTAGCCATTTCTGTATTATATAATGAGAATATAAAAGTGGACTTAAGAGAACATTTTTAAAACTTAGTGTTATATACCTTGTTAAAAATATTTATTGTTAATATCCCTCTCTTTGCACAAACTGAAAAACAAAATCTTAGGTGATATGAAAAGATTTAGTATACTGTTGGTAAATAGCAGTTATAGCCTTTGTTTATGTTGGAATAAAATAAATATTGAAATGATGCCATAATTTTAAAGGAAGTTCGTACTGTGCAGTCAGGCAACTTCGGATTCTTCTTCATTTCTTTTTCTTTTTCCTTGATTTTTTTTTCTTTGTTTGTTTGTTTTAGGTTGCTGCCATGGGGAATGTCACTCATCAGAGAAATACAGAGAAAGAGAAAGAGAGACACCAGCCCCCTGGCAGGACGAACATGCTGCAACTTCTTCTTTTCCATTCTCCTCTTGGGATTTTGGGAATGCATGCACACATGCTCAGCATGATTTTCAAACTACTGGGTCCAGAACTCAAGCCATGTTTAGCCAGGTGGGAATTCAGTGCCTTAACCACCATGCCACCTGCATGGTGGCTGATGGTTCCTCTTTATTTGTTATGTCCAAGTTTGGTTGGTCAGTTACCTGGAAAAGAAATTTTACCTGGAAAATTAAGCATAATATATGGAAAAAATAAGAATAAAAATAATGGTGGTGTCTATTTTTTAATTAATTCTGTGACTAAAAGTGTTACTATGGAGTTTCAACTTCTGTTATGATAGAAAATACTCTTAACAGGTTGAGTTTAGTACAGATAACAACTACAAACAAAATACCAAAGCAAACAAAACTAAAAGTCCCCAAAAGATGCTGTGGAGTAAAAGGTGCAGGTAATTTTGGAAAAACACTAGAATATTGAAAAAGAGACCAATATGAGATGAATTATCACTGTTGGAGGTTTGGCATGAAGGGAGGCTGAAGTTATGATATAGTGCGGGATGGCTAAAATTTCACTGAAAATCTTATTGTCTCCATGGGCTAAGTAACAAGAGATAGGGCTAAGGATAATATTGGCTGCCATAGAGCGAGAAGCATCAAGGTTACTCCTGAGCCTTTCATGGTGAGAAAGACTCAAGCAGTATATAATAATGAATATAGTTAAGAGAAATGAATATAGATGTGATCTTATGAGAGAGAGAAGAATATGTAGTTCAAATAGAACCACATTTCTTGCCTACTGAAATAGAAACAACAAATATCACAAATTTAAGAATCTTCTATGCATAGCATTAATATTGTCTAGTATGCTATTAAAAATTTATATAAAAAAGAATTTTAAAAAATAAGAAGAAAATACAATTAATGTAAGCTAAACTGGGGATGACATAAGTGCTGAGATTATTTGACAATGACTTTATCCATTTTGACTATACCAATAAAGAATGAAAATTTACTAAAAATTTTTTTAAAAAGGCCAGGAAACTTGAGTGTAAAAACAGAAAATACTGAAGCAGAAACAATTATAAGCATTAAAACTTAAAATGTATATTTGAAATAAAAGCAAAATTAACAGGATTGATTTAATAGCAAAATGGAGACAATAGAGAGATAGAATTTGCACATAAATTAATGGAAGCAAGAGATTAGAAAAAAGAAAATGATCACACAGCCAAACTGGTGTGGTAGTAGAAGATATTTCTCTGCAAGAGAAGGTCCATATTCAAAGACCTTTGTGAGCATATTTGGGCACACATGTACTCATAATCTGAGGTGACTAAAACGTGAGGGTGGAGAACAATATCATGACACTGTCAGGGCTGCATAAATCTCTTTTTCTTTCTCTCTCTCTCTAAATAAATATATTTCAAAAAAATGAACAGATATTTACTGCCCTATAAGACATGTGAAAAGGGCTTACCTATTGGGAAGAGTCCTAGAAGAGAAAAGAAAGACACAGAAACTTAATAAATATATATATATATATTTTAAAATGTTCAAATTCTCCACATTTATACCAAATTACAAACTAAAGACATTTTAAAAATCCCAACTGGGATAAATACCAAGAAAAATATGTAGATGAACATGTGATTCAACTGCTAAAAACCAAAGATAAAGAACATTGTGACAAGTACTGGGGGGAAAAATTACTGTATACAAGGAAATAAAATTTAAACTACTGTAGTTTGTAATATTTGAGAAAGGTGACTTCTTTAAATAAATAGAGAACAGCACAAAGCTACGGGAACACAAAAACATCAGGGAAAGATGACATTTTCAAATGTGTATAATACATATTCAATGTTCAATCTCAAAAAAAAAAGAATTATGTATTGCTTGACAATTTAAGATAATTGTTTTAAGGAAGTTCAAGTCTATCTATCATTTGTCTGTTTATATATCATCTATCTATTATCTATCTATATGATATATACTTTCATATGTATGTCACATATAGAAAACCCAACAACATTAAAAAAAGAGTACATACACGAAAGAATTTAAACAAAGAGATGGAAATTATGGGAAACAACCAAACTGAAATTTGGAACAAAAGTTAACCATAAAAAAAATTCTGGAGTTGAGAAATGGATTGAATAAAATGAAAAATGCAAAGGATCAACACCAAATTCAAACAAACAAAAAAAGAATCTATGAACTTGAAGACAAGTTAACATTATCAATGGAAAGAAATATGAAAGCTTCCATATTTGATGAGGAACAAGAAAAATATGACCATTCTCACTACTTTTACCTAACACACTAATGGAAATCCTAATCAAAGTAATTAGACAAGAAATAGAAATAAGAGATATTCAAATCATAAAGGGATAGGTAAAATTGTTTTCAGATGATATGGCATAATTACATATGTTGGAAACTTTAGACTCAGTGAAAAAACTATTACAGGTGGTATTTCAATAAAGTTATAAATAGAAAATGCACATACAAAAATCAGTGGCATTACTATACACAAACAACATACTATTTGGCATGAACATTGAGAACACAATATGAACTCAAATAGCAAATAAAATAATTAGGAATAAACTTAAAGAACTAAATGACTTGCACATTAAAAATTGCATTGAAGGGTCAACAGATGGCATAGCAGTTATGTTGCTGGACTCTAACATGTCCAACTACAGTTTGAATTCCTAGACCTGGTGGCTTGAAAATTATGCCTTGGGCATGTGCGTGTATTACCAAGATCCTGGAAGAAGAATAGAAAAGAGATTGTGGGATCATTATTCCTCCTGGGGGAGAGATGATTTCCCACTCTCTCTCCCACTGTCTCTGTCTCTCTTCATTAAGAACATGTGCCCTTTGGCAAAAACCTCCAAAAAATACATTGGAAGAATTAATATTATTAAACTATATATTCCAAAGTGATCTATAGATTCAATGCGATCTCCATAAGAATACCAATGGTATTTTTACAGAACAGGGAAAAAATTCTAAAATTTATGTGGAATCACAAAAGACCCAATATAGACAAATCAATGTCAATCAAGAAGAATAAAACCGGAGCCACCGCACTTCTTGCTTTCAAAATATATTACAAATCTACAATCATCACAACAGCATGACATTGGCATAAAGACAGACATAAAGTCCAATAGAACAGAATAGAGAACTCGGAAATAAACCCACAAAAATAAAGTCAATTTATGTTAGATAAAGTCACCAAGAACATAATATGAAGAAAGGACAGACTCTTCAGTAAATAGTGTTGGGAAATTTGGAGATCTACATGCAGAATAAAAAAATTACATATCTATATCACACTATATACAAAAGCCAACTCACCATACAGTGTAGACTAGACAGTATATGTTAAGTGAAGACATACAATGTCTCTCCTTAATAGCCTGCCTTGTTTCACTCAGCAATAAATCTTCCATGTCTGTCCACTTTCTGTCAAAGGCCAGGGTCTTTTTTTTATGGCTGAATATTATTCCATGGAGTATATGTGTCACACTTTTTTAACCCATTCATCTGTTTGTGAACATATGGGTTTGTTCCATGTCTTAGCAATTGTGAAGAAGGCTGCAATAAATATAGTCATGCAGTGCTTTTTCAACTGAGTGTTCTCCTGTCCTTTGGGTAGATATCCAGGAGTGGAATTGCTGGATCATATGGTAGTTCTATTTGAGGCCTTTGAGGAATCACCATATTATTCTCCACAGTGGCTGGATCAATTTGCATTCCCACAAACAATGTAGGAGAGTTCCCCTTTCCCCACATCCCTGCCAGCACTCATCATTTGTTGTTTTATCAATCTTCACCAGTCTGATGGGGGTTAGGTGATATGTCATTGTAACTTTGATCTACATCTCCCTTATGATGAGGGATATTGAGCATTTTTTATTTTATTTTTTATTGTTCATATGTCTTCCTTAGAGAGTTGTTTATTTGGCTTATTTCCTTACCTTTTATAAAGGTTAAGCATTTACTTCTGGGTAAGCTGCTTGAATTCCCTGTGTATTCTGGTTATCAGTCCCTTATTTGAAATGTAGTAACAAAAATTCTCTCCCATTCCGAGGGTTGTCAGGTCGCACTAATTACTGCGTCCTTTACTGTGCAGGAACTTCTTAATCTGATGTAACTCCACCTGTCTATTTTGAGGATTATGACTGTGCTTTGGGGATATTGCTTTAGAAGTCTTTGTCTACACCAATGCCTCCCAGAGTTTCCCCAGTGTTTTCCACCAGTAGTTTTATAGTTTGCAGTCTTAGGTTTAATCTTTGATCTACTTTGAATTGATTTTTGTTAATGGTTGGGAAGAGTCCTAGAAGAGAAAAGAAAGACACAGAAACTTAATATATATATATATATATATTTTAAAATGTTCAAATTCTCCACATTTATACCAAATTACAAACTAAAGACATTTTAAAAATCCCAACTGGGATAAATACCAAGAAAAATATGTAGATGAACATGTGATTCAACTGCTAAAAACCAAAGATAAAGAACATTGTGACAAGTACTGGGGGGAAAAATTACTGTATACAAGGAAATAAAATTTAAACTACTGTAGTTTGTAATATTTGAGAAAGGTGACTTCTTTAAATAAATAGAGAACAGCACAAAGCTACGGGAACACAAAAACATCAGGGAAAGATGACATTTTCAAATGTGTATAATACATATTCAATGTTCAATCTCAAAAAAAAAAGAATTATGTATTGCTTGACAATTTAAGATAATTGTTTTAAGGAAGTTCAAGTCTATCTATCATTTGTCTGTTTATATATCATCTATCTATTATCTATCTATATGATATATACTTTCATATGTATGTCACATATAGAAAACCCAACAACATTAAAAAAAGAGTACATACACGAAAGAATTTAAACAAAGAGATGGAAATTATGGGAAACAACCAAACTGAAATTTGGAACAAAAGTTAACCATAAAAAAAATTCTGGAGTTGAGAAATGGATTGAATAAAATGAAAAATGCAAAGGATCAACACCAAATTCAAACAAACAAAAAAAGAATCTATGAACTTGAAGACAAGTTAACATTATCAATGGAAAGAAATATGAAAGCTTCCATATTTGATGAGGAACAAGAAAAATATGACCATTCTCACTACTTTTACCTAACACACTAATGGAAATCCTAATCAAAGTAATTAGACAAGAAATAGAAATAAGAGATATTCAAATCATAAAGGGATAGGTAAAATTGTTTTCAGATGATATGGCATAATTACATATGTTGGAAACTTTAGACTCAGTGAAAAAACTATTACAGGTGGTATTTCAATAAAGTTATAAATAGAAAATGCACATACAAAAATCAGTGGCATTACTATACACAAACAACATACTATTTGGCATGAACATTGAGAACACAATATGAACTCAAATAGCAAATAAAATAATTAGGAATAAACTTAAAGAACTAAATGACTTGCACATTAAAAATTGCATTGAAGGGTCAACAGATGGCATAGCAGTTATGTTGCTGGACTCTAACATGTCCAACTACAGTTTGAATTCCTAGACCTGGTGGCTTGAAAATTATGCCTTGGGCATGTGCGTGTATTACCAAGATCCTGGAAGAAGAATAGAAAAGAGATTGTGGGATCATTATTCCTCCTGGGGGAGAGATGATTTCCCACTCTCTCTCCCACTGTCTCTGTCTCTCTTCATTAAGAACATGTGCCCTTTGGCAAAAACCTCCAAAAAATACATTGGAAGAATTAATATTATTAAACTATATATTCCAAAGTGATCTATAGATTCAATGCGATCTCCATAAGAATACCAATGGTATTTTTACAGAACAGGGAAAAAATTCTAAAATTTATGTGGAATCACAAAAGACCCAATATAGACAAATCAATGTCAATCAAGAAGAATAAAACCGGAGCCACCGCACTTCTTGCTTTCAAAATATATTACAAATCTACAATCATCACAACAGCATGACATTGGCATAAAGACAGACATAAAGTCCAATAGAACAGAATAGAGAACTCGGAAATAAACCCACAAAAATAAAGTCAATTTATGTTAGATAAAGTCACCAAGAACATAATATGAAGAAAGGACAGACTCTTCAGTAAATAGTGTTGGGAAATTTGGAGATCTACATGCAGAATAAAAAAATTACATATCTATATCACACTATATACAAAAGCCAACTCACCATACAGTGTAGACTAGACAGTATATGTTAAGTGAAGACATACAATGTCTCTCCTTAATAGCCTGCCTTGTTTCACTCAGCAATAAATCTTCCATGTCTGTCCACTTTCTGTCAAAGGCCAGGGTCTTTTTTTTATGGCTGAATATTATTCCATGGAGTATATGTGTCACACTTTTTTAACCCATTCATCTGTTTGTGAACATATGGGTTTGTTCCATGTCTTAGCAATTGTGAAGAAGGCTGCAATAAATATAGTCATGCAGTGCTTTTTCAACTGAGTGTTCTCCTGTCCTTTGGGTAGATATCCAGGAGTGGAATTGCTGGATCATATGGTAGTTCTATTTGAGGCCTTTGAGGAATCACCATATTATTCTCCACAGTGGCTGGATCAATTTGCATTCCCACAAACAATGTAGGAGAGTTCCCCTTTCCCCACATCCCTGCCAGCACTCATCATTTGTTGTTTTATCAATCTTCACCAGTCTGATGGGGGTTAGGTGATATGTCATTGTAACTTTGATCTACATCTCCCTTATGATGAGGGATATTGAGCATTTTTTATTTTATTTTTTATTGTTCATATGTCTTCCTTAGAGAGTTGTTTATTTGGCTTATTTCCTTACCTTTTATAAAGGTTAAGCATTTACTTCTGGGTAAGCTGCTTGAATTCCCTGTGTATTCTGGTTATCAGTCCCTTATTTGAAATGTAGTAACAAAAATTCTCTCCCATTCCGAGGGTTGTCAGGTCGCACTAATTACTGCGTCCTTTACTGTGCAGGAACTTCTTAATCTGATGTAACTCCACCTGTCTATTTTGAGGATTATGACTGTGCTTTGGGGATATTGCTTTAGAAGTCTTTGTCTACACCAATGCCTCCCAGAGTTTCCCCAGTGTTTTCCACCAGTAGTTTTATAGTTTGCAGTCTTAGGTTTAATCTTTGATCTACTTTGAATTGATTTTTGTTAATGGTGACAAGGGTTCAGATTCATCTTTGTGCAGGTGGATACCCAGTTTTTTCAGTGCCACTTGCTAAAGAGATTTTTCTTTTCCTACTAGATAGACTGGTACCCTTTGTCAAAGATTGTTTGGCTGTATGTTTCAGGGTTTATTTCTGGTTTCTCTACTCTGTTCCAATGATCCTCGTGTCTATTTTTGTGCCAATACCATGCTGTTTTGATTATCACAGTTTTGTAATAGATTTGGGGGTGAGGAAGTGAGATGCCAACCACTCAACTATTTTTGTGTAGGATTGCTTTGGCAATACAGGGTCTTTTTTTGGGGGGAGGAGAGGTTTTTTTCGCTATAGGGCGCATGCGCTCGCCAGACAGACAGAGAGAGAAATAGAGACAGAAAGCGAGAAATAACCCCCCATGGGGGATGGTCATGCCACAATCCCTTCTCCTCAATTCTCCTCTCGGGATCTTGGGCATGCACGCAAACACACCCGGCGTGAAATTAAAGTCACTGGGTCTGGGACGCAAACCACAGTCAACTACGTGGGAATCCAGTGACATAGCCATTACACTAACTGCTGGTTCCCAGAGTCTTTTATGATTCCAGACTGATTCTATGATTGTCTTTTCTAAATCTATGAAGTATGTCTTTTGTAATTTTATTGGGATCATATTAAATATGTAGACAATTTGTGTAGGGCTACAATTTTGATTATATTAATTCTTCCATTCCATGAACATAGGATGTCCTTCCATTTTTTTTGTGTCATTTTCTATTTCTTTTTTATGATTTTCATAGTTTTCCTTACAGAGCTCTTTAACTTCCTTGGTTGGTTTTATTCCTAGGTAACTTATATTTTTTGTGGCTATGGTAAATGGGATTACTTTATTCAGTTCTGTCTCTGTCTTCTTGTTGTTTGTATATTGAAATACTTTAGAATTTTTTAAGTTAATTTTGTATCCTGCCACTTTACTGTGTGCATTTATTACTTTGAGAAGTTTTTTCATGGACACTATTGGATCTCCTATGTGTACAATCATGTCATCTACAAACGAAGATAATTTTTCAACTCTTCTTTCTCTATTGGAATGTTTTTATTTCCTTCTCTTGTCTGATTGAATTGGCTAGGACTTCCAGTACTCTATTGAATAGTAGTGAAGAGAATGGGCAGTCTTGTCTGGTACTCTCATTCAGTATAAAGTTATCTATAGGTTTGTTATAGATGGCTTTTATTATGCTGAGAAATGATACTTCTATGCTGATTTTACTGAGAGTCTTAATCATGAAGGAATGTCGTGTTTTGTCAAAGGCTAAAAGCTTTGTCTGCATTGGTTGAAATGATGATATGGTTTTTATCTTTCTTTCTGTTCAAATGATGTATAACATTTATAGTTTTGCATGTGTTGAGTCACCCTTGCATCTCTGGAATAAAGCCTACCTGGTCGTGATGAATAACTTTTTTTCTATGCTGTTGAATATGGTTAGCAAGTATCTTACTGAGAATTTTTGCATCTATATTCATCAAGGATATAGGTCTGTAATTTTCCTTTTTTTTTTTTTGAGAGGTTTTTGCTACAGGGCACGTGCACTTGTCAGACAGACAGAGAGAGACAGAGAGACAGAAAGCGAGAAATCACCCCCCAGGAAGGATGGCCACGCCGCAATCCCTTCTCCTCCATTCTCCTCTCGGGATCTTGCACACGCATGCACACGCGCCCGGTGTGAGTTTAAGCCACCGGGCCCGGGACTTGAACTGCGGTTGACTACATGGGAGTCCAGCGACATAGCCATTACACTCACTGCTGGTCCCTGTAATTTTCCTTTTTTGTGGCATCCTTATCCATTTTGGAAATGAGGGTGATGGAGGCTTCATAGAAGGAATTTGGAAGAGTTCCTTCCTTTTGGATCTCTGGAAACAGTTTGAACAGAATGGGAGTTACCTCTTCTTAGAAGTTTTGTAAAATTCAGCAGTGAACTCACTGGAACCTGGACTTTCCTTTGTTGGGAAATTATATATTATCAGTCTCATTATTTTTTTTTCTTTTTTTTTTTTTTTGGAGAGATTTTCACTGTAGGGCACGTGCGCTCGCCAGACAGACAGAGAGAGACATAGAGACAGAAAGCGAGAAATCACCCCCCAGGGGGGATGGTCACGCCACAATCCCTTCTCCTCCATTCTCCTCTCGGGATCTTGGGCACGCACGCACACGTGCCCGGCGTGAATTTTAAGCCACCGAGTCCAGGACACGAACCGCGGTGGACTACGTGGGAGTCCAGCGACATAGCCATTACGCTAACTGCTGGTTCCCAGTCTCATTATTTTTTACAGGTCTATTCAGGCTTTCTAAGTCCTCCTGAGTCAATCT
The DNA here is from genome assembly GCF_000334495.1 of Tupaia belangeri chinensis. Lineage (NCBI taxonomy): Eukaryota > Metazoa > Chordata > Mammalia > Scandentia > Tupaiidae > Tupaia > Tupaia belangeri. Next base: position 2,924,126 of record NW_006159439.1, on the reverse strand, counting down.
TGGCAGATTATATGTGTTCAGGAATTTGTCCATCTCATCCAGGTTTTCTTCTTTGTTGGTGTATAGTCACTCATAGTATTCTCTAATGATGTTTTGTGTTTCTTTTATGTCTTTTGTGATGTTGCCTGAATCATATCAAATTTTATTTATCTGGTTTCTTTCTCCCTTCTTCTTAATCAATCAAACTAATGGTGTCTTAATCTTGTTTATCTTTTCAAAGAACCGGCTTTTGCTTTCATTTATTTTCTGTATAGTTTATTTTCTATTCCATTTATTTTTGCTCAAATCCTTATTATTTCTTTTCTCCTGGCATTTTTGGACTTGTTTTGTTTTGTTTTTCCAATTCCCTAAGGCATAATGTTAGGGTGTCTTTTTGCCACCTTTACATCTTTCTCTTGTGCACACTAATTGCTATGAACTTCCCTCTTATGACTGCTTTTGCAGTGTTTCATACCTTATGGAAGGTCGTGCACTTATTATCATTTGCTTCCATGAATGTTTTGATTTCAGTATTAATCTCTTTAGTAGTCATGAAGTCATTCAGAAGTAGGTTATTTAGTTTCCATGTATTTGTGTTTTCCAGGGTTTTTTCTAAATTAATATCAAGTTTAACTTCATCATGATTAGAGAAGATACTGGATATAGTTTCTATGCTTTTGAATCTGTAAAGGCTGGTTTTGTGCTCTATTATGTGGTCAATCTTTGAGAAGGTACCTTGCAGAGCTGAGAAAAAGGTACATCTTGTGTTTTTTGGATGGAAAGTACTATAGATGTTTGTCAAGTCCATCTGATTTATGGTATCATTTAGGTCCTGAAACTCTTTGTTAATTTTTGTCTCATTGATCTGTCTAAAGGAGATAATGAGGTATTGAGATCTCCAACAATTAGTGTGTTACACTCTATCTCTCCTCTTAGATCTATCAGTCTTTCCTTTACATATTTGGGTGCTCTTGAGTTGGGTGGATAGATATTCATAAGTATTATGTCTTCTTCATCAATTAGCCTTTTACTACTATATAATGCTCTTCTTTGTCTGATCTTACAGTTTTTGTCTTAAAGCCTATTTTGTCCAAAATCAATATAGAGACTCCCACTCTTTTTTCAGTTTTCATTGACATGGAATACCTTTATCCAGCTCTTCACTTTTAATCTATGTATGTCTTTATACATGAGATGGGTTTCTTTTTTTTTTTTTGAAAGATGGGTTTCTTGTAGGCAGCAGAGGGAGGGTTTCTGAGTTTTAATCCATTCAACCAGTCTGTGTCTCTTGATCAAATAATTTAAACCATTAACATTCAACCCTATTACTGATATTTCAATATCCATCCCTACCATTAAGTTGGTCATAGTCTTGGTTGTTTTTTATTCTCTTATTGCTGTCCGTCTATCTTTAGTATAGTACTTCTTTCAGAATTTCTTGAAGAACTTTTCTCTTGGTAAATTCTTTCAGGTTTTATTTATCTGAAAACATTTTTATTAGCATAAGAATGATAATCTTTCCGGTTACAGTATTCTTGGTTGAAATTGTTTTTCATTTAACACTTTGAATATATTTCTCCATTCTTTCCTTGCTTGTATTGTATCCTGTGAGAGGTCTGGTGTTAGTCTGATGGGATAGCCTTTGTAAGTGACTTGATGTTTCTTTCTTGCCAATCTTAGTATCTTGTCTTTGTTTGTGGATTTGGCCAATCTGGCTATGATGTGCCAGCTATGAGAGGATCTTCTTAGATTAACTCTATTTGGGGTTCTTTGTCTTTCTTGGGTCTGAGTGTTTTAGTCTTCTCTAGGCTTGGAAAGTTTTATGTGAGAATTTATTTGGATTCACTAGGCATTTCGTGATATCTAGTATTTCTTGTATATTATTTTCATTTTTCTTGGTTATTTTCTCAATATTTTTTATAATTTTTTCTAGGTCAGAAGTTTTGTCTTCTACTTCTGAGATTCAATCTTCTGCATGGTCTAACCTGTTTTTAATACTTTTGAGGGAGGTTTTTATTTCCTCTATTACAGCCTTCATGTCTAACAGTTTCATTTGATTCTTTTTATGGATTCATATTGTGGAATGACTTCCTCATGTCTTGGAGCTCAATGTCTCTTTTCTCTTGCTTCTTATAGTTCTGTTACTATAAATATTCTAAATTCTTTTTTTGACATTTCAGTAATATCCTCTAATTCTTCCCTACTGAAGACAAGTTATAGTGTTCCCTTGCTGGAGATGTATTACTTGATTCTCTCATCCTTGAGGCTCTTCTCTAAGTTTTAATCATTTGGTAATGTATTCACTTTAGGCTAATTTGTTGAAGAAAGATTCTGTAACTGTGAGCTCACGTGTTTCCCTTTACTATAAAACAATTTCATGCTATTTTCTCCCTTCTACTATGTCCTCCAATGTGGTAATCACAGGAGGAGTTTCGAAACCAGTTTATGAAGGGGAGTTTCATCCTTTTTACAACTAGTACAGAGAGGGGCAAAAAATTCTCTAAATCTCACAGTATTTAAATGTTTAGCTACTATCCACCTAGACTTCTCTAGGCAGTGGGTAAAGGCTGAGCAGTAAAATAAGAAAGTAAGGTAAAAGAAAAAGAAAGTAAAAACAGAAATATGGAGAAAAGGCAAAGGAAAAAGAAGGAAAGAACTAGAACAAAAAGAGGAGAAAAAAAAAAACATGTCACAGAAAATAAAATTAAGTTAAAATGGAAAACTGCATTGTGTGTGTCCATGCCACACACAAAGGACAACAGAAGCAGAGATGGAGATGCCTGTAAGGATTCTGTCTCAAGTGAGGAAAGAAGAGACAAATTAGCAAGAGAAAGGGGTCAAAAAGCTGGGGTTTTTTGTTTGTATTTTTTTTTTTTTTTTAGTGAGGGAAATAAAATTAGAAGGGACCAAAAAGAACAAAAGGAGAGAGAGACTTTGCCTACCTGACTAGCACTGGAGTCCGGAAGCAACGGACCTGGCTGGGGGGGGGGGGATTAATAGCTGAATGCAGAAAGGGTATCAGAGGCAGAGATGGAGATGCCTGCTTGGAGTCTGTCTTTTTCCTTCTTTCTTTTTCTTTCTCTTTCTTTCTTTCTTTCTCTCTCTCTCTCTCTCTCTCTCTTTTTTTCTTTCTTTCTTTTTCTTCTTTCTTTCTCTTTCTTTCACATGCTTTACAGAGGGCATGCCTGCATCCTGGTCTCACTGCTCTTGATTCCTCCAACTCTATCTCTCTTTTATAATTATGGCCATATCTACACCAAATCTCTTGTACCTTACTCTATCTGGGCATCTACTTCTTGGAAAATTAGCACTTATAAATTATGTAATATCATTACACTTTTGGGAAGCCCATGAGTGATTATTGTATTTTAAAAGGTATTTTCTGGGAAAATACTGAGACAAAGAAATGTTAGAAAAAAAATTATTTTAAGGAGTTATCCATTTATTCTGGGTATGAATTATAGAAATATATTTCTGCTCCAAGAGCTTCTGTTCTGTAAACTCACCCTAGTAATTCATTACTACATAATAAATATTGGAAAAGACAAAATGAGATCATTGAATTAGATAAATAACACAAACTTAATACTGAGTTGCTGATGGTGGGATTCTTTTGTATTATTTTATGAAAAAATGTAAGTATTGTACTATAAAATTAAATAGATTCTACATAGCACCCACATTAAGACTTTTAGTATTACTATATATTAGTAGTTTCTTAATAGAATTAAACATTGAGCATCCACAATTTGAATTAAGTGATCAAAGACAATGTTATGAAGGATCATTTTATTTTGAGTATTATAGATTCAAATTATTTTTAAAATTCTTTCTCCTTCTTTATTGCTTACAGCACACCACTTAAATCTTTGTTAATAAATCATCATCTAAAACACTTGACTTGGGCCAATCCAGAGGCACAGAGGTAATGTAATGCTCTGTGATGTGACCAGTCATGGGAAGGTCCCGGTTTATGTCCTGAGGCTTCCTTGTATGCAGTGGGCACATGTGTGTGCTCATGATCTGGGTTGGCTGAGACTGGGGCTGGTTCCCATCATGAAAGTGCTATCTTTTCTTTGAGAATTTTCTCTCCAATCAAAGAAATAAACTAAGTTAAACAAAAGAAGCCATTTAAATTGATCTTTTTCCATAGTTTCCCATTTTCACTGTCATCACCCTAACACAGTTCTTCACCATTTCACACCTAGATTGTTGAAATACTTTCTAACTGCTTTCTCTGGCCCAATTGTGGTTATGAGCTATAGTCTTTGGAGTAAGACAACTGAGTGTGAATACAGTGTTGACATTTTTTTTTCCCTCAAGTTGCTTACAATTTGGCAAGTAAAACATACAACTAGTTAGGTATTTACAAGTATCAAGTGTTAAGTCATATTACAATTAAAAGTTTGAAGTGCTTTGGATAACAAAAGAGAAGTAAATAAATCAATGTTAGCCTGAATCTGATATCTAGGGAATGACAGTGAGTCAAGGATGGCTGTAAGAGTAGAATTGGGGATAAGGTATAGAGAAAATATGACAAGGAGAAAAAGAAACAACAAATTACGAGAGGCAACAGCTTGTGAGGCAATAGAGGACATATTATTTTCCAAAACTTAAGAAAACTTCGCTGTGAATAGATCATAATTTGAATTAGAGAGTGTTAAAAAAGAAAGAATCCAGGGAGATAATCAGAAACTAGATCATGTAGAATCATGTGAAAACTTGTGAAACAATTAAATAATTTTCTTAAAGGCAGTAGGAAGGGATTTAAGAAGGGAAATAGCATAATCAGATTTGAGTTCTAGAAAGATTATCTAAAAATAATTTATTAAACAAGCAAAGGTAAAAAAGGTGAGAGAATTAGAGATTTGTAGGTGTAGTCAAGGTAAAAAGTAACTGTGGCCTGAATTAGGAAAAAATATTTCTGTGGTATTGATATCAAGTGTGACTGTTTAAATTTAGGAGGAGAACAAATCTAGTAAAATATAGTGTTTTCCTTGATCAAACAAATAGATGATGACACCAATGACAGAGAAATAATACAGGAAAACAAACAGATTTTCCTTAAGAATAAAATAAGTACAGTTTGGAACTTGTTGAGTTTGATTATTAAGGAATCCAATTGGAGATTGTTAGTAGACATCTTGAGCTGAAAGGAAGAAACATTTAAAAGATAAAAGAATGAAAAGTTATCTGTTAAAGACCCACAAAACACTCAGAAGTTATCTATTAAAGACCCACGAGGCAGAAGAAGCCATTTTAAATCTGAGGTGTATCCTGGTATGTTCAAGAACCAAGGTGACTAAAGTTATGCTTTAAACCTCATCTCCTAGACCCCTGAAACACTCAGATAGGGGTCACTGAAATTCTCAATGCTTATTAAACCTCCTTCTTTAAGGAAGAAATTTATTTGTATAAATATGAACTCATAATCTATTTCTGTGGATACTATGTTGTAAAACATAGTAGAGGAGAGATGTTATCACAAAATGACCAGAAACTACTGAAAAGATACAAGGAATATAAGAAACCAAGAACATATTTCTCCCCTAAGTGAAAAGAACAATCCTTCATCATTCACAGACAGTACAGTGGAACTTGTGGAAATGTCTGAAAGAGAATTCAGAATACTCATAGTGACAAAACTAAATGTGATGCAAGAGCAGAGAGACAATGAACTCCAGAAGATGCAGAAGAAGAAACAACAAGTTCCAAGAGGTGAGGAAGTTCTTGCATTATATGAAAGAGGAAATACATACCAGAAAAAAGAATCAAATGGAGCTGTTAGAGATAAAGGCTGCAATACAGGAAATCGAAACCTCTCTCAAAAGTCTTAGAAGCAGATTAGTCCATGCAGAAGATCGAATCTCAAATGTTGAAGGAAAAGTCTCTGACCTAGAAAAAACAACCCAAAAAACTGAGAAAATAACCAGAAAAAATGAGACTACTATACAAGAAATACTAGATACCATTAAGTGCCCAAACATCCAGATAATAAGTATCTTAGAAAGTGAAGAAACTGGGACTCGAATCACTGTTGGCCATGTGGGAGTCCAGTACCCTTAACCACCATGCCACCTGTCAGCCCTGCAAGGATTTCTTAAATAAGACCCCTAAAGCATGGGCAATAATACCCAAAACTGACCAGTGGGATTACATGAAGTGAAAAAGTGTCTGTAAAATAAAGGAAACAGTAAATAGAATAAAGAAACAACCCACAGAATAAGAGAAAACATTTTCAAACTATACCTCTAACTAGGTTTTAATAACTAGAGCATATCTAGAACTCAAATGGCTTACCCACAAAAATCTAATAACTCAATTGAAAACTGGACAATCAATTTGGACAGCCCTCATAGAACACATTTAAAAAAGAATGAAAAACATGAAAAATGTTGAATAACTCCTTCTTTTTTTTAAGAGTTTTTTGCTATAGGGTGCATGTGCTTGCCAGACAGAGAGAGACAGAGAGACAGAAGGCGAGAAATCACCTCCCAGGGGGATGGCCACACCACAATCCCTTCTCCTCCATTCTCCTCCTCGGGATCTTGGGCACAAACGCACATGCGCCCGGCATGAGTTTTAAGCCACCAGGTCCAGGATGCAAACTGCAGTCGACTACATGGGAGTCCAGCGACATAGCCATTATGCTAACTGCTGGTCCCAAATAACTCTTAAAATAAGGTAAATGCAAATAAAAACCTCAATGAGTTATTACCTAAATCCAGTCAGAACAGCTATGTTTTTTGTTTGTTTGTTTTAAAGCAAAGAATAACAAGTACTGGCAAGATTATGACAAAAAGGTACTCACATGCACTGCTTTTGGTATGTAAATTAGTATGGCCACTATGAAAAACAGTATGGAGGCTCCTCAAATACCTAAAAGTAGAACTAGCATATGATCCACTAACCCTACTTTGGGATATTTACCCAAAGGACTTAAAATGCACATCCACATTTATTGCAGTGTATTCACAATAGCTAAAAACATGGACTCAATGTAAGTGTCCAAAAATTGATTACTAAATTAATTAGTATTATTATTACTAGAAAATACAGCAAAAATAAATGATGGAAGACTACTCAGTCTAAAAACTAATGAGATTCTGTCATTTAACACAAATTGCTGAATCTAGCAGAGATAATACTAAGTGAAATGAACCAGGCTATGAAATACAAACACTATGCACCTGCTTAACATAAACTGAATTTCTATGCTCTTTGTTGGAAATGGAAAACTTGGTAGCATAGAAGGAGAGTGTCCAACTGTGGTTACCAGAGACTGCACAGAGTTGGGATGGGAGAAAGTGGAGTAAGAATAACTTGGAAAAAATGATCAACAGACAGAAGAATACATGAAAACAAGTCAAAGAATTTATGGAATGGTATACCACAGCAGAGTGAAAAGGGGCATTATGATTCTAATAAAGAGTCCTCCAAAACCAACAAAAGCAAAAGCAAAAAAAAAGCACTCTTCACTTAACAACCTACCTGTTTTATGACTGCTTGGACTTACTACCAGTTCTCCAGTGCAGAGAATCCCCTGTATCTAAAGTCTGTGTGAGTCTTGGGAATTCCCTTTCTCAGTCTTTGTCTCATCCTTGCAATCAGTTAGTATTTACCACAAAAAGTGTTTGTAATCAAGCATAACTCTGTATTTCATTGATACATTTTTACTTTATTGTATACTCATAGTAGTATTAAAATAAATAAAAATTGTTTTGCTGAATTTTTATTATTATGTCGTGGTATATCTTGTGGCTCTTTGGTACTTATCCAATATATACTTTTTGTATGGATAGACTTACATTATTCTAGTGTGGTGTTGTATGATATCCATTGGGAAATACATACACTGTGGTGCCACAACATGCCACAAGACATCCCCTTTTAACACGTTACTTATCAACCTATTTTATTAACAACCTAGTTGTAGGGACAGAACTCAGTAGTTAAATGAGGGGAACCTGTAGAACAAGTATCAAAGGTGCACAACATAATGTAATGCTTGTTATTGAATATGATGGCTATGTTAATATCAGTGATTTGATTATTACATACTGTCTGGATGCTTTGAAAAACCATACTGTAACCTACAAATATGTTCAATAATTATATGTAAGCCAGAAATTATAATTTAAAAAATGACAATAGATGAAACTAATAGAGTTATTTCTAAATTTTTATTTTTTAAAAAATTCAACACTGCAGTCTACCTCCATCCACAATCAGCCCTAGATCTTGGGTACACATGCCCAGGGTACTCCAGGGTGACTTTGGACCAGACCTGGAACCTTTCCATGTGAGTCAGCCTTGCAGAACATAGTGTTTTGTTACTATGGTACCATTGGACTCATCATATAGTAATTAAATGCTGTAGATCTCATTCCAAAAGATTTATATATATTAACAAACTTGAAAAATAATGTTGTAAAATACGTATGACATTATTAGCCTAATTTCACAAATGGTGAATTTAAGACTGACAGAAATGAAGTTTTTTTTGCCCATGTTTAACATAGATTATAAGAGAGCTGCGATTTGAACTTAAGCAATCTGATACCAATATCATTAACCAGAGTGCTAGCTGGTCTCTCTTCTAATAACTAGTCATTTATATGGTAACTAAAGTCAAGGAAGTTAAAGTGATAACTCAGGGAGCAGGTATTGTGAGAAAATTAGAAGATGATAAGAAACATAGTCTTAGTGTTCAGAATCGAAGAAATGCTGCCAACTGGTGTGACTGTGAAATTATCAGTGAGAGAGAAGAAGGAGAAAAACCAGAAACACAGTGTAGGAGCACAAAGGAAGACAATGTTTCATAAATGAAGGTCATTTGCATCGTCAAAAAATACTGGGAATTCATGTAAGAGAAGTATTACATTTTCTTAGCAAAAAATAAGTGAAGTCATTGGTGATGGTGGATTAAGTAGCTTTAGCAGAAGTGGTAGGGAAGGAGATGTTTCTTTGGAATAATCTAATGGAGGAAAAAAGAGAAACACAAGTGTATAAAAACAGATTTTAAAGTTTTAAAGGGAGGAGAGAGAAACATTACAAATTGAGCATAAAATGGAATTCAGGAAGTGTTTATACGTTTGGTATTATTCGTAAAAGGAAAAGTTAATCATCTTCAGGCTCTGAAAGAAAGAAGTCAAATGAAAAGAGAAGGGTTTTTTTTGTTTTGTTTTGGTTTGGGTTTTTTTTTTTTTTTTTTTTTTTTTTAGAGGTTTTTGCCATAGGGTGAGTGCGCTCGCCAGACAGAGAGACAGAAAGCAAGAAATCACCCCCCAGGGGGGATGGTCATGCCGCAATCCCTAATCCCTTCTCCTCCATCCTCCTCTCGGGATCTTGGGCACTCACGCACACGCGCCCGGCGTGGGTTTTAGGCCACCGGGTCCAGGACACGAACCACGGTTGACCACGTGGGAGTCCAGCGACATAGCCATTATGCTACCTGCTGGTCCAAAAGAGAAGTTTTTAAGGAGAATGTGTGTGTGTGTGTGTGTGTGTGTGTGTGTGTGTGTTTGTGTTTGTTTAGGCAGTGTTGGAAAAGGATTTTCCTAAGGAAGAGGCACAAAGCTTTGTACAGATACAAATGTAGGAAAATTTTCAGATGTGTTTGGAAGAAATAGAAAATTTCAGCTTCACTAGTTTAAACTTTTTCTTTGGAGACGGTAAGCTCATCTTCTGAAAGTAAAGGCAGGAGTTTGGAAAGTAGAAGATGTACAGAAAAGGAGAGAGAGATTACCTGGTTTTGTTTTGCTTTTATCAGTGCTATTATTATTTTAATTTGATATAAGCAATCACCAGAAACACACACACACACACATACACAGAGCAAGAAAGTCAGTCACCAGGTCCAGGACTTGAACCATGGTCAGCTATATGAGAGTCCAGCACCCCAACTTGCTGAACCCATGGTTTTGTTTTCTAATATCTAGTAGAGTGATCTAAATTTACCTAAGTAGGCCACCATAGTTGGGCAATAAACTTTTGGCCTAAAGCTATGTCCATTGATACTAGATTGCTTACTTGCATGATGTGCAGACAAGTTGTCACTTACCTTAAGAATATACCTGGGGAACCAGCAGTTAGCGTAATGGCTCTGTCGCTGGACTCCCACGTAGTCGACCACGGTTCGCCTCCCGGACCCGGTGACTTAAAACTCACGCCAGGTGCGTGTGCGTGCGTGCCCAAGATCCCGAGAGGAGAATGGAGGAGAAGGGATTGCGGCGTGACCATCCCCCCCGGGGGGTGATTTCTCACTTTCTGTCTCTATGTCTCTCTCTGTCTGGCCAACACACGCGCCCTATAGCGAAAAAAAAAAAAACCCCTCCAAAAAAAGGAAAAAAAAAAAAAAAAAATATACCTCCTGGTGGTGCCAGGTGGTGTAGTGGTTAAGGTGCTGGACTCCCACATAGCCCATTGCTTTTGAAGTCCTGAATTCAATGGCTCCAAAGTGGGGCATGGGTGCCCAAAATCCCAAGAGGAGAATAAAAGAGAAGGGATTGTGGTGTGACCATCACCCTCGGGAGAGGGTTTAGCTGATTTCTCACTTTCCATCTCACTGTCTCTTTCTGTCTCTCTCTGGTGAGTGCATGCACCCTAAGGCAAAAACCTTAAAAACAACAAACAAACAAACAAAAAACAAACAACAGCAGAGTATACTTGGCAATCAAGCAAGTGAGCCCTAGCTACTCATAGCAACCAAACCCTCATCAAAGCCCAGGTTGAAGATTGCCAAGTTATGTTCAAATAAAGTGGATTCCAAACTGACTGCACCAATCAGATAATCTTTCTAAGTCATGTTCTGCTTTTCTGATTATAAAAATTACTCTCCATGGGCATTCTGAACTATTTTGGGTCTATATTGCTACCCATATCTAGAACTGATATCTTTTAAAAATAGAACTATTTACTTCAGTTTCTTTCATTTAATATAACTGTCTGCCATTTCTTAGACACCTAATTGGAGAATATTCACAGTTGACAAATTCAGTAAAAATATCTCATTGTTTATCACTATATGATACTGTTTCCAAATCAAAATGGAAAACTTTAGTGAGTTATGATGGACAAAAATTGACCTGTCCAGGCTATAGTTTGTATGATGACAATACTAAAGCAAGAGGGAAAAAAGAGACTATTGAAATAAAATGGCATTAAATTAAAAGAAGTTAGCATTTTTTTTAAGTATTTTTGCCTTAGGGCATGTGTACTCACAGGAGAGAGAGAGACAGACACAGTGAGAGGAAAAGTGAGAAATCACCCCCCAGCCTGAGGGGCGTGGCCATGCTGCAATCCTTTCTCCTCCATTCTCTTCCCAGGATCTAGATCACACACACACATGTGCTTGGCCTGAGTTTCAAGCCACTGGGTCCAGGACTTGAACTGTAGTCAGCCATGTGGAAGTCCAGTGACATAACCACTATGGTATCTGCTGGTCAAAATGAAGCATTCTTAATACAAAGATGAAGTTGTAATCTGGAGACAGTACTAGAAAACACAAGCAAACCAACTCTGCTCTCTGTTTCTAAGTATGTAGATGTCAATAGAAAGAGCAGCTTTAAATTGAAAGCTGTATTAGTCAGGGTTCTCTGGAGAAGTAGAATGATTGTGTGTGTGTGAGTGTGTATATATATATATATGTGTGTGTGTATGGATAGTGTGTGTGTATATGTGTGTACAAGTATATATACATTTCTATACTTTATGTATGTGTATTTGTATATATGCTTATGTAAAGATATTTATTATAAGAAATTAAATCATGCAGTTATGGAATGTGAGAAGTTCTAAGAAGTTAGCAAGCTTGAGATCCAAGAGTGCTGATAGTATAGTTCCAGTCTGAGCACGAAAGACTGATTTTTCAGCTAAACCATTCTAGAGGGAGGAAATTCTTCCTTACTAAGCTTTTTTGGCTTTAATCAGACTTCTGACAAATTAGATCAGGCCCACCACATTGAGAAGAGCAATTTGATTTACTTAGCCTACCAATTCAAATATTAGTCTCACCTATAAATATCCTCACAGAACATACCCAGAAAAACGGTTAAGCAAGTATCTGGGAACTCCATGGACCAATCAAGTTGACACGTGAAATTAACCATCACAAAGTAGCAGGAAAGCTGTGTCCTCAGGGAAAAGTAGTATTTCATTAAGACAAGCAGGTTAAAAAAGTTTTGAGTGAAGAGATTGAGAAACTTATTTTACTCATTTTTGAACATGAAAAGTGTGTTGTCTGGCAAATATGAGACTGCATGTTGGGCTTGGAAAGTTAAGGGAATGTCAATCTCTACACTTAGAATGAAATACTATAAAGGGAAAGAAAGTGGCCTAGTGAGATGGTTATGAAACATAGTGATCAACAGATCCATACAATAGTAAGTGAAAGAACACTAAAGCAATTTACAAATTCTCTCTCGGGGTGCCTTCTCGCACCCCGAGAGAGAATTTACAAATGACTCATGAGAATGTCCTACTCACTCTCAGTGACTATGAAAACAGAGAATGCTATAAAAGACGTGATATTTCTGTAGCCACAAAAGGTCAAGATTTAAACTAAATTAAGACAGCTGAACTTCATTTGAGTAAATTCCTCTTCTTCTCTTCACATAGTTGAATGGATTCCTTTCTTAGATACCTCAAGCACATGACACAAACGGATTTCTATCTAGACAGAGATTGGCTTCTTCTTTTTTTTTTTTTTTTTAAGGATGCAGTCATTTGTTTTATATATAAACCTCTAGCAAAAGTTTAAATAGTGCCATAAAAGAGAATCTTTGGCTCCTTTTTCAGAGATAAATATTATTACAATCTTGTTTTAAGACTTTTGTCATGGATATTGGCCTCTACTATAGAAAAGTTGACTCTAATTTTTTTTTTTCAGTTAGTGTTTGTGGTGTGTCAGGTGCCAACAGGGCATTATACCAGTTATATCAGATCTGATTAACCTACTGTTCTTACCCTTGAGAAGCTAACGACTTGTTGGAGAGGTGAAGACTTCAAATTTATATGATTAAGAGAGTGATGCACTAATTGTCATTTTATTATTATAAACTAAGATTTATAAGGAGAGAGAGATGAATATTCTGAAAGAAAACATGAAAGACCAGGACCAGCAGATAGCGTAATGTCTGTGTCGCTGGACTCCCACATTGTTGACCACAGTTCACATCCCGGATCCGGTGGCTTAAAACTCATGCCGGACATGTGTGCATGTGTGCCCAAGATCCTGAGAGGAGAATGGAGGAGAAGGGATTGTGGCGTGGCCATCCCCCCTGGGGAGATGATTTCTCGCTTTCTGTCTCTCCTCTGTCTGTCTGGCAAATGCACTCACCCCATAGCAAAAACCTCTAAAAAAAAAAAAGAAAAGAAAAGAAAAGAAAAAAGAACATGAAAGACTAAAACAATTACTAATATTCTAGTATGTAGCAATTATATATTAATTTCTTTTTATATTTTTTATTTTTTTGCAATAAGGTATGTGCACTCACTGAAGATAGCCAAGTCATAATCACTTCTTCTTTATTCTCATCTCGAGAATTTGGGCATGTACAGACATGCTCTCAGTATGAGTTTTAAGTCAATAGGTCTGGATCAAACCATGGTCAACTATGTGAGTGTCCAGTGATGTAACCATTATGCCATCTCCTGGTCCCAGTTTCCTTTAGTTGCTTAACAACTTAACACAAATTTAATGGGTTCAAACAGTGGAATAGTATTAGTATTATCTAATAGTTCGGGAGATCAGAGGTTATAACGGATCTCAGTAGGCTAAAATCAGTTTGTCAGACTGCTTCTTTCAGAGGCTCAGGGATGAATCTGTTTCCTGTCTTTTTGAGCTTCTCGAGACTGCCTACATTCCTTGGCTCATGGCCCGTTGCCATCTTCAAAGCCAGCAATGGTTGGTCAAGTGTGTCTCCTCTCCCATCACTCTTAACACCAACTCTTCTGCCTCTTCCATGTTTTAGAAAGTCAAGTGATTACACTGGCTCCATTGAATATGTTCCAGAATAATTTTTAGTCTTCATTCTAAAGTCTTCATATTAACAACCTTAATTTCATCTATAACCCTAATTCACCCCTGCTGTGTAATACAAAACATTATGTAATACATAATAGGGATTAGAAAATCTTTTGAGTAGATCATTAATTTGCCTACGATGAATGACAATAATTATTCATACAGGAAGACAGTGTATCTCTGAGGAAATACATGTTTATATTGAGTGCTGTAAAAGATTTCGAGGTAGGTTTAAGAGAGATAAAATTGGAAAAAATAGCTTTGGATTTAGAGATTTATTTTTGGCAATTAAAGTGGCACTAAAACTGTTAGAGAAAGACAATGTCGTAATCTTAGGTCACCTTTAAGTAGAGTAATGAGAAATGCAACATAGATTGAATGGAAGGGTCTAGAAGACACTCCCTGAGTTACTCGTTACTATAGCTCCAGAGAAAAAGACAGTGCTGACACTCAATAAATATTTGGTAGTCTGCTCTGTTTACCAAAGAAGAATATATATATATATTTGAAAGGACATCCATAGCTATATATATCTATATCTATATATAGATATATATAGATATATATAAAGGGATTTATATATATAAATCCCTTTAAATCCTAATAGCATTTTTATATATGCTATATAGATATATGAAACCTTAAACTTTTTATGATATAAGTGAAGTGATTTAAGATTGGTCAAATTATTTATCTTCTCTAAACCTCATTTCTTATATTAGTGAAGTACAAATACAATAATAAATACTTCATAGGGTTGTTATGAGGCTTAGAAGAGCTATATGGTCAAATATATGCACACAGAAGCCACATAAGAAATACTAAATACATCCTAACTTATTTGCTTAATTTATGCATAAGTCTAAATATCTTTCCATTATCATTATTACCTTTTATTTTCTTTTTCAGATTTTTTTCTGTAGTCATGTGCACTCACCAGAGAGAGACAAAAAGAAGTAGAGATAGGGAAAGTGAGAAATTACCACCAGGAGGTTGGTCATTCCGCAATCCATTCTTCTCTTGGGATTTTAGTTATGTATGTGCATGCATCTGATATGTTTTTCAAGCCATTAGGTATGGAACTCAAACCAGAAAATGAGCCATATGGGAGCCAGCAGCTTAACCACCATGCCACCTGCTGGCCTGCCCTTTATTATTTTATAAAGCACGTGTACATCAACATTTGTTTGGCTTAGATTTGCTGTTTGCCTGAGTAGGTCTCTATAACATAGTATTCAGCCTGTCCTGATATGCTGACTTACATATTCTCATCATGCTCCTCATGATGGTTCCCATATTAGCAAGCACAAAAGCCACCTGAAATGACGGAAGAAGAAAGAATACAGACTTATGACTGGTGGGACTTTAAGATTACACCCTCCTCCCCAGTAATTCTTATCTTCTTTTAGGCCCTCATTTGAATAGTCCCCTCTCTTTGAAAGAAAATAGAGCCCATGAGTTGCATCTGACTAAAAGAATATGACAAAGGTAAAGAGATATCACTCCCTTGATTACAAATTTTCTATTGCTAAGTAATAATATCTACTACTGGCACATTGGAATATCCCTCCCAGATCTTCCAGTCTGTCTTACCTCCTCTTCTTTTAGCCAGAAAAGCAAAAACAAACACACACAAAACAGTTTTAATAGGGTCTGTGTGATTTAGGTCAGGTCCACGAAGGTTATTTCCATATATTATCAACTGCGACATTAAAAATAACAGTCAAGGAAGTAATATCTCAACATATTTGCAGGTACTGAAAATAGAAGAGATATCTTTAGAATTCTGGCTCCATATTCTTAATTTATAACTTAGACATTACCTTAGCAGATTGATGAGGGACCTTCTATTGGCCTGGAAGAAGCAAAGGGCCATATTGTATCTATTGAAAGGGTCACATGGCAGAGGACTCCAGGCAACCTCCAGTCATCAGCCAGTAATAAGCAGTTATTCTCAGCCCTGCAACTAGAATTGTGAGCATCTGAATTCTGCCAGCATCCATGTGAGCTTAGAAGACTCTGAGCTTCCAAAGAAAAAAAGCTAGTCTAGCTGAAACCCTGAGTTCGGTCTTATGAGACCCTGAACAGTGGGCCCAACTAGACTGTGCCTCTACTTCTGACCCAGAGAAATGATGGGAAAATACATTGGTTTTGTTTTAAGCCACTAATTGTAGCAATTTGTTACCCAGCAATGGAAAATTAATACATGAGGTTTACCCTCAGTGATCCCAACACCGCAAGTCTCAGGTCAGAGTTAGAATTCTATAGTTTAACAAATAACACAGGTGAATTTAATGTAGATAGTTTTTTGACTAGTTGGAGACGCTTGAATTTATTTCCCACAATTTCCATCTTTCATTAAGATGTAGGAAAAGCTCATCATTGTGATTTTTTGCATGAGAGAACTGCATGTAGGCAGAGTTTTCATTTCTTCATTTCCTTCAGGGGAACATTACTCAATGAAAGTAGCTTAAAATCTGTAATAACCTGAGAAAGACCCCAGAGCAACAAAATCTACAAAATCCATGGCACTCGAGACATAAAACAGCTTGTTCCTTCCAAAGATTGGGTAATTCAATCATCTTCCAGAAGGCCACCAGCAGGAGAATGATAGAAATGACATATTTGCTGTTCATGGAAGAAAAAAAATGTAATTGGAAGGAAATAAGACAAGATGTTCACTGATAAAGGAGGAAATATTTGATGGTTCAAAAAACTGTGTGCTAGTTTACTCATATGCCAGAAATAAATCTCTATTTTCATCTTTACAATAGAAGCTTGGTTAGAATTAAACGTGAAAAGTTTTTGTATTCAGAAGAACAGTGTTCTTTTTTTCCCTCTATGCCTAGAGATGGATCTATAAAGAATAAAGGTTAGTCACTTTAGCAGAACAAGGAGCTGTTTATCGCTTCACAAACCTAATAACTGATTTCCTAAGAAACGGTACTGAGTACTGAGGCTGCAATTATAACTCCAGCACATACATTCCGGCATTTAGGAACAAATTCGATTTTGTGATTAGCAAGCAAACTGCCTACCCTGTGCTTATTGGACTATATATTTTTGAAGTAGCATTGGTGCTTTGGTCTGTAAAGACTTTTATGGGTTATATTAATCACAATTTCTTACCCAAAGTATACTTTGACATCAGTGAGGCATCAATATAGGTAATTCTTTTTATTATATTATATTATTTATTTATTTATTTTGCTAAAGGGTGCCTGTACTTGTCAGAGAGAGAGCAAGAGAGAGAAAAAAAAGAAAAGAAGAAAGCATGGCCTACATGGAGAATCATATCACAATCCCTTGTCCTCCATGTTTCCCTCCTTTTGGGATTTTGAACATGCAAGCAGATGCACCTGGTATGTTTCTCATGCTGCTGGGTCCAGGACTTGAACCATATGTCAGTATGTGGGATCCAGTTACCCTAATTACCACACTGCAAAGCCAGCCTAATATAGGCAGTTCTGCTTGGAAGGCAATGATGCTCAATCTGTTAAATCATTGGATTTGGCACTAAGATGGATCATCTACCAAATTTTAAAAATCCTCCAAACCAGCAGTTAGTGTAATGGCTATGTCGCTGGACTCCCATGTAGTTGGCCGCAGTTCGTGTCCCGGACCTGGTGGCTTAAAACTCACGCCAGGAGCGTGTGCGTGCGTGCCCAAGATCCTAAGAGGAGAATGGAGGAGAAGGGATTGCGGCGTGGCCATCCCCTCTGGGGGGTGATTTCTCACTTTCTGTCTCTCTCTGTCTGTCTGGCAAGCGTATGCGCCCTATAGCAAAAACCTCTCAAAAAAAAAAAAATCCTCTAGCTATTTCTCTAAAAAGTTCTGTTTTTCAGTAATATCATTAGAAATTAGAACCTAATATTGAAGCATTTCTTTCAAATATGAAGTTTCAGTGTTGATGAAACTTGGAAAAAAGAACTTTGGTCCCTACCACATTTTTTTGAAAATAAAGAGAAGAGAGTTGATTAAGAAATAACATGTTTACTAAAAATAACCAAAACACTTTTATTTAAATAGATCTGTACTATTAAAAATGAGTATTTGAATAGCATTTTTAAGTTTGTCAGGTAAGATCCTACAAACTTCATTTGTGACATGAATGTCTCTCTGCTCCAGTAGCTGGCACACTAAAGCTTATGGCCCAATCCAGCCCCAGCCTGTTTTATTACCACAAGTAAGCTAAGAATGACTTTTATATTTTTTTTTGAGAGTTTTTTGCTTTAGGGCGCGTGCGCTTGCCAGACAGACAGAGAGAGACAGAGAGACAGAAAGTGAGAAATCACCCCCAAGAGGGGATGGCCACGCCGCAATCCCTTCTCTTCCATTCTCCTCTTGGGATCTTGGGCACACACGCACATGCACCCGGTGTGAGTTTAAGCCACCAGGTCCAGGACTCAAACCGCAGTCGACTACATGGGAGTCCAGCGACATAACCATTACTCTAACTGCTGGTCCCGACTTTTATATATTTAAAGAGTTAAAATAGACTATGTGGGCCTTGTCACAGTGGCACCAGCAGTAGGGTGCAGGGTGCTGCTGTGTGTTGCAGAAGACATTCAGGAGGCCGAGGCTCACTCCTCAGCCTGACTTGAGCAATCTGAGCATAGCACCATGCTTGTGGTCCCTGCTGGCTGGGAGCTGGGGCAGGAAGACCATGGCATAGTGAGACTGTCCGGGTACTTGTGACTCTTTCTCTCTCTCTAATAAAAAACAAATCAAAACAAAAAAAAAGATAAATCCACTTTAAAAATAACATAAGGAACAGAAACATCATGTGTCCTTCAAAGCTTCATGTCTGGTCATTTATAGGAAATAGTTGTTGACACCTGCTCCAGAAATAGGGAGGACAATTTGCTGAAAACCATATAACTGGGATAAAATTTAGAAAAATCTCTCTTTACAAAAGCTGCTCTTAGATCTTATAAAATGAAGATACAAAGCAGTTGGCTTGAACAGAAACTTATTTTCTCCCAGTTCTAAAGACTGAAAGTAAAAAATCAGGGGGTCAGTAAGGTTGGTTCCTTCTGAGGGCCATGGGGGAAGGATGTGTTCCAAGACCTTCTCTTGGCCTGTGAATGGCTGTCTTCTCCCTGTGTCTCTTCACTTTGTTGTTCTCTGGATGTATCTGCACGTATCTGCACCTAAATTCCCTCTTTTTGTATGGGTACCAATTATTTTGAATTAAGTGTATCCTAATGACCTCATTTTCTTTTAAGTTTAAGTTTTTATTTATGAGAGTGCACACATGCCTGAGAGAGGAAGACCTTCAACAGGGTCTGATTACACTGTGATCTTCTTTCTGCAGTCCTCCAGGGTCACCAGGAACTTGGATATGTATGCACCTAGTGTGTATTTAGAACAACTTAGGATTCAAACCCATGACTAATGTCATCATTTCAACTTTGATTATCTTTGCAAGGACCTTATTTTCAAGTAATGTCACATTCTGAGGGACAGAAGGTTATGAATTCTGGAAGGACATAATTCAATCCATAACAACAGAATTCTCTGATATTCCTCATATCCCTCAAATGAAATGTTAATTTGAAATAGACTTAAATAGGTTATATGGTTTGCCCAAGGTCAAATGCTAATAACTGCAGAAATAGCGTAGGAACCCAGATTTTCTTGAACTATGTCGAGTATATTTTCTGTTTCTCTCAGTTTCCCTGAGAGATAAAAAAATAACCATATCCCATATTACTCATTCTTTCAGTTATTCAATTCCACAGCTATGTGGAATATTACATGCCTCATATATGCCATGCATATGTATGAAATATAAATGAGAGTTTCTTTTTGTATAAAGGGAGATAAAATGTTTGTGTAGTTGTTATATAAAAGTCAAAGGTGAAAAGTGATGAATGTTGTAAAATATTGCTAATTCAAAGAAGAGGAGACTTTATTTTCTTTGTAAGCACAGTGTTTTTTTGGTTGAAGTAGCTTATATCTTGCAATGCAGGTCACCTCAAGATTCTATCAGGATAGAAATTCTCATCTCTTCTCATTCTGGAACCAGAATATCAAAGTCATTACCAGTTATGATGTATTGCTTCTGGGTATCATTTAAAAGTATTTTATTTATTTCCTTCATGACAGAGAGAGAGCTCCCGCATATGTGCATGAGAGAGAGACATGGAAGCACCCTTGACAGGATCTTCATGCAAGCTCCACCCAGCCCTGTAGTCGGCCAGGATCAAAGGCACATCTGTGGGCCCACCCAGGATGTTGAATCAGGCCTGGGATGCAAACCCAGAGCCTTCCCACATGGTCTCCAACATCAGGTAGTAATGTCCCTATTGCCTGAACCACTCTGGCTAGGACAATATGTTTTTAAAATATAATCTGATAAGCATTTTTGAATTGAGTCCTTGTAAAGATGCTAGAACAAAAAATATTAACAATAGATGACTCTGCAAAATGCATTGGAACATGTAACAGGCTTAGCTGCAGTGGTGCAGGCAGTAGGGGCACTGCAGTGTGATGCTGGAGACCATGTGGGAAGGTTCCAGTATGATGTCCTGAGTCTGCCTCAATATTTCAGATGCACCCATGGGCATGCCTGTGACTCTGGTGGAGTGCAAGGACTAGGGGAAGATCATAGCATAGTAGACCCTGTCGAGGGTTCCTGACTCTTTCTACCCTTCTCTATCTTAGGAAAGAAGGGAAGGAAGAAAGAAAGAGAGATGAAAAAAGAAAAGGAAGGAAGTAAGAGAAGAAGGAAGGTAAAACGTGCATAGTAACAGTTAATGAAAGCTTATGTGGGCCTAACAGGTGACATGGTAGATAAGTTGCTGTGTGGTTAGAGTCCTGGACCCTGTGGCTTGAAAATCAGGCTGGATGCATGTGATTCCCAGATGGAGAATGGAAGAGAAGGGATTACAGTGTGGCCATCATCCCTGGGGGGTGACTTCTCACATTTTCTCTCACTGTCTCTCTCTGGTGAGTGCACATGCCCTATGGCAAAATACTTACCAATAATAAATAAATAAATAAATAGCTTATGCAATAAAATAAAATTACTATTCACTTCAAGATTTGGGTATTTATTTCTACTCTTATAATTATGGAAACCCATAGGCACCATGTAGTCCAATAGACTCTAAAATTTTGATTTCTTTTTCTTTTTTTGCTTTTGTTTAGTTTTATTTAATTGTTACTGCTGTTACTGTCATTTTGATCTTCCAGTCTGGATTCACTGATGTCTCTTTTCCTATGATACTCCTAGTTAATGCTCGATGGCTACTTTCTTTTATCAAAGTACTTAATATTAGAGACTTCACAGCATCACTGCAAACAATTTATACAGGTTTACACTATTTATATTCCCCCTTGCATCTATCTAAGCAGGCTTGCTTTCATGCAAAGCATGATCTCTACGAAATGCTGGCTTCTGATCTCCTGTCTCTATTTTCTCCTCTGAGATAAGGACTCAGTTTCCTGCTG
>NW_006159439.1:2892480-2902632 GCF_000334495.1 Tupaia belangeri chinensis | reverse complement strand
TAAGCTATACGGTAGGAAGGTTTTTATAGCTCCTCAATTTTGGCAAGAGAAGAATAGCTTCCAAGTTAAATCTAAACTGAGAAAGCCTCTTCCACTGCACAGATGTCATTGACTTAATTATATTTCCTGTGATAAAATATTGAATGTCTCCTCTAGTTGCTACCACCTAGAGCTTTATTGTTTAACTACAGCGTACCTATTTTTGAAACATCCGACTGATATATGAGTTCATCATATTTTTAAATGCATTATCTAAGTAGAGGCCAAAGAAGAACCACACTTGAAATGATTGTTCCATCTAAGTTGGCCAGACTTTTCTCTGCACTATGATATAAACAGAGTGATAAATAATAGCCTTTCTCTAGTTAGGCTGTCACTGGTGTCTAAACAATTTAAGCATAATACTCACACAGAATTATATCACTTGGATACGTTTTGCTGTTGATCCAAACTGTTCCAAGAAATGCCAAGAGACCATGTTACTGTGTAAACATGACTTTGAGCAAATGCACATTTCTGTATGCAAGCAAACATTTGTCCATGACTCCTTCTCTCCTATATCCACAAAAATTAAATCAATTTTTTGAAAACATTATTAGTTTCATACATAACAGTTTAGTTAGATTTGTATGTAACTTGGATTTGTACATAAATACTGTTATTTAAGTAAACCACTATCTTTTACTGGAATTAGTGATTCAGCAACAAAAAATTAAATGTACATACAGGACTATTTTGCTTTTAAACCTTAACTCTAGGCACTTTGCTCAATAAATTCTAAAACATTGACATTTTTCCTTGAAGATTCTGATGAAACTGAGTGGAAACTTAAAGCAGAAGAATCTGAGATTTCTTCTTGGGATTTTTTTTTTACACTTTATACTATTCAGAATACTCTCCAAAGCACTAGATAATTAATTTCAAAGAATAGTATTTGTAGAATTTTTTATATCATCCTGGAATTCTTTCCAATGCTCAAAATGACTCCCATAAAAGATTTCCTACAGGAAACTTATAGAAACCACTGAGTTTTGGGGCCTGCATAGAGCGTGGTGGTTTAGGACACTAGATACCCACATGACTGACTGCAGTTGTAGTCCTAGACCTGGCAGCTTGCTCTCTCTCTCTCTCTCTCTCTCTCCCTCTCTCTGTCTCTCTTTCACACTCACTCACACACACACACACACAATCTCGTTCTGTGTGTCCCTCTCTGGTTGAAATAAAGTAAATAATTAAAGTTAAATGAAATAATTCTTTAAAAAAAAGAAATCACTGGAAGTTTCAGCCTCCTTAGTTTTGGTGATAAAGCGGTATATTGTCCTCTCCGAACTTGTACTCTACAGCGGGACTTTGAAGACTACTCTGATATCGTGATCATCAGGTAATATAATGATATAATTTAGAAGTAGGACACAGGGGTTGCTTATCCCAATGTGATCAAAGTTTAGAATTGGTTGCTGTAATAGCAGAGAGTGTGGACACTGAGTCACGTGTACTTAGATCAGCCTTACAGGAGAATTCATGATGGCAGAACCATGTGTAACCTCCATTTCTCCCACTGTGGCCAGTTTAATCAAGTGCCAATCGTCTCAGTCATGGAGTAACTGGTGAGCGAGGCTGGATAATGTTAACTGGCTGAGTCATTTTGTCTACTTGATTATTTCGAGTCTCCTCCACTGGAAGTACTTTTTAGTGGACATTAACCTTTGCTGCATAAATCTTCACACTTTTGTCTCTTTCCCATTTGTCCATCTACATTATCTACCTCTGACTTCCTTGTCTCTAATCTTCCATTCTTTCCCCACTTAGGTCTCTGGCTAGATAACTACATCACTGGCCACCAGTTAGGAATGTCTATATATTCTCCCCTTGAGCCACTAAAGTGGATATCCAGGTGCACTACTCACTGCTCTGTCCATAAAGAATGTTTTTCCTTTTTACTGGCTTTCTACTATAGACCTGCAAGTTTAATACAACTAGTATGCACTTTTGGCCTTGCATGCATATGCTTAGATGATACATCTAATTCCAAGTCCTGGTCTGTCTTCTTCTTTCAGTTTTTTGAGGTCCCTTATATTTTAGGGTCATAGATACAAGCTGAGGATTTGTGCAAGTACAGATGGGGTGAGAAACGTGAGCACCTGGGCCATCTTTTCCAGTTCCTGATCGATCTCAGATGTACTTTTCCCTGCATGTCAAGGACTGCTGTTGGTCCCACTGGGTTTATGAATTGTTGTATCCAATAGAATATAATCCATGGTAAGGGACCACAGATGCATGGTCACATAATGGTCATAGTTAAGTGACTTGTTTATAGCAAAGCCCAGTTACATGCCAAGAGCTTTTTTTCCAAAGACACATAATTTTCTGGAAAGGATGGCATGATTTATTATTTTGAACAATTCTCCCGCTGAAGCTTGCCAAAAACTCCACCTCGTACATTTTCCAACACAAGCCATAGACTGCTGGATTGCATGGTCTATGAGATAGGGCTGTTTTGACTGAAACCTAGACCTTCTGTAAAACCCTGTCATGTGTCAGGTCTCATTCAGAGCTGCCACATCTATGTGATATTAAGTCCAGACCAGTATGGCTAGGCGTGGAATACTTTGTATACAGTGGTTACTAACCCTGCACTTCTTTCCTTGTGGAAGATGATGCAGTGATTTGTCTTTTACTTCAGAGGGAATATCCTGACATTCTCTGACAATGATACCCATGAAGTCTTTGCTTAAAATGATAAGGCCCAAATCTTCATAAGGTTTCTCTCTTTTCCACTGTAACACATATGTTTCATCAAAGCCTCCAGTGTACTAGCTACCTCTGGTTCATCTTGTTTGATCAAGATTATACGGCCTACATAATGTATCAGTGGGATGTCCTGTAGGATATCCTGGTAGCTCAGACTTATTTGAGCTATATAATGACAGGACAAGACATAGATATAAAACAACAGAGTAAATGAATACTATTATCTGTTCCATGGTGACATGAGCTGTTTCCAATCTTCTTTCCCAATCAGAATGAAAAAGAATGCATTCACAAAATTGGTGAGTGGAAGCAATGCACCTGAGGTCTTATTAAGATGGCATACACACACACACACACACACACACACATACACACACACTATTATCATGTCTTGTATAGCAACTTATATTGGGACAACTAATTAGTCTACTGTCTTCAGCTGTTCACAGGTGTTTCCACTTGGTCTCCTTCATTATATTTGTGTGTATGTGTGTGTGTGTTTAGCTTTTTAAATTGTATTTTGTTTTACTGTAGTACATGTGTGTTAGCCAGAGAAAGAATAGAGGGAGAAAAGTGAGAAAACACCCCTTACCCCACCCCAGGGAGGGATGGCTACTTGGCAATTCCTTTTCCTCCATTCTCCTTTCAGGATTTTGAGCACACAGGCACAGGTACCAGCCTGATCTTCACGTTACTGAGTCTGGTACTAGAACTGCATGGCCAGCCTTGTGGGAGCCAACTGCTTTTACCTCCACACCAACTGCTGGCCAGGTATCTTTCATTATGGTACCTCTTACCCTATAGCTCAAAAGTGGTATTGGTGGAGATTTCTTGAACTGCGAAGTACAGCAATTCTAAGTATGCCCTTAGAGATTGAGTAAATGATCATCATAGCTCTTCAGATCCATTGAACCTTAACCATAGTTCATTTATTATATGGCATCCATTAGCTACCAATGTAAAAAGGGGCCCTTTGATCCTTTGGATCTCTATATATCAACGTCAATAACCCATTTCAAATAATGCTCAATATCCTTAAGTTTTCCCCTTATCACAGTGTAGCTAAATCAGGTAAATGATTTGAGGTTCTTCTGGTAGGACTGGGAGAATCATCTCGTTATATTATATAATACTTGTCACAGTATTAAAATTCTTCCTCCAAGAATGGACCACCATTGGTCAATGGGTTCCAGATAAAAAATTTGTTCAAATATGGAAAATGAGTCTATATCAGGACTTACTTGAACTGCAGTTGGCCATGTGGGAGTCCAGTGCCCTTAACCACCATGCCACCTGCCGACTCCAACAATGTCTTATATTTAAAGCACCCTCCTCATCTATGATGAGTAAGTGCTGATCCCTGGACCTATCACCCCTATAGATAATAAGGAGGCCAAGTTTATATCTCCACTTTTTCTTTCCATTAGCCCTGATTGCTAAAGGAGACCATACCGGTCCTTCTCTCACCAGATAATTCTAATGAACTTGATTCGTGGTCCGGGGGAAGTTCCTAAATGGGGCATATTTTACCTTGTTTAGGGGAAGTGTCTTCTAACATAAAATGCTGGTTTTTATTTTGGAAAAGTGTGTCACTTCCTGTCACTTCTGCAGATTTGGAGGTATCTGCTAAGCCAAAATTTTTGGGATCACCCAATTAGATATTCCTGTCCCATGGCTCAATATCCCACATTTTCAGAACCAGTGCCTTGATTTTAGGAAAACAATGTGTATTGGCTGAAATTCAAACATCTCTGGAGTTCTGAAATACTTGAATGTTTTCTATCTCTTGCTTACCTGTCTCATATTTAGCCATTTACTGCTTGTCAGTGTCCTCAGTTTCTCATTCTCTTTCTCAGACCACTCTCAGTACCACAAGTGTTAAGTTTGGGTCCTCTGAGAAGGAGATACAAAGACAAGATGATCACTCCAAGGATTTGTTTAGTAAAAATGCCTGTATGGGAAAATGGGGATGCAGTCAGAAGAAGTGTTGGATGGTGGGTTATAAATGAAACCACCAGACTGTAATGTACATATAAACCCTATGTAGGAGAGAGAAAGGATTGTGCAGAAAGTCATATTGATGAATATTTCTAGAAAATCGTGATGAAGGCATGTGGAGTGTCCTAGACCAAAGTCACCTGACAGAGGAATCCCTCCTCTCATAGGAATGGGTCTGTTTTAATCTCCTATTAATATTCAGTAAGTTTCTGGAACGACTGTGGAAAGCATGGCCTCAGCACAATTGCAGTGGATTTAGTGTACCGGCTGAGGCTCCGTCTGTTATTACGTTCCCCACTGTAGATCTGAATGGTCTATTTTCATAGCTGATAACCATATATGATATATATGGTGGAAAAAATGAAATTCCTTTTAATATATAGAAAGATAATACATATAAAATTACTTAATTTAAACACTATACACATAGTATGAATTTGTTGTATCTCATTCTGGAAGACCATGCTGACTTGCTAAATATGAAAAAAGAGGCTTTGGAATAGCATTGTGACCCCTTAACTGAAAACTATTGCCTTATGTTTGGAAAAATAAAATGACATTAGGTAAGGGGCAGGATAGGAGACTTTATACTGATAGATGAAGGTCAAACATCGATAAAGATGAGCTTGCCAAGTGAAGTGTTCAAGACTAGAGGGTCTGGGAGCATAGTAAGGCAGGACTTTATTACCTAATCTCCACACTACTGGCAGTAAAAATGTCTCAAAATATAAAATATAAAGAGCTGTAGAGTTCTACTTTTCCAATAAGGGACTATTTATTTAGGAGGGTTTTGCTGTCTTGGTATCTCTTGCTCTGTTTACATGGAGTCCTCATTCCCTTTTTTCATCATATTAAATACATATTAATTTCTCATTTTAAAAAATCTACCTCGTTCTTTCTATTAATTCCTTTTCTCCCTGGCCTTCCCCACACTTGTTTGTCTCTTATTTTTCTCTTCTGCCTTTATTTTTTTCTCTCCTCAGATGGTAGTTGGACCATAATATAACAATCGCAGAAGAGAAGAAAGACGGGCAAAATTGTTTAAATATAAGCAATCAATGAGGAGAGTTGGGGAGAACTGGTAGTTATAAATGAATTTAATCTAATAAATTTTATTACAGAGAAATATAAAAAGGGAGCTAGGAAGTATTAAGGAAACCTGAATATGAATCAGATTTTAATTAGTTTTATTATATTTTAAGGGAGGTTTTAGTACTCTCCTGTCACAAAATTTTTCTGCAAGAATCTTTCTGTTCAAATTGAACCATTAGAGCTAATGTTTATCGTTAACTAGGAATTTGTTTTTTTAAATTAGGAGACTGGCCCAAGTTGTAAAACACTACATAGTGTAATGCAAAAATTTATATGCTGTCTTATAATTACCTTGTAAATCATAGAAAAAATAAAATTTTAAATAGGGAAAAATATATATTTTGATTATATTCTTTGGAAACCTGATGACTTTTTTAAAAATTGCATTTTATTTAGATTTAATAAACTATACAAAATTTATTTTCTTAACCGAAAATAAAAGCAATATTTTCTGTATTATTTTTAGAGCTTCCTGAACTGATGATGCATTAACAAGACACAATATAAAGAACACTGATGACTTATCATTAAAACTTTGAAAATTCATTTGTTTAGAAAGGACTTCTCAGTTGTATCTTCAATTGTTATTAAATGCTGAGACCCTATTGGTCATTTTAATCATTTAAATGGATCCTCCTCTTTTCCATGCACATGTACACACATACGAAAAAGAATTTCAATTTGTAATATTTCATTGGCTCTTACTCTGCTTTTTGTCCTCTTCAGTACTGAGCACAATGCTTTAGATCAAATCCACTTTAGCCAATGCTATGAAATGCTACCCTCATACAATTCACATAAGAAGAATTATGGATGCTTATAATATCTCATTCAAAGTAGGAAGCTATTTAGCTAAATGAGAGTGGAAATTATTAGTTTTTAAAACAACAACTGGGTATATATATATATATATATATATATTTTCCCCCCCCCAGTGCTTGCTATCTCTAGGGGCAAAGTAAAATAAATACCTGAGATCCTTATGATTTCTATCTGAGATGATCAAATTAA
Organism: Tupaia belangeri chinensis; assembly: GCF_000334495.1. Taxonomy (NCBI): domain Eukaryota; kingdom Metazoa; phylum Chordata; class Mammalia; order Scandentia; family Tupaiidae; genus Tupaia; species Tupaia belangeri. The sequence continues at coordinate 2,895,780 of NW_006159439.1, read as the reverse complement.
GTCCTGAGAAATTTATGAAGCTTAGACCCCTCTTAGCATAGGTGTTTCTCCCAAGAGAAGCTAAGCTAGTTTTCAAGCCTTTTCCATTGCTAATAACAAAAATAACTGAGACTAGATAATTTATAAAAATATAGATTTATTCAGCTACAGTTTATGGTCCAAGATCCTGGGGCCACATCTGCTGGGAGTCCTGCAGAGTCTGAAGACATCGTATCGTAAGTGCAGAGGAGAGGAGAGCATCTGTGTTCTCCAGTGTTCCTGTGTGTCTCCTGGTCTCACTGCTCCTCCTTATAAACCTGCCAGGAGTCAGTAAGTTAACTAGTTATTCCCAAAGGCCCCACCTTTCTGAATCAAGTAACTTCACAACCAAATCTCAACACATCCTTGGTGGGCAGAGGGCACAAACCAGCACCATGCTGCTTGGGTTGTTTTTCTCATTCTGTCACCAATCTCCCTTGTTGCTACTATTGCTATTACTGATACTTTCTGCCTTCAGAATTTTGTAGAAACTGCCATGCCAATGTCTTCCAAATCTAAGATTCAAGAATAGACTTTTGTGGGATCTTTTGTTTGAGTTTTTAATTGTCTCAAGTATTATTTTAGAAGTAACTTTATAATTTCCAGTTGTTTTTTCCCTAATATCTTATAACAAACGCTAGGTGGTCTCAGCATTTGACTGTTTAAAAAATAGTACACAGTGGATTCAAATAATTTGAGAGGAGATACTTGAAAATACCCTATATGTTTAAAAACTATTTACATTTACGAAAGCTATTTTAGAATCTGTTCAGTTTCTAACAACTATTTATTGACTATTTGAAATTTTATATGACATTAGCTTCTGACTAATTGAAATTGAGTGCTAAAACTGTAGGTATATTTATAATAAAGATTTGTCTTAGTAAAAAATGGAATCTGGCATGGATAGAAATATTGTTTGCAGAAAACTAATATTCAGAGATATGGAATATCAAGATAACATAGTTGGTTTTGTTTGCTAAGCAGAATCTTATAATGATCATGTGTAGTGTCTGTTAAGAAACTACAAACTATGCTTTGTTAAAATATGGAAAAAATAGGAAATGGTGAATTTGGGCCACTTTGGTCTGTTACAGTGAGAGAGAAAAAATTTTTTTTTTTTTGGAGAGGTTTTTGCTACAGGGCGCGTGCGCTTGCCAGACAGACAGAGAGAGAGACATAGAGACAAAAAGCGAGAAATCAACCCCCATGGGGGATGGCCACGCCGCAATCCCTTCTCCTCCATTCTCCTCTCGGGATCTTGGGCACGCACGCACACGCGCCCGGCGTGAGTTTTAAGCCACCAGGTCCAGGACGCGAACCGTGGTCGACTACGTGGGAGTCCAGTGACATAGCCATTATGCTAACTGCTGGTTCACATTGTGAGAGAGAAACTTTGAAATCATTTTTAAAAATTAAAGGAATGTAGATTAATAGAATTTACTTTTTACAGTGACATTTTAATATTAGATCATCTATGTAGTCCATCTGTTTTGATGTTATACAGCTCTATGTGATTGGTTGTAAGTTTCTGAAGTAGTCCAGTAATACCTTAGAAATGCCAACTATTGCTTGTTAAATTTTCTTCCCATCCTGCCAATGGGATTCCGCAGGCACTTTTTGCCTGTCTCCCTTGTCTTTCTCTTTTCTTTGTTCTTGACCACATCTCTCTCTGCCACTGTCCTCAGACTGTACATTAAGAAGAGTGTTTCATCCATAGCAAAGTGATCTGATCCCAACTTCCTGAGGTCATTTTAAGAATTACTTATTTTATTAACCCTAGTTTGGAAGTGTTTTTCAAAGAAAATCCAGATGAGTGAAACATGTTTTAACTTTTTTCAGAACGGGTGCGTAGCAGAAGCCATTTTCATGTTCTTCACAGTCATTCCTTTCCATTGCACCCCGCTTTCATTTCCAAATTCTAGTGCCTGCATTTCCATGGCTGAGGGCCATCTTTGGATGCAGGTTTCCTTTCTGTCTGAGCAATAAATGCCAAGGAATTATTCCCCTGGCAACAACATTTAAACAATAACTGACAAGAGTTGGTGCATTAATTTATCATTTTCTTTAGTTTTCTGATGTATAAATTGAAGTTCTACATTCTAAAATAGCTTTTAGAGCCAGCCAGTGGCCTGGTGGTTAAGGTGACTGTATCCCATATGACTGACCATTCAATTCAACTACCAACTGGCAGCTTCAAAAATTCACCTGACATGTGTGCATGTATGCCCAAAATACCAAATAAAGGAATAATGGAGAAGGTAGCATGGTGTGACCAAGCCCCATGGAGAAGGTAGAATGGTGTGACCAAGCCCTATGGAGGGGGATTCTTTCTCACTTTGTGTCTCTCTTTATCTGTGTCCTTGTCTTCACTGATGAGCAAATTATTTTTTTTAATTTAAAAAACTAATAAATAAATAAATAAAAAGCTTCTAATATTCTCCAGCAAGATTAAGTTCCAGTTACTCACAGTGGTGAGTTTCAGGGTAACATACCCTATATTGGTTATCTTTCCTAACCTTTATGGCTTTTTATTTTTTATAGATATCAGTTTTCTGAGATCACCTCAAAACAAACAAACAAACAAACAAACAAAAATTGCATTGAATCTTGTCTCAAGATCTACTTCTGATGGAGTCCAAACCAAGTCAAACTCTTTTTCTTCCCTTTAATTTCCAATTTTTGTAGATATCTTTGGAATATGAATGCATAATCAAAACCATATATTTATTCAATACTTTCCATCATTACTTCACATATAGAAAGATTTCAAATCTAGTAAATTCTTTTTATTATAACCCCATTTCTGTTGGAGGCAAAATGCTTCAGATGCTTCTTACTATGGCTAACATCAATCTCTCATAGCACTGGGACACTAGTTAACATTTTGTACAGACCAGCAGATAGCATAATGGTTATATCTTTGGACTCCCACGTAGTCAACCATGATTCAAGTTCCAGACCTCGCAGGTTAAAACTCACACCATGTGTGTGCATGCCAAAAAATGAAGGCGAAAGGATAGTGGCATGGCCATCCCCCCACTAAAGGGGGGGGTGTGATTTCTCACTTTCTGTCTCTCTAACTCTCTGGCAAGCACATGCACCCTATGGCAAAAATATCTCTAATAAAAAAAAAATGTAAGAAAGAGAATTTAACCACTACATAATTCCTGCTTGCAAACCTGGACAAGCAAGGTTCTGATTCTTTTGTTGTGATTTTCAAGTTTTATTGGAAGAAATGTGGACAACTGAGAATAAGCAAATGATTGCACCTGGAAGCCC
>NW_006159439.1:2878586-2892469 GCF_000334495.1 Tupaia belangeri chinensis | reverse complement strand
AGAGTCATAGAAGATATTTTACTAAAATAAACTCAGCAATAGTCATATACTGCATTTAGACATTTCAGTCAATGGAAAGTGACGTATGCAAACATGTTCCATAAGATTGTAATAGAGCTGAAAAATTCCTCTCTGCTAGTAATGTTATAGCCATCATAATGCTGTAACTCAGGCATGAGTCACATGGTGGTGGTGTAAAACTACTGTGCTGCCGGCAATATAAAAGTATTCCAGAAGAAGGCATCGTTACGATAGGAGGTGAAGCACCATATGTGCTATTGCCCCTGAAGACTTTCCCATGGGCAAGATGTGCAGTTCAAAGACGGTGATGTTCGTGATCCTGACTGTAGGCTAGGCTAGGCTAATGTGTGTGTTTGTATCTTCTTCTTTTCTTTCTTTTTTATTTTCTTTTTGATTTTTGCCATAAGTCACGTGGACTTACTGTAGAGAGACAGTGATAGAGAGAGAGAAAGTGTGGCATTAGCTCCTTGGGAGGATGGTCACAGTGCAATTACTTCTCCTCCACTCTTCTCTTGAGATTTTGGGCATGCACACATACATGCCCAGCATAATTTTAAAGCTGCTGTGTCTGAGACTCAAACTGTGGAGTCAGCCCCGTGGGACCCAGAACCTTAACCACCACACCACCTGCTGGTCCTATGTCTTTATTTTTAATAAACAAGTTTACAATGTAAAAAGACTATATAATACATTCAAAAACAAACAAAAAAAGAATACAGTAGAACAAGAAAGAAAAAATAATATTTTTTTCAACTGTACAGTTTCCTTGGGTTTTAAGCTAGGTGTCATTATAACAAAATCAAAGGTAAAATAAATAAATAAATAAAGTTTATATAGTATAAAAGCTAGAGTTAGCTAAGGTTAATTTATTATTGAATACAATTTATTTTTCATAAATTAGGTGTAGCCTTCGTATATAGTGTTTATAAAGTCCTTCGCAGTAATTTTAGCCCTTCACATTCTCTCCCCACTTAGTCGCAGATTCACCCAGAGCAACTTTCAGTCTTGCTAGTTCTATGTATCATAAGTGCCCTTTGCAGGCTGCTGTCTTTTATAAGACATATTTATTGTATCTTTCCTATATTAGCCTATGTTTGGACACACAAATAATCTCCACTGTTTTATAATCACCTACAGTATTCTATATAGTAACATTCAGTGCAGGTTTATAGCCTCGGAGCAATAGACTTTACCATATAGACCATGTGTCTCGTAGACTATACTAGAGGGTTTGTGGAGTACATTCTGTGATGGTCACACACTGACAAAACTGCTTGATTAGAACACACTCATATTATTGAGCAATGCGCGACTGTATATTTTTGGTGTTTTTAGAGACAATCTCTATAGTCTTATTCTTGCTTCTCATTTTTTCCTTTCCCATGCTGGCCATGTTTTCTGTAAACTACTTACAAACTTGAGTTGGTATCTTTCTGTTTCATTTTTGTGATCGAGTTTTGTTTGTTTATTTGTTTCTGACATGAAACCAAGTCAAAAATGCATCTATGGTCACAAAAGATTAATGTTAATATCTTTGTTCATCTTCAAGCCAGAAGTAAATGTTCGCCATGGAACTGAAAAAGATATGTCAGAAAAAAATCGTGTAAAACGTTTTACTTGTGAAAAAACTCACCTCGTACTTATGCGTAATGAAACCTGGCCTCGCCCCAACTAATGATGTGAACAACATTGGGACAGGGAAAATAAAAGAAGAAGAAAGAAAGAGAGAGAATACAGAATATGCAAAATTATTAAGTTTGCCTCACTCTTGCTTATGATAGAAGAGATGCCACCTCTTGTGGGCTCAGAATTTCGCCGGTATTCCTTATGCATGTTATAGTAAGTAACATACTACACAAGTCATAATGACAAAAAATGACAAAGTCTAAAACTAGTTTTCAGTGCTGTTTCTGGTATTAAGATAAGTTATACATTTATCTAGATTCCAGAATCATCACCATATTATCTTGTGAAATTAATTTACTGGTATTGAAAGTAAGGATCTTTCTAGATACTAGGAAAAAAAAATCAAGCAGCTGTCCATTTGTGAGATCAAACTATATCTTTAAATAAAGTGCATCTTTTCAATGCATAATTAGCTCCGCCTTCATCCAAATTTGCTGTTCTCATTACAAGTGAAACTAGAGTAGCATTTTTCTTTTACTCAGAGCAGCTTTCAAGAGCATGAAGGCTATGTGGATTAAGAACCAGCCTCTGTGAGAATGCATCTTTTGTTTTTTTGTTTGTTTCTTTGTTTTGAGAGCTTTTTGCTATAGGGTGCGTGTACTTGCCAGAAAGACAGAGAGAGACAGAAAGATAGAAAGCAAGAAATGACCCCCCAGGGGGATGGCCACTCCGCAATCCCTTCTCCTCCATTCTCCTCTTGGGATCTTGGGCACACACTCACACGTGCCCGGCATGAGTTTAAGCCACTGGGTCCAGGACTCGAACCGCGGTCGACTACATAGGAGTCCAACGACATAGCCATTACACCAACTGCTGGTCCCGTATTTAATTAGTGGATAGTGGATAAAAAAGAGAAGCTGGCAAAAAAAGTTTGTGAAAGTGTCACCACACTGTATAAAATACCCAGATTGTTTTTGATATTTTGAGCTGCTGAATAAGCAACTTACTCACTCAATGCCACCATTTTTATTCCTCTGGCAACAATGATATAAATTGGATTGGCCAGTAGATAATATTGTCAGAACTGGTATTTTATAACAGAGTAATCAAAAATTTAAAAAGTTGCTTATAATGAGTTTTAAATGTATATTTTCTAAATGGGACAGTGTGAGAGAGAAGGAATCAAGGAGAAAAGAAATCAAAGGTAAAAGAAACAAAATATTTAAGGGATACAAAAATGGAAAGTTATCTATTGTTGATAATGTGTATGATACTATAATATCTTTAACTGAACTAATATACAATGCATTTTTGCTGGGAAAATTCATTTTGCATGCTGTAATGATATACAGGGATAGAATGTATAAAAAATAATAAATTTTTTAATTACATTTTTTATATTGTGAAGGATCCTGGTTTTTATAATTATTTGAGCTAAATTTAAATGCTGTTTTGTCTTTAAATGCTTATTTTCATTATTTCTGATATGAAGACCTCAAATCTTTGATTTATACTCTTCTTTAGTTACAATCCTCACTTACAAATGGTGATTGAAGTGTTGTTTATTTTAAGATTTTATTTATTTATTCCTTCCATGGGCAAGAGACAGAGACAGAGACAGAGACAGAAAGGAGTGGTAGGCATTCCTCAGCCCTCATACCTTGAGCAGCCCCCACTCTCAGGTGGCCCAGATCACGAACTTCCGTGCATACATGCCTACATGCTAATAGAGGACCTGGGATATGAACCCAAGACCCTTCCTAGGCCGGCCAACTGTGTCACTGTTGTGCTACCACCTAGCCCCTTAAGTGCTTTTTCTTTTTTTCTTGTTTGTTTCTTAGAAAACTGTTCTCTACTGTGGCTATAATTATAAACAACTGTCAAGCAAAAGAGAGTAGTGAGTAATATATTAGATAGATCATTTGAGAATGAGAACCATATAAATAATCCCCTAGTATACATTTTTATTTTCATCAAACCATTATATTTATAGTATAACCACCATGAGGAGAGAACTCTGAGGAGTCCTAGAGGAGAGCTGATTGAGATCATGGAAATTCTAAAGATCTTTCACACAGAAAATGGTGAAAAGCTGATTTTCATGCATAATTAAGGTAAGAAAATACATGGACATAAAACGGATAACTAATATCTGAGAGTTCTGAGATTTACATAATACACAGTACATGCTTGAAACAGCCTGTTAGGGGTCAACATACCCAAAATTTATTCTCCTTCTTCCCAATAATAATCCATCATTATTTATTGGTCTTTAGTGTTTTTGCTTTTGTTCAACTCTAAACCTGTCACAAGTCGTCACGATCCTGGTTAAGTGTTATTACAGCTCTTGTTCAAGTATTTCCTCTTTCAAAAGGTGTCTTGCCAACCAAATTGCTCTAGATTTATTCTTTTTGTTCTCTTCTTTTTCTTCTGTCTACCTTACAGCTATAGAAATTTGGAAAGGTTTTAGTTTATGCCCAGTTTTTCCCTTCCATCTCCCTTTTACAAAATTTCATTTCTTTAAACTCATTCTACAGGACATTTCTGCATTGAAAAGTGAGACAGACTGTGTTAGGCACTGTTCATTACTACTGTATTCTTCTGTTTCACCATTGTAAGATACACTGAATGCCATGTTCAATTGTCGATGCGTCAAAACAAAAAGTGATACCAATTTAAGGCCTCTTTTCATTTCTCTATTATACTTTGAAGTACTCTATATTTTGAAATAGTTTTCCATTTATGAAAGAAAATTAAAAACCAGTATCCTTTTTTTTCCCTTTCAGCAAAACAAGGCAGTAACTTTTCATTTAACTTTTCATTTCATATATACATACACACACACACACACACACACACACACACACATACTTGTTTTGTATGTTAAGAACCAAACAAACATGATACTATGTCTGCTATTATCTTGGGAAATTAGCTGAACAGCATTCAAAGACTTTTTTCCAAGTGCTCCAAATTCATTTTCTTTTATTTTTGAATAGCAATTTGTCTGGCCAAGCAGGTGCATGAATCAGAGGGAATTATTATTTCCCTCTCTGAAATGATGCTAGACATCCTGAGTTCTGCTATCTATCACTACATGTGGTATGTCTGTGTAGCCCCTATAGAAATTGGCTCCATGGAACCAGAAGGTTTTATCACAAAGAAGACTGGTTGTACCTTTGAAGTCTTGCCAAGAAGAAACTGTGTATTCAGGCAAATGTATCTATTGGGAAGGTGTTTAGGGAGTGCTGCCAGTGAGGAGTTTTATCAATAATGTAACTACCGCTACATGCATGATACTGTACCATAACAAAGGGAAGGAATGCTATTGGTCCAAACATGGCCACTAGCAAGGAACTTCTCGGTTATTATGAATGAACTGAACCAGAGCAATGCTCCTAAGTGCTTTGGAAATCACACTATCTTTGAATGGGAGCTGTGTATAAAAATAATCTGTATAAAAAGGAAAATAAAGAAAGCAAAACCAGAATATCTGTCATACTGCGGGCATCCTCTGATGACTGGAAATCTCCCTAAAATCTCAGATGGTAAAATGTAAGTATGCTGACCTCAGCAGGCAGAAGAGACTCTGATGCTGTCTAGCTATACCGTTTTGTCACGTTGCTCAACCTCTGCTAGTCTGTTTTCTCCGCTGTAATATCAGCCTGAGATAGAATTATCTGCATTTTGTATAGAATTGGATATGGCAAATGGGAAACGCATAAAAGGATTTGAGTTGCTTGAGCAAATGTAAACTGCAAGTTGAGATAAAGAACTCTGGAGAAAGATGGGGCCAGATATGAGAATATTTCAGCATGCCACCGTATTTGTGACATTTTACCTTGTCATTTGTATTCATCACAGATATAAAATCAGTTATTGAATATATAACATAAGAACTCAGAAAATGGACCAGGCTGGGTGTAAATGTCCGGGGTCCTTTCATTGGTGATTAGGATGAAGACCCCTGGGAAGAATGCACAATGGGAAGAAATGGGGACCTTGAGTACCCTGATATTCAAAGGCTACATAAAAAGAGCAAGAGCCATGGGACCAGCAGTTAGCATAATGGTTATGTCGCTGGATTCCCATGTAGTCGCGTCCCGGATGCGGTAGCTTAAAACTCACGCTGGGCATGTGTGCATGCGTGCCTAGGATCCCGAGAGGAGAATGGAGGAGAAGGGATTGTGGCATGGCCATCCCCCCTGGGGGGTGAATTCTAGCTTTCTGTCTCTCCATCTGATTCTGTCTGGCAAGCGCACGCACCCTATAGCAAAAATCCTCTCAAACACACACACACACACACACACACACACACACACACACACACAAGAGCAAGAGCCAGTAGAGAGTGGCAAAGTGTGACTCTAGGGAAAAATCCAAAGAAATTACATGGGATTCAAGAGAATTTCAAGAAAAAGAAAAAGAGTGTCCCAACCATATCTTAATCTAGTTATTCCCATATCCCCTACTAACACATCAGAGGCTAACACTATCTGCCACATGGACTATCACAGTAGCCTTCTAAATTATTTACTCATTTACAATCTACTTTCCACACCAGAGCCAATAACATTGCAGTTTTAAATCCAAATCTCAATTTGTCATTCCTCTGCCTATCCTACAAAACCTATTTGTCTTTCTTTCAGCCTTTCTTCTTATTCCTTTCTTTCCTTTTTTTCTATGATACAGTCTATGTGTGCACGTGAATGGGGATCAGAAAGACAGAGACAGAGGTGCCCAGGACAGGTCAGACCATAATCTCCCCACTCCAGTCCTTCAGCGTGCTCAAATCCTGGGCACACATGTGTGCACTCTGTGTGTTTTAGGTCAACCAGGATAAGGATTTGAACTATGGTTCACTTGTGGCTCCTAGATCCATATTATGGTATGCTACTGACTATGCAGGAAAGCTGGGCCAAGCCTTACATTTCTTACACAACAAAAATAAATCCTAAATAGCAGTCTGTGCTTCCTTTGTTCCTTAAGTGTACTGTGCCCTCTCCCACATAGTCTTCTCTATCCTAGAACACCAGTAACTTTCTACCTACTTTGTTCTAGGTCATGCTCACTCATTCTACAAAACTCAGGTGAAAAGTTGTTTCTGCATGAATGCTTTCTTAAACTGCATATTGCAAAGATTCTTATTCGTTTGCTTTTTTCTTTTTTTTAATGTTGTAGTACTTTTTTTAATGGGTAACATAATCCATAATATTTAAAATTCAGATCTTCAACTATGATTTAAACTCCATTAGGCAAGGACATGCTTTGTTCATGATTGCGTCTTCAGTTCCTGGCAAATATAGGGACTCCAAAAAGTCCATAAAAAAATGAAATTAAGGTACAAATTTATTTTGGTCCAAAACAGTTTTGAAATCCTTGTACAAGTTTTTTATAATAAACATTTTCCATGAACTTTTAGAAGGCCTCTTGTGCTAAGTATTAACAAATACTTGTTGCAAGAGTACTTAAATGTTTGGATCATCAGGAAAGTCATGATGTGCTTTTGTATAGAAAAGTAGAGAAATGCATCATGACTTTCCTGACAACTAATAGATGGTATTTAAAATATGCTGTTGATTTTTTAAAAACTTTTTTCATATGCTGTTAAATGTTAGAAAAACTGTGAAGATATATGAATTTTTTTTCATCAGCTAATCAGCTAAGTAATCTATGCATAGACTGCTTACATATGTAAAGATTTCTATGCCATTTTGCATTGTTCCTACATAATTTGTTACAGAGAAAAATTAGTGGGTCCATAAAAGGTTTATTCAGGTATTCCTCTTTCCATCTTTCCTCCTTTTTTCCTTCTATTTTCCTTTATTTTTTCATTTTCTCACTTCTTTTTCTTTCTTTCAAAGATAAGAAATACAGAGTACTGCATTTCCCACAATATAGATGGTATGGACTAGCTATTATCACTATATTCTAATAAAATATAAGATGGTGATATCTTTGACTTGGCTAATATGCACTATATTCATGCTGGGAAGAACCATGTGGTACACTGTAAAAATGTACAGTGATTAAATGTAAATAAAAAGAAATTTAAAAAGAAATATATGGAATATAGGTGTTTGGAATATTTGTGTGTTATTTCTATGTTTATCTGTGCAGTTTATCATATCATATTTGTTTTTCTCAATAAATTGCTTTATTTTCTATAGTAATGCAATATAGACATCCCTTACATGGTGTTAAACACATAAATGAATCTTGTTGCAACAAGCTGAGTTTCAGGAGTCAGCAGTCCTGCTATGTAGCAGCACTGTAGGCCAAGTCAGAGTTCAATTTAGGGAAAAACACGTCTTGATTGGATTTGTCAGGCCATCTGTTATACCACAGGTGTTCTAGAAGCCTCATTTCCTGTTTATGGGGGTCAACAGATCCAGCATATGTGCCATAGTTTCAAGAGAAAGGATCGTGGCATGGGCATACCCTCCTGGGGGTTGATTTCTCACTTTCCCTCTTTCTGTCTCTGCCTGTTGAGCACATACACCCTATGGGGAAAAAGTTCAAAAAATAAAAAAGTGACTAGAACTCAAGTGAGAATGAAAGACTTCAAATTACCAATCCAAGATGACACCTGGATCATTTTACCAGTGTATCATTTTTCTAAAAGGGCAGAATTTTAGTCCTACCTGAAACCTATTCTTGCAACATTGTAATTAGGAATATGCTTTTTTCTTTTTTTTCTTTTTTTTTTTTTTTTTTTTTTGAAGACTTTGCTATAGGGCTTGTGCTCCCCAGAAAGACAGAAGGAGACAGAGAGACAGAAAGTGAGAAATCACCCCCCAGGAGGATTGGCCAGGCTGTAATCTCTTCTTTTCCATTCTCCTCTTGGGATCTTGGACAGCACGCACACATGCCTGGCGTGAGTTTAAGCCACCGGGTTAGGGACTGAAACTGTGGTGGACTACATGGGAGTCCAGTGACATAGCCATTACACCAACTGCTGGTCCCAGGAGCATGCTTAATATTGCCCTTATTTTTAAGCAGATATTAGAATATAAAGTGACTAATAAATATTAGCCTATTTTACTCTTTTTTTCATAAGCTATGTGAAATAAAAAACTCATTGTACATTTTTATATTTCAAAGGCTTATAGTTTTAAAGTCAGCAACTTCAATATTGACAAAATTCATTATAAAAATAAAATTTAGTGTTCAGTAAATGATCAATAATTTTTTTGTATTTGAATGCAGAATGGATATATAATCACTCTCAAAATATCTTGATATTCATCTTTTAACATGAATATCTTGTTTCTTTTGTAAACATTGTTTTATCTGACTTGATTAAAACTTAAAACCAATACAACAAGATGTGCTCTGCAGTATTTTACAAGTTGGTGTTCTCTGACAGGAATTCGCACTTCCTCATCCTATTTGTGTGATGCCATTTTAATTACGTGTCACTGGCTAAGCAATGGGTGAGTGAGCGATTATGCCTACAGGAACATTTGGCACATGACGGGGGGAAGGCAGAGGAGATTTTCAATTTATTATGACTCACTCAGGCATTAAACATGACATTCCTGGACAAGGACTATATTATCGTCAACTTGTCACTAACACTAATCCCTGATCCATCACAGAAGTTTTCTTGACAAACCACTTGTAAAAAAAAAAAAAAATCACTTTCTGTCCAAGAGGTCAACAATTTAATTTAGAGAAAGGTGAAGAAATGGGGAGTGATTCCGTCTGTTCACTGAAAAGTCTGACCTGGTTTCTATATCTTGTGATATTCATAGGGAATAGAATTGGTAATAGCTGATGGTAGGAAAAGAGGGTAAGAGGAATTCAGGAATATGCTAATTATAAATACCAACCACTAGGGTATGCCTTAAAGTTACATTTCTAAAAGTTTTTTTTTAAATGATATTTAAAGAGCTAATACAACTTTTCAATATATTAAGAAAATAAATATATAATTTATTTTACAGGAAAACATTTATCGATGTGTTTTGTCTAATGCACTGGGCTGAATGGAGAAAAGAAAAAGAAAGTAAAATAGTTTTTTTAAAGGGAAAGAAATAAGGATAAACTTGTGAGAAAAAAATGTGGATCTAAACTGAGCTTCATTTCTTACTAATCATATAACTTCGAACATATTTTTTTAACTGCCAAAAAGCATATGTTTCAACCAGAGAGAGAGACAGAGAGATAGAAAGAGAAAGCACCTCCCAATCGGAAGTGGTCATGCCACAATAACTTCTTCATTTATCCATCCTGTCAGGATTTTGGGCATGCACAAGTGACCAGCACGTTTTTCAAGCTGCTGGAAACAGGATTTGAATAGCAGTAAACCATGTGGGATCTGGCTCCCTTTACCGCCGGACTCCAGGGCCAGCCCAATTTTGAATACATTTTTGTGTTTGATGTCCCTTCAAAATGACATATGTCTAATAATAGTGGCTATCACAGTGAGACATTTTTGAGATCCAATGAGTTTAAGTGCCAAGACTGCTAAGCAGAATAATGGACTCATAGTAAGAGTTCAGGAATTGTGAGTTTATCACTATGTATTGATTATATATACTAGCAGGAGCTGGGAGACCAAAAAGGTAGACTGGCATAAGGCACTTGCAAATCATTAAAACTCCAGTAGTCTAGGATGTTCCTGTTAACCTCTTCAAAATAAATTGTTTCCATATCACTAAGAAACATCTGCTGGAGTTGGAGTCAGAGTATACTCATTTTAGATGTCTGTCTCTTTAATCAGCAAATTTTCAAGTTTCATTTACTCAGAGTCTCCTCAGCTGGCTTAGAATGCTATACAACTTCGTGGCTTGTTGAGTCTTATGACTATGTATTAGTGTTATCAAAGAAATCCACATGCTCTCTGGAATTTGCAGTAAACTCAGAAAAGAGGCCTAAGGAGGCCTCTGTGGTTTTAAGAAAAGCTATACACTTTTTAACAAATTAATTTTGGAAAAATTCTGCTTCTCTTTGACTTTAGTAAGGATTTAATATCTGGCTGTGGGTCAATAAGTGACCAAGTATCCTGAGGTCTCCATGTGCAGCAAGATGTCCTTCAAGAATTAATTGTTGTTGTATCCACCTGGTACACATTTAAGTGTTCCTTTCAGTATTTCAACATTAAATTATATATACAGGGCCAAGATCTCATAGACTCTGAAAAAGTTAGACACCGGAGCTTCTACCAGTTCTAATATAAAGAATTTAAATTACTTAGCTCTTTTAGAGGATTTTAAATGAACATTTTGGGCAGAAATTTTTGAAAAGGTTATGGAGGGCCAGCAGGTGATGTAGTGGTTAAGTTGCTGGACTCACACATGACTGACCATGGATCGAGTACCAAACATGGTGACTTGAAACATGCCAGGTGCATGTGCTTGCATGCCCAAAATCCTGAGAGGACACTAGAAGGGATTGCAGCATGACCATCCCCCACTGAGGTGATTTCTCACTTTCTGTATCTCCAGCAAAGTCATGTGCCCTATAGTAAAAATGTCTCTCTCTCTCTCTCTCTAAGAAAGAAAGAAAGAAAGAAAGAAAGAAAGAAAGAAAGAAAGAAAGAAAGAAAGAGAGAGAGAGAGAGAGAGAGAGAGAGAGAAAGAAAGAAAGAAAGAAAGAAAGAAAGAAAGAAAGAAAGAAAGAAAGAAAGAAAGAAAGAAAGAAAGAAAGGTAGGTTATGGAAGGACATTTTTAAATAGATCCAAAGTAGAAAATTTTCCTAACCCATGTGAAGATTTGTCAAAAATTATCTCTATAAAAAGTTTCCAGTCAAGAGGGCAGAATGAACTATTCTGCAGAAACCATCAATCTTTTTTCTTCTATGAATGGGAAGCTTGTTTGATGGCCTAATAAATACCAAGGCCTTGTAGTTATCCTTTGTTAACGTAACATACATCCCAACTTGGCTATTGCCACTGACAAACACTCAGTTTACCAGAAATCGTGAACTCGTGCTCATGTATGATGGGAACTAATGGTGGTGGTGGGTTACATGAGGACCCTCTGTCATGAAACCTTCAGTATTTTATATATATATACATATATATATATGTATATATATATAAAATACTGAAGGTTAAACTGTATTTACAACCTGCCATAAACTCTTAACTACTAAAATATTTTCCTTATTTATGGCTAAATTTATGCATGATAGATACATGGTTGTGATGTTTCAATTCTACCTAAAGAAATTTTAAAACCCCTGCGTAGATATTCAGATGAAAAAAGATAAATTTATCTACACATTCATGTTTCCATATACCCAAATATTAAATATTAATGTCAGAAAAAAGTTAAAAGAATGAAATAATTTGATTTTGGATGGTACATTTGTTGTCATAGGTACAGAAATTCAACATAATTTGTGCAGTATTTGATGTACTAATGATAAATTACACACATTCTAAATAATACTTTGGTATCAAAATTAGTTCTTAAATGCAAGTTGCATAAATACACCTGCTTACCTGTTCTTTTAATTCCATGGCATGATTTAAAGATCTATCACAATTTGTCATGCTCTGGTTTTCCAAACATGCTTGTCCTTGGATGTCACTTCCTCGAAGATGAGTAAGGAAACAAACATACTCTTCTACAATAAAAACACATTAAAGAAGTAGTTTTTGTCCATGGTATTGCAAAAGAAAATCAACTAGTGGCAGGATAATGAATATTAGTCTACAGTGAAGTAACTATTGAACATAATACATCAAAAGCCAACATGTCTCCCTTCAATCAATGTCTGCCCTGAAGTATGTAATTCCTATTGGGTTTATCATTTACAGTATTGTTTTATGGACTTTATAAAGTTTAGTCACAGCTTATCTTGTGAGAAATTACTTTTCAGATAAAAATGACCACATTTGTGTATTAACCTCAAGTATGGCTGGACCCATACACACACACATACACACACACACACACACACACATATATATAGTTTGTACTTATTTCTGATCATTTCAAATGTATAAAATTATAGACTTTTAAGGCTGAAACAGCTTTCCACATCACAGATTCCTGCAAGCAACCTGCAACTTGAACTCTGTTACAGCACTTTCTTGAAGCTATTATCAGTGCTGTGACTATTTCAGTGTACTAATCACGTGCCTAGACAGCAACTTCCATTCTGGAACATTTGGAAGTTTGTTATTTTTTTAACTGTGTGAAAATTCATTTTTCTATAATTCCATTCATTGGTCCTAATTTTTCCTCCTTCCACATGATACTACTTCAGATATTTGAAGACTGTTGCTATGTTTTTATAAACAATGTTTTTCCAAGATGAATGCTTCAGATTTCCTAACTAATACTACACCAAATGAATTAATTCACCATTTCTTAATCTCATGACATTTTTATTACTCTGTTTTGGAGACTTTCTTATATTCTGTTCCAGAAATCACAAATGACTAGGTTGAAGAACAATTCATATTATCATGCAGTTTTATATCTGGCTGCTGAGGGTGTTATGGATCAATCTTTTAAGTACTGAACAGGATTCTTCACCTTTTATTTTATAAACATCATATCATATGTGTATCTTTGTGTATATGTGTTTATACATGTTTTTAAAGAAGAATCTTGCCGTGTCATGTCCTGTGACTACAGGGGTGCCACCACAGCAGCCTCTTTCATGGTTTCTGCCATGATTCCCTGGCCAGCCTTGAGCTCGAGATCCTTCTTCCTCAGAGTCCTTGAGTCACTAGGGTCATAGGTGCATGCTACTATGCCTAGCTTTAGGTTGAACTGGAAATTGAACCCAGGTCCCTGTGTGATCCTCCCCAGAGTGTTCCACTATGGCTGGGCCCATGTATTCTAATCACATAAATACATCTATTTTCCTTGGTCCTTTCTGAATAATATGACCCAATAACAAATTCTAGGAAAAGGGTCAGAAATTTTAATTATTTTGTTGTTGTTGTTGTTAAGTAGATCTCTGAATTTCATCCAAAAGAAAGTTTTAGAAGAATCTTATAATATGAAATCAGCCTGAGGTAGAACCCAAGCTTACCTCAGCTTGGAAAACTGTACACATGCTCTACATGAAATAAACAATAAAAATGGGACCAGAAGTTGGAGTAATGGCTATTTTGCTGGACTCCCACATAGTCAACCATGGTTCGAGTCCCAGACCCAGGCATGTATGCATGCATGCCCAAGATCCAGAGAGGAGAATGGAGGAGAAGGGATTGCGACATGGCTATCCCCCCCCCCCCCCGGGGGGGGGGGGGGTTTCTCCTTTTTCT
>NW_006159439.1:2875511-2878152 GCF_000334495.1 Tupaia belangeri chinensis | reverse complement strand
AGGGGGGGGGAGGGGGTGCGGCCGGGCCTCCCCCCCCCCCCCGGGGGGGGGGGCGGGATTTCTCGCTTTCTATCTCTCTGTTTCTGTCTTTCTGGTGACTGCATGCATCCTATAGCGAAAATCTCTCAAAACAAAACAAAAAAAAACAAACAAACCAATGAAACCTAAGGGGGCCTGTTTTAAATAGATGCATCACAGGGATATAGCAGACAGAGGCAGGGTTTTAAATGGAACGCAGTTCCATTTCGATCTTTTAAGGAGTCTCATCATGGTAAAACACACACAGATATATATTCTAACTGTTGTTGCATAAACACAAAAAGAGACTAATGAATGTCAAGATTTGTCACATGACTTTTGTTTGTTTTTCCTATAGAGTGTGTGCCAAAGAGGCACACAGAAAGAGAAAAAGAGAGGAAAACTGAGAAATTATTCCCCCACGGGGAATGACCATGCCACAATCTTCTCCTCCAGTCTCCTCTCAGGATTTTAGGCACTCACTCAAATACACTCAGCACAACTTTTTTCTTTTTCTTTTCCTTTTCTTTTTTCCTTTTTTTTAAAAAATTTACATTTAATCACATAAATCTTTACAGTGTACATTTCTTTTTCCATCATTTTTACTTTTTTTCTCCCCCTTTTTCCTCCCTCCTTTCCATACTAAAATCTTTTTTTCATATTTTGTTGATTCACAAAATTGATCTTAATTAAAGTAAATATATGAACAAATCTAAAATCTAGTAACAAGTACACTGGAATTTTTTTCTGAAACTTTTTTTTCTCTCTCCATTTCCTCTTTTACTAAAGAGGCATAAACTAACTTATTTGTTAAAAAATAAAATTTAGTCTCAATTTGGTCTGTTATTTACATAAAGCCCCATAAGAATTCTAGTTCTGATGCAAGACAACAGCTATTACTGTGTTATTGAACTTATGAAATAACCATTCTGCCACAAAATAAGAATGCTTCTGTTTCACCAGTTCAGTCTCATGTAATTAATCTCTCTTTTGTTGAATTTGCAGCATTACTGTGGTCTGAACTTTCCATTTAAATCCTGGAAGTTAACTTTCAACCTTATTATTGATATTTCTGGACTTGTTTCTACCATTAAGTTGACCATTTTCTTGGTCATTTTTTTGTTCTCTTTTGTCTGTCTGTCTGTCTTTAGTTTTCCTGGTATAGTACTCCCTTCAGAACTTCTTGTAGAGTTGGTATGGTGTTGGTAAATTTTTTCAGGTTTTGTTTATCTGAGAATGTTTTTATCTTTTCTTCCCATGAAGAATAATCTTGCCAGATATAATATTTTTAGTTGAAATTAGTTTTAGCAGTTTGAATGTATTTTCCCATTCTTTCCTTGCTTGCATTATTGCTGATCATTGGTCTGATGTTAGCCTGATGGGATAAGCTTTGTAAGTAACATGACATTTCTCTCTTGCCAACTTTAGTATCTTTTCTTTGTCTGAGGTTTTAGCCAATCTAGCTATGATATGCCTTGGAGACAATCTTCTTGGGATTGATTCTGTTTGGAGTCCTTTGTATTTCTTGGGTCTGAATATTTGAATACCTCTCTAGGTTTGGAAAGTTTTCTTCTAGTATTTTATGGAATAGACTATCAATGTCCTTATTATTTTCTTCACCTTCTGAGACACCAATTATCTGGATGTTTGGGTGCTTAATGATGTCTAGAATTTCTCATATGCAATTCTTATTTTGGCGGTTATTTTCTCAGTGTCTTTTGTGATTTTTTTTTTCTAGGACAAAGGTTTTGTCTTCTTCAACTAAGATTTGACTTTCTGCATTAGCTAATCTGCTTTCAATACTTTCAAGGGAGGTTTTGACTTCCTATATTAGAGCCTTCATCTCTAAAAGCTCAGCGTAATTCTTTTTTATGATGTGTATTTTTTTTTTCAAATCGTGGAAGAACTTACTCATCTCCTGGAACTCACCTCTTTTCTCTTGTATTTTCTGTAGTTCATTGTCTCTCTTTTCTTGGATCTTGATTAGTTTTGTTCTCACTATGGAAATTCTGAATGCTTTATTTTTTTAGAGGTTTAGCTATAGGGTGCGTGTGCTCGCCAGAAAGACAGAGAGAGACCAAAAGATAGGAAGCGAGAAATCACCCCACAGGGCGGATGGCCACACTACAGTCCCTTCTCTTCCATTCTCCTCTCGGGATCTTGGGCACGCATGCACACGCACCTGGCGTGAGTTTAAGCCACCAGGTTCAGGATTTGAACCGTGGTCGACTACATGAGAGTCCAGCGACATAGCCATTATACTAACTGCTGGTCTCAAAAATTCTGAATTATTTATCTGACATTTCCACAAGTTTCATTGTACTGTCCGTGGATGAAGAAGAACTGTTCTTTTCCCTTGGAGGAGAGATAATTATTGGTTTCTCATATTTCATGTGCCTCTGTGGTGGCTTCTGGTCATCTAGTAGATTATACATTTCTTCCTAAACTCTTGGAGTTTATTCTGAGCATTAGAAACATGCAAGAAGAGATGACTTGCAATATCTCTGCAGTTTCGTTTTCCTGATGCTCACCAAGCAAACTACACTTCTGTTGTTCGAACTGAATATTACAAAGGGCTTCCAGTTTCTAAAGAACAAGTGCACCTGGGCTGAGTTGCAGGGTT
>NW_006159439.1:2846920-2874546 GCF_000334495.1 Tupaia belangeri chinensis | reverse complement strand
CAATCTCTACTGATTACAATGCTGGGCTGGAAAAGTCCAGGTTATTTTATGTTATAAATTCTTTCATATATCTTCTCTAATCCTCTCTGCCAGGCAGAACTATTTATAGTACCAGGCCATCTTTCTAAGAGCTTCTGTTAGCTTAATTGAAATCCATCTTAGTCCCATAGTTTTCTAATTAATCTTCAGTTATGACATTCCAGTCAAAGCCCTGTCTAATAATGAGCATTTCCGATTTCTGAATCAATGCAACAAGCATTATTGAACTTAGGCAAATAATCCTTCCCCCACAAAGTAAGAATATTCCCAAATATTTTCCAATTCCAGAGTGATCAGGAAGGAAGAAAAGTTTACGTTTCCATTTAAAGAAACAAACAAGAAAAATATTTTAACATATTGCTAAATCTATCAACAACTGAAAAGAAAGTAAACTGTTTAAATTGGGAAAACAAAGTATATAAAAAAAATCAGTAATGTTTCACTCAAAAGTCATAACAATTTTATTTTGCCAGTTCAGTCTCATGTAATTAATCTCTCTTTTGTTGAATTTGCAGCATTACTGTGGTCTGAACTTTCCATTTAAATCCTGGAAGTTAACTTTCAACCTTATTATTGATATTTCTGGACTTGTTTCTACCATTAAGTTGACCATTTTCTTGGTCATTTTTTTGTTCTCTTTTGTCTGTCTGTCTGTCTTTAGTTTTCCTGGTATAGTACTCCCTTCAGAACTTCTTGTAGAGTTGGTATGGTGTTGGTAAATTTTTTCAGGTTTTGTTTATCTGAGAATGTTTTTATCTTTTCTTCCCATGAAGAATAATCTTGCCAGATATAATATTTTTAGTTGAAATTAGTTTTAGCAGTTTGAATGTATTTTCCCATTCTTTCCTTGCTTGCATTATTGCTGATCATTGGTCTGATGTTAGCCTGATGGGATAAGCTTTGTAAGTAACATGACATTTCTCTCTTGCCAACTTTAGTATCTTTTCTTTGTCTGAGGTTTTAGCCAATCTAGCTATGATATGCCTTGGAGACAATCTTCTTGGGATTGATTCTGTTTGGAGTCCTTTGTATTTCTTGGGTCTGAATATTTGAATACCTCTCTAGGTTTGGAAAGTTTTCTTCTAGTATTTTATGGAATAGACTATCAATGTCCTTATTATTTTCTTCACCTTCTGAGACACCAATTATCTGGATGTTTGGGTGCTTAATGATGTCTAGAATTTCTCATATGCAATTCTTATTTTGGCGGTTATTTTCTCAGTGTCTTTTGTGATTTTTTTTTTCTAGGACAAAGGTTTTGTCTTCTTCAACTAAGATTTGACTTTCTGCATTAGCTAATCTGCTTTCAATACTTTCAAGGGAGGTTTTGACTTCCTATATTAGAGCCTTCATCTCTAAAAGCTCAGCGTAATTCTTTTTTATGATGTGTATTTTTTTTTTCAAATCGTGGAAGAACTTACTCATCTCCTGGAACTCACCTCTTTTCTCTTGTATTTTCTGTAGTTCATTGTCTCTCTTTTCTTGGATCTTGATTAGTTTTGTTCTCACTATGGAAATTCTGAATGCTTTATTTTTTTAGAGGTTTAGCTATAGGGTGCGTGTGCTCGCCAGAAAGACAGAGAGAGACCAAAAGATAGGAAGCGAGAAATCACCCCACAGGGCGGATGGCCACACTACAGTCCCTTCTCTTCCATTCTCCTCTCGGGATCTTGGGCACGCATGCACACGCACCTGGCGTGAGTTTAAGCCACCAGGTTCAGGATTTGAACCGTGGTCGACTACATGAGAGCCCAGCGACATAGCCATTATACTAACTGCTGGTCTCAAAAATTCTGAATTATTTATCTGACATTTCCACAAGTTTCATTGTACTGTCCGTGGATGAAGAAGAACTGTTCTTTTCCCTTGGAGGAGAGATAATTATTGGTTTCTCATATTTCATGTGCCTCTGTGGTGGCTTCTGGTCATCTAGTAGATTATACATTTCTTCCTAAACTCTTGGAGTTTATTCTGAGCATTAGAAACATGCAAGAAGAGATGACTTGCAATATCTCTGCAGTTTCGTTTTCCTGATGCTCACCAAGCAAACTACACTTCTGTTGTTCGAACTGAATATTACAAAGGGCTTCCAGTTTCTAAAGAACAAGTGCACCTGGGCTGAGTTGCAGGGTTTCAGCTGAGAACTCAGAGGTGTGTGGGAGATGAGCTGTGCTCTCTCTGCAGCTCCATATTCCTCCCTGCTGCTCACTTTGCAGTCTCTCTTTTCTGATTTTTAGTCATTTGGTGGTATATTCACATTTGACTAATTTTTTTATTTTTTTATTTTTTTTTTTTTGGAGAGGCTTTTGCTATAGTGCACATGCACTTGCTAGAGAGACAGAGAGACAGAAAGTGAGAAATCACCCCCGGGGGTGGGGGGTGGCCACACTACAATTTTTTCTCTTCCATTCTCCTCTCAGGATCTTGGGCATGCATGTACATGTGCCTGGTGTGAGTTTAAGCCACAGGGTCCAGGACTCGAACTGGGGTCAACTATATGGGAATCCAGCGAAACATCCATTACACCAACTGCAAGTTCAAACACATCTGACTAATTTGTTGAAGATTTCTGCAACTATAATCTCGTGTACTTCACTTTACTGTGAGGTACTTCTATGCTTATTTATTTCTTCTACTGTGTGTTACAACATGGTATCCACAGAAAGAGATTTGAGTTCAGATTTATGAAGATTTGTTTCTCCCTTTCTGCAGCAGGTTCAGTAGGGGTTGAGGTTTTCCATGACCCTAAATGCATTCAGATGTTTGGCTAGTGCTAGCACAACTATTCAAGGTGCCAGGTATGGGACTTGAACTGTGGAGTAGACCATATGAGATACCAGCATCTTAACTTTCACACCACCTGCTGGCCCTTAATCTGCTTTCAATACTTTCAAGGGAGGTTTTGACTTCCTATATTAGAGCCTTCATCTCTAAAAGCTCAGCGTAATTCTTTTTTATGATGTGTATTTTTTTTTTCAAATCGTGG
The DNA here is from genome assembly GCF_000334495.1 of Tupaia belangeri chinensis. Taxonomy (NCBI): domain Eukaryota; kingdom Metazoa; phylum Chordata; class Mammalia; order Scandentia; family Tupaiidae; genus Tupaia; species Tupaia belangeri. The sequence continues at coordinate 2,871,521 of NW_006159439.1, read as the reverse complement.
AAGAACTTACTCATCTCCTGGAACTCACCTCTTTTCTCTTGTATTTTCTGTAGTTCATTGTCTCTCTTTTCTTGGATCTTGATTAGTTTTGTTCTCACTATGGAAATTCTGAATGCTTTATTTTTTTAGAGGTTTAGCTATAGGGTGCGTGTGCTCGCCAGAAAGACAGAGAGAGACCAAAAGATAGGAAGCGAGAAATCACCCCACAGGGCGGATGGCCACACTACAGTCCCTTCTCTTCCATTCTCCTCTCGGGATCTTGGGCACGCATGCACACGCACCTGGTGTGAGTTTAAGCCACCAGGTTCAGGATTTGAACCGTGGTCGACTACATGAGAGTCCAGCGACATAGCCATTATACTAACTGCTGGTCTCAAAAATTCTGAATTATTTATCTGACATTTCCACAAGTTTCATTGTACTGTCCGTGGATGAAGAAGAACTGTTCTTTTCCCTTGGAGGAGAGATAATTATTGGTTTCTCATATTTCATGTGCCTCTGTGGTGGCTTCTGGTCATCTAGTAGATTATACATTTCTTCCTAAACTCTTGGAGTTTATTCTGAGCATTAGAAACATGCAAGAAGAGATGACTTGCAATATCTCTGCAGTTTCGTTTTCCTGATGCTCACCAAGCAAACTACACTTCTGTTGTTCGAACTGAATATTACAAAGGGCTTCCAGTTTCTAAAGAACAAGTGCACCTGGGCTGAGTTGCAGGGTTTCAGCTGAGAACTCAGAGGTGTGTGGGAGATGAGCTGTGCTCTCTCTACAGCTCCATATTCCTCCCTGCTGCTCACTTTGCAGTCTCTCTTTTCTGATTTTTAGTCATTTGGTGGTATATTCACATTTGACTAATTTTTTTATTTTTTTATTTTTTTTTTTTTGGAGAGGCTTTTGCTATAGTGCACATGCACTTGCTAGAGAGACAGAGAGACAGAAAGTGAGAAATCACCCCCGGGGGTGGGGGGTGGCCACACTACAATTTTTTCTCTTCCATTCTCCTCTCAGGATCTTGGGCATGCATGTACATGTGCCTGGTGTGAGTTTAAGCCACAGGGTCCAGGACTCGAACTGGGGTCAACTATATGGGAATCCAGCGAAACATCCATTACACCAACTGCAAGTTCAAACACATCTGACTAATTTGTTGAAGATTTCTGCAACTATAATCTCGTGTACTTCACTTTACTGTGAGGTACTTCTATGCTTATTTATTTCTTCTACTGTGTGTTACAACATGGTATCCACAGAAAGAGATTTGAGTTCAGATTTATGAAGATTTGTTTCTCCCTTTCTGCAGCAGGTTCAGTAGGGGTTGAGGTTTTCCATGACCCTAAATGCATTCAGATGTTTGGCTAGTGCTAGCACAACTATTCAAGGTGCCAGGTATGGGACTTGAACTCTGGAGTAGACCATATGAGATACCAGCATCTTAACTTTCACACCACCTGCTGGCCCTGTCTTGACTTCCTCATCTGATGCTCATTACCATCAAATAATTTTTGACAATTAAGGACATTTTTTTTTATACTTATCTTATAACCTTCAATATCAGGATATTAATATTAATATATTCCTGCTATCTAATTATCAAATCATAAACATACAGTTTTAATAAAGTATGTAGATTATGAAAAATGAAGCTAGTGCTGAGTAACACATTGCATTTAGCTCTCATTCCTCAGTCTGGAAATATTCCTCAGTCCTCTCCCTAGATTTGCCTCAGTTGGTACTTTTAAATTTACACTAGAATATGCCTCAATTTGGGAGTAGAGTCAGATTATGCATGTCTGGAGGAATAATCATCGATATTATTATTAAGTTTTATTATTTTGATATGTTCCATTATAAATGATGCTCCATTTAATTACTGAAGATAATATATAGAGAAAAATAAATAAAGGTGATGTATATATTATGTGCATATGTGTGTATTATGTGTTATATAATATTATAGAACTTATATAGAAGGGTACTTCAGGATGTTTGTAGAAAAATTAAAGAATGAGCCTATTTTTTTGCAAACAATTTTGGAATCTATGCATAGTTTTTTCATAATATGCATTTTCCACAAACTTTTTGAAGACCACCAATATTTTACATATATGTCTTATATAGTACATATACTATTATATATATATATATGTGTGTTGTTTTTTCTTTATCATTAATATGTAATTTGTGGGTAGTTACGTTTAATCTAAGCCATTAGCCCATTCATTAGTGATTTAATTATTAATTAATATCAGTATAAATTTCTAATTTCCTACATAACTTAGTGGATTTTGATCTATTAGTGTTTACCTTTATTTTTGAATTTAAATTGTTCTGATACTACCAGTAGTTGTTTCTAGCAAAGATCTGTTTCCTTGGAACACATTCTAACCATTATTGGAGCAGTTCCTTGCGTATTCCAGGTTCCTCCTATATTTATTTACCATGCCACAGTCCTAAAATCAAGCATTTCCCCCAAGAGACCCTTGATCCTTCTCTTGGGGAATCATATTTAGAAGTTAGCACTCAGCACCAGATTTGCTGCTTACAAATGCTCTCAGCACAGAGGTAAGGGACAAGTGTATATACATACTTATGTTCATAGACATGTATGTGTGATCATACACCTGAGGACCTAGCACATACACCTACATTTATTTTTCCATCTTTATATCCATCAAAACATTGAATTCACACTGATGTTTCCAATTCTAATTCAATCACACAATGTTCATTCTAGTATTTCTTCTTCCTCTTATTAGTAAGTTCCCTTCTACAACAGTGAATACATTTTGTGAATACGGTTAATTTATTGTACTATTTACTGATAATATCTGGGTTGTTTATAATTTTATAATTATTTACTCCAGAGGGATCTCTTTATTAAATACTGTATTTATATGAAGGAATATATATTGCATGAGAAAGGTGAAAATGTAATAAATTGAATATCTTCCAAACCACTGCCCAACTTAAGGAGTCTTTAGTCAATAAATTGAAATTCTTTGCATGTTCAGTGACATATTTCTATTTTTTTTGATATGGAGAATTTATCTTATTTTTTGATGATGGTTTTATTGCATGTATTTTTATCCTTAATAATAAATTATTTATTTTTGTACATTTTCAATTTATGCACAATGTTATTATATATAATTTTGATAGCTATCTCTTTTAACTCATTATATATATTTGAGATTTTATTTGTGTTGATGCATATGGTTGTAGTTTTTCATTTCCAGTGCTGTGTAGAATCTCATTCTATAATTAGATTAAATTAACATTTTGGTTATTTCCTTTATTTTGTATTAAACATACACCTATGAATATTTTGGTTCATAACTAGAATATCCCCATCATTCTAATTAATGGGCATGAGATTTTTTTAAAAAATTAGATAATCTAAGAAAAACTTTATCAAGAACTTTATAGGTCAGACATAATAGATAGAGTATTGTGATAAGGTAACATCTTAAATATACTGGGAATGAAATTGCTGAAAATAGTATGATGAAATGTGTCAATATTTTTCTTTATTTTCTGTACTTTTTGGACCTTGTCTTAGAATTTGTTCTCTTTTTGATATCATAAAGATATTTTCTTTTTTTTTTAAATTAACCAAAGGAATGTGTGCGTATGAGAGACAGAAAGTCATAGAAAGAAGCAGAGGGAGAAAGCACTCCCAAAGTGGGAATGGTCATGCTACGATTTCTTTTCATCCATTTTTTTATCCTGTCAGGATTTTAGGCACACATGCAGCTATAACTAGCTTTTTTTTTTGTTTGTTTGTTTTTTTTTTTTGAGAGATTTTCACTGTAGGGCGCCTGCGCTCGCCGGACAGGCAGAGAGAGACATAGAGACAGAAAGCGAGAAATCACCCCCCAGGGGGGATGGTCACGCCGCAATCCCTTCTCCTCCATTCTCTTCTCGGGATCTTGGGCACACACGCACACGCGCCCGGTGTGAGTTTTAAGCCACCGGGTCCGGGACATGAACCGTGGTCGACTACGTGGGAGTCCAGCGACATAGCCATTACGCTAATTGCTGGTTCCCATAACTAGCTTGTTTTTACAATCCTTCAGAGCTGGGATTCTGACTTCAAACTCAACTATGTGGGATCAGGCTCTCTTAACCACCAGGCCACAGAATGACTTAATAAATGTATCCTAGTTATATCTTTGAATCCTTTATTATATCTAGAATTACTTTTTATATATAATAGGAGATAGAAATACATTATAAATATTTTTTCATAATAACAAACTATTATTATTGTCGTTTTCATTTAAATTTGTTTGCCAGTATTTTTAGAATCTTTTCATTAGTTTTAAATTATCATTAATGTTACTTCTTTGACTCATCTGTTACTTTTAAATATCTCTTCAAATGTCCAATTATTATAAATTATCTAATTTATTATTAAGCAGATATATTTTATTGTAAATTTCTAAACTCAATTTAATCACAGCCAGCAATCTTTTGAAAGTTGTTGATAAACGCTTCATGACAAGCACACATCATTTTTTTATTAAGGAATTCTACTTCTGTTTGAGAAAAATATGCACTGTTCACTTTCAGGGTACAGGGTTCAATATATTTTCATTCAATAATCCTTGCTTAGTGCACTGTTTAGAAGGCTGAACACTGTTAATGGGACTGATGTCAAAGAATTTATAAACATTATGGCATGTATGGCTAATCAGAATAGATGTAGGCTATAAAGAATTGGTGCAGCTGCACTAGTTCACACAGCAGGTGGTCATTGTTGATAAATAATGTACTGTTTACTTGTTGTCTGCATGACCTTTTAAGAGGAATATTTTGAGACTCTCAACATTATGGCTAATTTTACATTGATTCTTTGAATTCTAAGATTATGTTCCATTGTATTAGATGAGTATGTGTTTAGAAAGGTGATAATTTCCCAGATAATTAGTTGTTGTTTGTTTTGTTTTGTTTTGTTTTAAATCATGAGTTAGTGAGTCCCTGTATCTTTAATAATAGAGCTCTCTGTCAATGTGGACGTTCATTTTCAAGGAGGGTATCTGGAGTATCTTCACAGAGAGATCTCAGGACAGCAAGAGAGTGAGAATGGAAGCCACAAGATCTCTGGATTCCTTGTTCAGGGATAGCACTATGTCACATCAGCTGCAAGTCACAAAGTCAGCCAGATTCAGAGTATGAAAATAGGTTTTGTCTCTTGATGGGTGGACTAGAAAGAATCTGTGACATTTTTAATCCATAACAGGCTACTACTATTTATTGTAATTATTGATATACTTGGATGTTTTTCCTGTTATGTTTTGAACTTTATACATATTTGGCATTATTGTTTTCATTGCATTATTTTTTTTTTGGTATAATTCAATTATATTTTCCCTGTGTAGCTATTGAAGGTAAATGCTCTATAACTTTTTTTACCAAGATTATATAACTTTATCTTTTAATTAAAACAAAGTCCTTGGAAAGTTTTAATTCAAGTCACAACCTCTCTCTTATTCTCTTAACCCTTTCAGCGCTGGCTATTACTGTCCAGTACTTGTTTTATTTTTGAATCCCTTCAAGTCAGATATTTTTATTATTACTTTATGTATGAAAATAATGTTCAATATACTATCATTTGCAATTACTTGATCATTTTAAAATATCTTCTATTTCCACTGGATTTATTTTCAATTTGAGTAATCCGGTTAGCTCTTTGTATTTCCAGGGTGTACATTGACACTCAGATTTCTTCAGATTTTGAGTTTTCTTTTTCTTCCATGAAAATTTCTGCATTAGCTTTGTTCTTAAAATGCTATTTAGTTAGTTACTTAGATCTGGATACCAGTTATTTTCTCTCAGCTGTCATTTGGATCTCTGTGAGAAAGAGAAGAGCATGGCAATTTAGTCTTAACATTGATGCCAAACTTTGCTGACTGAAATCTGGACTCTCTTTTAGTAACTGAGGAGCTAAGTGAATTAAGTAAACTCTTCATCCCTTACCTTTGTTCATCTTAATAATATTAATACTTGTTTTGTAGGATTAACAGAATTAACTCTAGTTCTTATAAAATGCCTTACATGTTTCAAGCCCTCTATTCATTTTTTGAATTAATTATTTTCTAGTTAACAGTTAGGCATGCTTTTGATTTAATACTTGTTTTTTTGTTAGTGATCTATCTTTCTTAAATATTTAAGAGCTTTATCATTGTTTTTAAAATGTTCATTATGTGGGATATAAATACATTTACTCTTTCTCCATACTCCTTGAAATCACACACTGATTCTTAAATATCATGACACCTATCTTTCATAAATTTGGGGGAATCCTCAGCTAATATTATTCAGTGTCAATCCTTTTCTATTTTCTCATTCTAGAACTCTAAGTTTATTTGGACATTCTTATTTCAACCTTTAGATCTTTTAGCATTACATATATTTTCTATATTCTTTTTTTGTCTCTTTTGCTGCATTTTTTTGGTTATTTTTAAACAAGTACTTTTCAAATGACTATTTCTTTAGGTCTAATCTGATTATTTCATTCATTTGTTGAGTTTTTGTTTTATTTCAACAATTATATTTATCATTCTTATATTTTTTCATATATTTCAAAATGTGTCCACCACTGTTACTTTGTATACTTTTTAAGTATGCTTAAATATATTTTAAAACTTCATATATAGCTATATTATATTTTGCATATGGTAAATCTAATATTTAAAGTTTTTAAAACTTCAATTTTTAAAAATAGTTCTACTGGACTTCAATTTGTTTCTTTGTAGTTTTAGTAGTTTTGATGAGGCAAAAGCATTGACAAAAACATTAAATAAGTATGAATTTTGTAAATATAAATTTTAATTCTGAGCCTAATGTGGATGGGCTTATAGCTAAAAATTCTCATACACAAATACTTTTTTCTCTATAATTTTATTATTTTAACATTATTGTTATAATCTAATACACATCATGACTGAAACATGTTGAATTATTTCTTCTTTTTTTTTTTTTTTTGAGAGGTTTTTTTGCTATAGGGCGTGTACACTCGCCAGCAGACAGACAGAGACAAAGAAATAGAAAGCCAGAAATCACCTCCTAGGGGGGATGGTCATGCTGCAATCCCTTCTCCTCCATTCTCCTCTCGGGATCTTGGGCACGCACGCACACGCGCCTGGCGTGAGTTTAAGCCACCGGGTCTAGGACGCGAACTGCAGTTGACTACATGGGAATCCAGCGACATAGTCCTTATGCTCACTGCTTGTCCCAAACATGTTGAATTTTTTAGTTATATAATAGGTAGATGAAATGCAGATATTAAAATTATAAGAAAAAAGTCATAGGGATGATAACCCACAATAAATTAAAAATTTATATGAAAATACCTCATTAAATGCTTGGACAAAATTTTCACTGTAATATAAGGATAATAAGCACATAAGAAATTTTGAGAAGAGCAAAGATATATGATGATTCAATAAAGTTGAAATATAGGCATTACATGGGAAGGGACAACATCAAAACCAAAAATTGCTTAGAGAAGTAGATAAACAAAATAGTATATTGTTATAAAAAGAGAGCAATTAATTGGGACCAGCAGTTAGCGTAATGGCTATGTCACTGGACTCCCACATAGTTGACCACAGTTCAAGTCCCGGACCCGGTGGCTTAAACTCACGCCAGGCGCGTGTGCGTGCGTGCCCAAGATCCCGAGAGGAGAATGGTTGCAGCGTGGCCATCCCCCCCGGGAGGTGATTTCTCACTTTCTATCTCTCTGTCTCTCTCTGTCTGTCTGGCGAGTGCACGCGCCCTATAGCAAAAACGTCTCCAAAAAAAAAGAGAGCAATTAATTATATGGAAAGGAAAACAAATATGAACACCTTTCAAGTGATTTTAAATCTTTAATAAATTAATATTTTGAAATGTATTAATAGAGATATATAACGATTCAATGCAATTCCTTGATGAATCTGAGGTTGTCTGTAAGGGATGTTTCCTGAAGTGAGTAGCACTTGAATTGGTGGACTGAGTAAAGTAAATGGCTCATCCCAATGGGGAGGCCATCATCCAATGCGCTGAGGACTTGAATAGAACCAAAAGGTAAAGAAAAGTTGAATTTGTTAAAAATGTACTAATACCTAGAAAGAAAATAGAAAAAGATACCATATTGAAAGAGGTAGGTGTATCAGTCTATGTAAATCATATCCCCAATTTCCTTTGGAAAATATTCAGGATAGCTCTAATTTATCTCCTCTAACACTGCATTTTCATTGCTCATTCATACTGACTTATATTCTTTTGACTATAATTCATTTTCCATATTCCGGTTAGACTCACATTTCTAAAATGGAAAACTACAAGTCTCACTTGTATTACCTGTATGAAAAACAAAAACAAAAACAAAAACAAATTGCTTAGCATGGCATTCACAGTGGGTCATGGCCTAATTTCACTTCCTCATGCCTTTGATTTCTGTGATACATGTAACCCTGTGTGCATTTTTCTTAACTTCCCAAGTACACATACATTGCATTGTTCTCTGTGCTTGTGTATCTCCCATTCATCTCAACTTTCCCCCATTTTCTCGATGTAGGTCTACTTTTTATTCTTTCCACATACAGGTTAATTACTTTCTTCTCTATGAAGCATTCTCTCATTAAAATCCAGGAACTATTCATTGTGTCTTCTCAATTCCATCACAATTCTTTACATGAAAAGTTATATTATAATTTTATGTCAGTTTGTTGCAGTTAGTCATTCTCTCTTATTAGAACTTAGGATTTTTAGTGAACAAGGATAATGTTAGTCCTCTTTGTATTCTCAGAGCCTATCAGGCCTCTGTATACATGGAATGTTGAATGAAAGAATGAGTGGTGTAGTGAAACAGTAAATCACCAAATCCCAGAAGTTGGAGACAATGAATACAATATTTAATGACTATAAATATTAAACTTAATATTATTAAAAGTGAACAATACTGAATGCAACCTGAAGAACAGGGGAGTTGATAATATTGGAAAAGGTACTCTGGAGCCCATATTTTTATTCAGTTAGGCATCTATTTTCAATTAAAGCAACATTAGGAAGAAATTTATTCTTTTCAATGGAGTTTAGTATCAGCCTCCTGTGGCAAAAGAGTGCAGAATACTAATTGTCGCAAAAAAGAAGAGTATAGTCAAAGGCAGAACATGTAGACAGGAAAAATAATTGCAAGATTGCTCTGTCATTATTTTGTAACCAACAGAGGGTGCTAATGTCTTCTCAGTTTACATGATAAAGTGAACAATATTAACAATACAATGATAAAACTGTAGCTATATTAATTACTTCTCAAGTGCTTAGACAAGACTAAGGAGTCTCTGCAATGTTTAGATAGCTATAATCCCCAAATAAATTAACTATTGAGCATTATTGCATTACAGGATGAAATATTACAGAAAAGAGCAGAAGCTGGGAAAAGAGAAATCCTTAAGAGATCAAGAAATAAAAACTCTTTTATATATATTAACTAAGGTGTATTATTCTTTTTGTTAAAAATAGTTCACATATTTATTTCATCTGTAAGGAGAGAGACAGAGAGACAGAGAAAGAGTGAGGGAGAGATAGAGAGAGAGGCATCTCAAACAGGATCTTCATGCCATGATCCGCCACAGTTGCAGCCAGCCTGAATTATGGGTATGCATGCATATGCCTGGCATGTACAAGAAGCCCCTGGAGGCAAACTTGGGACCTTTTCATGCTGGTCAGCTTTGTCACAACATCACCATTTGATCCCATTACCACTCTTCATTGGGAGTGCCAGAAATTTCTAATAAAACATTTTAGTGTATTTTGGTGAGTTCACAAGTTTCTACAAAGGTAGTGCTATTTTTATAAATTAAGGTCTTCACAAATTGGTACCATTTTGGTGACTTCAAATATTCTGAAATTGTTAGTTTTTCATATTGGTGAATCTGTGTACCTGAATTCAGTTGACTCTAATTAAATCATTAAAATATACATAAATCATAGGGTTTTTGGAAAAGTCATAATGTATTTTCCTGTTTTTCTATGAAAAAATGCTTCATGTCTTTTCCAAAAATCCAATAGTTAAAGACATATTTAAAAGGAGAGACAGAAATTAACATTTTTCTCTCACAAATCAAGAAATTGTCTTCTCAGCTACCCAGTGGTTTGGTGGTTAAGGTAACTGAATCTCATATGGCCAACTAATTGGTTCAAATCCTACACCCAACAATTTGAAAAACACAATGGGTGTATGTGTGTGCATGTCCCAAATCCCAAGAGGAGATGGAGGAGAAGGGATTGTGGCATGGTGATCCTTCTAGGGGATGCTTTCTCATTTTCCCTATCTGTCCTGCAAGCACAGGTACCCTACTGCAAATTAAAATCAAACAAACAAAATCATTCAGCTTTTAATCTCTATAGCTATAGATAAAATGTTCACTTGGACTCTCTCTCTCTCTCTCCCTTTTTAAGAGATATTTTTGCTATAGGCCGTGTGTGCTCACCAGAAAGAAAGAGAGACATAAAGTGAGAAATCACCCCCTGGGGGATGGCCACACCACAATCCCTTTGCTCTCAGGATTTTGGGTACACATGCACACATGCCCGGCGTAAGGTTCAAGCTGCTGGAGTCAGGACTTGAACCACAGTTGGCCATTTGAGAGTCCAGAGTTATAACCACTATTCCATCTGCTGATCCTGGGACAGATTTTCTTAAAATAGGTGCTCTGATGGTTCTGGGGGAGGGTGTATGACCAGCTCTTAGGTCTTTAGACTGCCTGCTTTTTTCTGAAACTCCTTGTAATTCAGTCTTGGAAAAAAGTAGACAAATGAGCAAAAGATCTGAAGACCTTCTGGAACATACAAGATTAACACCATGTATATTGTAAATATTTTAAAAAGTGTCTATATTATGATGTTTTGACAACTTAGTCCAACCTGGAGCATGCCTTTGATATCAAAACTAATCCATCCAGAGCCACACTTTGTCAGCTCATGCACCTCACAAGGTAATATTCCTTTGCCTCTGACCAGGTGCCTTGCAGCTAGGGACCACCCCTATATCATATGGAAATGATGCCAACTAACCTATCCTAAACTGCCGTGCCTTGCCTTTCCTGTAGAAATCCCAATAAAGGCTCTGGCCTAAAAATTCTCTTTTCTCCTTTCCCTTGCTTCCTGACTATGAAGTCTTTGCTCCATGGCCCTGTGTGGTATGGTATGCCTCTGTCTTAGTACCTGTGTGTCTAACAAACTTTGTTGTAATTTATTTTTTCTCTTGAACTTCTCTATACTCTCCTGTGGACACTCTTGTATATCTCGCAAAATATACAAAATATTATGATGTCAAACTAGGGAAATTTGTTTAAATAAATTTAAGTATATAAATTGATAGTAATTAAGTAAAAATAATTAATTAATTAATAATAACAACATAATTTTGTTAAGTGAATGAGTGGCCATGACCACCTTTCAATGATGAGGAAGGACCTAAGAACATAGTGTTTGCAATGAAGTGAAAAAAGTCATATCACAGCTGCTTAAAATGGCTACACTGGTTATAATTATAATCTCAGTTTATTCTAGGTAATGAAAAATACATTCTAAATAAAATTCCCAGACAAGTCACAAAATAAGATAAGCTGGAAATATAATAGAAAATCATATTATTGGAAGTTTGCTTACTGACTTTAGAAACAGAAATAAGTTTATTAAGTCATAAGAATATATGACCAATAGTCAGTAGGTGGCTTGCTGGTTAAGGCACTGGACTCTCACATGGTCGACCACAGTTTGAGTCCTGAACCTGGCAGCTTGAAAATCCCTCTGGGCATGTGTGTGTGTGTGTGTGTGGCTAAAATCCCAGGAGGAGAATAGATTATAGTGTGACCATCCCCTCTGGAGGGGGGTTGATTTCTCATTTTCTCTCTCACTACCTCTCTCCGTCTCTCTAGCAAGAACACATGCCCTGTGGCAAAACCTCAAAAAAAAAAAGGAAGAAAGGAAAAAGAAGTGACTCAAATAAATAATGGCATTAGATTCAGCAAAGCTGTATCATTTTCCACCTGTTCCCATTGAACTGAGAGACTCATCTCCATTTTGGGCTGGGCTTGGGCTGGTAATGTTTGCATCTTCTTTACTGCCACTGTTAATTGCCCTGTGTTAGTGAATGTATATTCATACAGTGATTCTTTTTTTTTTTTTTTTTGAGAGGTTTTTGCTATAGGGTGTGTGTGCTTGCCAGAAAGACAGAGACAGAGACAGAAAGTGAGAAATCACCCCCCAGGGGAGATGGCCATGCCACAATCCCTTCTCTTCCAGTCTCCTTTCGGGATCTTGGGCACACACACACATGCACTCGATGTGAGTTTTAAGCCATCAGGTCTGGGATGCGAACCGTGGTCGACTATTCCAGCGACATAGCTATTATGCTAACTCCTGATCCCACATACAGTGATTTTTAAACCTTTTGGTCTCAACACTTACTGTGGGCCCCAAATAATGTTTTCTTTAACTTTTTTCAAGCTAGAACCATGGAGGGCATCCAAGAGAAGAAAGTGATTGAATGTATTAAAAAAATTTTTTAATTAATTAAATAAATTAAAAAGTTAAAAAATAATAAAAAAGAAGGTCCCTGCTGCATCCAAAACCAAGAAAAAAGTTTCCACTATGCCAGAAACCCTTAAGAAAAAGAGAAGGAGTTTTGCAGAGCTCAAGATCAAATGCCTGAGAGAAAGAAGTTTGTTCAAAAGATGTTTTGAAAGGCGAGGAAAAAGCTTATCTATAAAAAAGCTAAGCACTATCATAAGGAATATAGGCAAAGACACAGAGCTGAGAGTCACATGGCCAGGATGGCAAGAAAAGCTGGCAACTTCTGTGTACCTGCAGAACCCAAATTGGCATTTGTCATCAGGATCAGAGGTATCAATGGAGTGAGCCCAAAGTTTCAAAAGGTGTTCCAGCTTCTTCGTCTTCGCCAGATCTTCAATATTATCTTTGTTACCTTCAAGAAGGCCTCAAATAACATGCTGAGAATTGTGAAACCATGAATTGCATGGAATTATAGGACCCTGAAGTCAGTAAATGATCTAATCTACAAGCATGGTTATGGCAAAATCATTAAGAAGAAAATTGCTTTGACAGATAACTCTTTGATTGTGTGATCGTTGGTAAATTTGGGTTCATCTATATGAAGGATCTGATTTATGAAATCTATACTGTTGGAAAATGCTTCAAAGAAGCAAATAACTTTCTGTGACCCTTCAAATTATCTTTCCCAGAAGGTAGAATGAAGAAAAAGACCACCCGTTTTATAGAAGGTAGAGATGCTGGCAACAGGAAAGATCAGATCAACAGACTGATTAGAAGAATAAACTATGGTATCCACCATAATTATTTTTGTAATCTGGTCAGTAAATATACAGAGTGGCTGTTTTCAGGCTGCAGTATATTGTTGTATTAGTAACCTTTTTTGTTAGTTTGCCTCTCCCTTCCCTTAAGTATGTGGCACATGGTGTTTGATAAAATTAAACCAAAACTTCTGTAAGACTAGGGTCAATTTTATATTTTGCAAAAGTCACTTAGGGATCAGTGAATGGCTTTTCCCACACCAAAAGCACTTAACATTTCCCCTTTGAATTGTTCTGAATGACAATGAATTTATTTTAAGAAAACCTATTTCATGGCATTCACGCATGATTTACAGGTAAGATAATAAAATAAAGGTTGGTCCACCAAAAAAAGAATATTTTTATTTAAATGTCTTTAATCTTTCCAGATTTATTATAATTGAGGTGAAAATGAGGAAAGTTTCAGATTCATTAATTAATTTAAAATAAATTATAATAACCTAATTACATGTTAACATAATTTTTATGAAAAATTAGTTTTCTTTTTAAGCAGGAAAGCACTGTTTTACATTTTTGCAAATCTCTCTTATATTTGGCTAGAGAGAACACAGAAGTCTCATGCCTGTTTACACCCAATCTGTTGCAATATGCTGTTCTGATTGAAGTATATGAAGAAAACCTGGCCTCACACAGATATGTAGTTTTAAAAAAGGAGAATAAATTTAAAACTTTTTTAGATAGTTGTGGCTATTTGATATTAAATTCAAACTTGACAAGTGATAGTTTCTTATATGTAAATTGCAAAGTTCAGTCTGATAACATATCAAAAAACTTATCTCATTATATTGAAACCTATTGGTCTTCCTTACATTAAGGATGGCTTTTAATCCATGCAATACTTTTTGTTATACCTTGGTAATTTGAAAAAAAAAATCACTTTAATAAATTGTACTTGAGGCCAACAGGTGGCATAGTGGTTAGAATGCTGGACTCCCACTTGACTGACTGTGATTTGAGTCTTGGACCCCGCTACTTGCAACATCCCAGACACTTGGGCTTGCATGCCCCAGATTCTTTTTTTTTTTTAAGAGGTTTTTGCTATAGGGCGCGTGTGCTCGCCAGGCAGACAGAGAGAGACAGGGAGATAGAAAGCAAGAAATCACCCCCCAGGGGGGATGGCCACGCCGCAATCTGTTCTCCTCCATTCTCCTCTCAGGATCTTGGGCACACACACACACACACACCCGGAGTGAATTTTAAGCCACTGTGTCCGAGACTCAAACCATGGTCGACTATGTGGGAGTCCAGCAACAGCCATTACACTAACTGCTGGTCCTGATGCCCCAAATTCTAAGAAGTGAATGGAGGGGAAGGGATTGTGTAGTGGCTATCACCCCTGGGAAATGATTTCTCATTTTTCTGTCTGTCTCTCCCTCTCCAGTGAGTGCATACACACTATAGCAAAAATAAATAAACTAAATAAATAAATAAACAAGAACTAAAATGACAACAAAAAAGAAGTTATACTAGTTATGCTTATCTTTCTAATGTTGACTTTGGGGTTCACTAACTATACTTTGAAAACCATGTTCTCTATATAATATATTCATTATTTTTTTAAGAATTATTTTATTTAATTTTATTTATTTATTTTAACTTGATCAGAGATGGAAAAAGTGAGAGTGAGACATAGAGACAGAAAGAGGGAAAGTGAAAAAGCAAGCCACCAGGTCTGGGACTTGAACCACAGTTGGCCACGTGGGAGTACAGTGCCCTTTACCACCACACCACCTGCTGGCCCCTATAATATATTAATTCTATAAATATATTGATATGTAAATCAGCTTATAGAAAAATACTTAATTTTAGCAGGACAGCAAGTGGTGTGGTGGTTAAGGCACTGGACTTTCACATGACTGACTGCGGTTCAAGTTCCAGAACTGGTGGCTTGAAATTCATGCCAAGCACACATGCATGTGCATCCAAAAATTGTTTTTTTCTTTTTTGGAGAGGATTTTTTGCTCTAGGACACATGCACTTGCCAGAAGACAGAGAAAGACAGAAAGACAGAAAGCAAAAAATCAATCCCCCCTCAGGGGGGCTGACCATGCCACAATCCTTTCTCCTCCATTCTCTTCTTGGGATCTTGGGCACACATGCACACGTGCCCACTGTCAGTTTAAACCACCGGATCTGGGACTCAAACCTCGGTCGGCTACATGGGAGTCCAGCAACATAGCCATTACACTAACTGCTGATCCCTACATCCAAAATTTTGAGAGGAGAATGGAGGAGAAGGGATTGTGGCATGGCCATCCCAACAGGGGGTGATTTCTCACTTTCCATCTCGCTGTCCCTCTCTCTCTCACTGACAAGTGCATGCACCCAATGGCAAAAACCTAAAAACAAAAACAACAGAATCAAAACACTTAATTTAAAAATAAAATGCAATAAAGATAAATGTTTAATGTAATAAAATCTTTAATACATATAAGATTATGCAAAAAATATCAATGTCAAAGGAGAATGAATGTCTAGTCTGTTGATAGTCTATTTCTACAAGTAGGAAAGAAGAAATTTAATTTAGAACAATTAAAGAGACTAAGTTTCCTGTTAATAAATACTATGTTTAATTCATCATTAGCTGTTAATGGAACTTAGCAGAATATTTCGTATATGGTACATGCTCAATAAATGTTTGTTACATATCTAAATAGATGTATATATTTAATAAGAAAAAGTCTTAGAACTATTTTGAGGTTTTTATAGTGGATGACAGCTGATTATGATTTTTTTAAAGAATTTTTCTTTAGCAGATGCAAAAGAATTTTATTACATAAGAATCTGACCTCAGACTGTTCTTATCATCTCATCAATAGACATATTCTAATTTTCTTATATATTTCTGCTTTGTTCTTCAAACTTGGCAGAAAAGTGGTAAGAAGTTTTAATGTCAATAAATTATATAGTACTACTTCCTAGTTTCACTGCTATTTGATTTGCATTTTATTTATTGCTTGTGATAGAAAAAAATGTGATTTAGCTTGTGTTGATTGCCAACATGAGTGAAGCTGCACTCTAAACCTCACACTCGGATTATATTTGCAGTGCACCAGGCAGGTACCAGTAGCTTTGGTCATTTCTAAGTGGAACAAGTGAAGTGACTTACCACCCAAAGCTCTTAACAGAAATTTCACCATTTTCAAGCACTAGAGTACTAATTACATCCATACAACACAATCCTGGGCCTCAAGAATTGTAGCTTTGTAATATCAATTTTCCTGAATTATGTTTTGCATACTCACTTTGCCATGCAAGGGTTTCAACCCACACAATAAGGTTTTACTGCCACCATTCAAATGCTGTGCCCAACGAAGTAGTGCCAACAGGAGGCATCTGAAGATACACAGACCCCAGCACGGCCCTGCTACCGTGGTATGGGACAATACTGTTCGGCAATGTTAAAGCCCCCTAGCTGGTCAGGGTGTGGATCCTAGGTAGATCCACATCATGGCGGGCTGGGAAATTGAGGAGAGAATTGCTGCATGAGCAGACCCTGACCTGTCTGGGTGCTTCTTTCTTTCTTTCTCTAGCTCGGTCATTCTCTCTACCTCATGAGAGAAATACATAAACTTAAAAAATAATATCTTGGGACCAAAACAGATGGTTTCATGGTTACATTGCTGGCCTCCCATGTAGTTGACCACTATTTGAGTCCCAGACCCAGGGGTTTGAAATTCACACCAGACATGTGTAGTGTGTGTGTGTGTGTGTGTGTGTGTGTGTGTGTGTGTGTGGCCCAAATCCCGGGAGAATAGAGAAGAAGGGATTGTGGCTATCTCCCCTGGGGGGTGATTTCTTGCTTTCTGTCTCTCTGTCTCTCTCTCTGTCTCACTAGCAAGTGTATGTATCCTATAGGAAAAAAAAAAATCTCTCTCTCTAAAAGAAAAATAAATATCTCAAACCAAGTATTATGGGTTGAATTTCGTCTTCTCAGAATTCATGTCCTACCCCCTATACCTCAGAATGTGACCTTATTTGGAGACAGGCTCTTTACAGAGGTATCACATTAAAATGAAGTTCTTAGGGTGAACTCTAATCCAATGTGAGTAGTGTCCCTGTAAAAAGGGAGATTTGGAGACAAACAGAGGAAGAATGCCATGTGAAGATAAAAGCAGTGACTAGAAGATGGTTTCTACACCACACGTTGCCACTGAACCAGCAGGAGAGAGGAATCTGGGAAGTTAGGAGGTAGACATGAAACGTATTCCCACCCCCAGGCCTCAGAAGACCCAACCCTGCTGACACCTTGATCTCAGACTTAGAGAGCTATGAGACAATGAATCGTTTTAAGCCATCTATTTTGCGATACATTGTTACAACTCTAGAAAACAAATACACCAACAAACAGTCCTCTTTTATTGCTCAAAATTAAATTACTTCTTTTAAACTTCTAGGGATATACTCCCGTTAACAGATGGAAATCTCATTTAGGGCTGAAATCATATCTTTCTTATTTGAGAGTGTTTAGTGATTTGACATGAACATTGGAAGGATAAAGTAAGTATTTTGGAGGCTATGATAATTGAAAAACTCATTGAGGTTTATAAATAAAAGCAACAGATGAAATAAAAAAGAAACAGAATAGAACATGATAGATGAAATAATTAGTTTGAAGTATATCAGGTAAGTCAGGATTATGACCTGGAGCTGATTACAGTACTTTTCTAATGAAGTCATACTAAACATAGCAAAAATAACCTGGCCACATGATTATGTTTCACCATCACTTTCCCTAAAATCGGTGAACCAAATGGGATAGAGCCAATATTCAGAATGATGCCTCACAGTTTTCATATAATTTGGAATCTTCTTGGAAAGAAAACTAATAGTTAAAAATCATCTTGGGACCAGCACATGGCCTTGTGATTAAGGTGCTGGACTCCCATATGGTTGATTGCTGACCTGGTCTGGGACCTGGTGGGTTGAAACTCATGCTGGCTGTGTGTGTGTGTGTGTGTGTGTCCAAAATTCTGAAAGGAGAATGGAAAAGAAGGGATTGCAGCATGGCCATCCCTGCTGAGGGAGGTGGGGATGTAATTTCTTATTTTCTGTCTATCTCTCTCCATCTCTCCAATGAGTGCACTTTTAGCAACAATCTCTCGAAAGAAAAAAAAATTATTTTCAGCATTTGCATCTTTTAGTTTCCTCTACTGTTCACAGATTCTTTTTATTTTTGTATGATTTATAAACAATTGTATATCTTTGTAGGGTACAATATTATTTCTCAAAACATGCATATGGTGTGCGGTAACCTAATAAATGATATTAACACATTCATCATCTTCAATGAGGAATATCACATTATGTCACATACCTTTGATATTTGTTTTATAATTTTTGGGAGATATATGTTAAAATGGCAATGTCTTTTTTTTTCAGTTGTGTTATACCATTCCATAACCTATTCACTGCATTTGCATTCATTTTTATGTATATTAATCATTTTTTTTCCAGATTCGCTCTTACCCTCACCCTTACTCTTTCACCCGTATTCTCACTTCCTTAACCTCCACCATGTTCGGTCTCTGGTATCTGCTATTTCTCTTTAACACCACTGTTGTAGGCAGGAAAATGGCACCCTAAATATATGTATGCCCTAATTGCAGAACCTATGACTATATTCTCTCACACAGCAGAAAGGGCTCTGTGACTAAGGGAATGGGCCTTTCAATGGAAAAGATTCCTAGATTATTTAAGTAAATCTGGACTAACCAAATGGGTCCTTAAAATATATCACCCTTTCCAACTGAGTTCATAGACAAAAGGAGGTGCAACTAAGGAGCATGGGTCTGAGAGTCCCAAAGTTTCTGTTTGCTGGCTCTGAACACAGAGAAAGTGGACATGAGCCAGAGTGTAGGCAATCTCTTGAAGCTGGAGAAGACAAGGAAATTAGTTTTTCCCTGGAACCTCCAGAGGGGAGGGAATCCCTGCTGACAACATCATTTTAGCCTATTGAAACCCATATTGTACTGCCAACCCATAGCACTATGTAAAAATAAGTTTGTGTTGGATTGAACTACAAAAGGTGTGATAAACAGTTACAACAATAGAAAATGAATACAATGGACAAATTGTGAACACACATTTGTCAGTCATCTAAATGTGCAAGCTGCTTTAAAGTTATTTGTAACAGTATAAACACAGATTGTATTATTAGTATAATTTATTATGAAATATAAGGTTAGGACCCAATATCATTTTTTTAATTTTTAAAAAATTAAAATTATTTTATATTTTAGATCGTGCCATAGGGCATATGCACTCATAGGAAAGAGACAGAGAGACATAGCCATGAGAGGGAAGGTGAGTAATTATGGTCATGCCAGAATCCCTTCTTTCAATTCTCCTTCTGGGATTTGGGCACATACACACATGCGGTGGGTGTGACTTCCAAGCCACCACCTCTGTAACTTGTACTGGGAACTGCAGTTGGCCATATGGGAGTCCAGTTCTTTAACTACCACACCACATGCTGGCCTCAATACCAATATTTTTTAATTTATTTTATACTCATCAAAACCTCTTAAGCAAAATTATTTAAACAATTAGCTCAACTCAACACATTTTGTTTCGCTTTGGAGTTTACTATTCTCTGTGAACTTAATAGAAGAGAGAATCATTTAATAATAACTCTGGTCATTTTAATATAAGAAATTATACTTACATTTTAATAACAAGAATTTTACCTTTTTTTCATGAAGAGGAACTGAAAAACTCAATTTCTAGAATACACAGATATAATATCTATTTTGGTTCAGGTCACAGCATGCATAATGTTTCACAAAATGCCCAAAGTAAAACAAGGAAGATCTTTTGAGGCTATAAAAAATAAATTTGGTAAAGGTCAAACTGGAAAGAGCTATTTCTCTTGGTAATAAAGAGTCAAAACAATTAATGAGGTTTTTCATATCATATACTTTGAACTGAAAAATACACTTTTCCTGAATAGTGTAATGTTTTCATAAGCCTCAATGTTTGAAAGTTAGTGCTATCTTATTAAATGCAAAAATTTAGTCTAATGATATATGCTAATAATCTTTTTCTTTTGAACCACAAAAAGTACATTTAGTCTGACTTGACATATATAATATGAAAAGATTGTTAACTCACATAATTGAAGAATCTGGGACTAGACTGCTTTTGCATTAAGATCATTAAATTGGAAGCAGGAAACAAATTCATTCTACAGTTAAGTTTAGACAGATAAATAGAAAAAATAGATATATTTGCAAAAGTTCTGAAAGGTATTGTTTTAAAATAATTCATACTGGAAAATCATGATCAAATACTGTATTTGAAGAAACAGAGATAGCTTATGAATAAAGCCTGAAATTTTTTCTAAGCCTAAAATTTTATGCTTCTTGGTGACACTATAACTCTTGCTGAGTCCATGTGTTTTTGTAGAACATGGACTATTATAAATACTTGTGGATTCTATGACAAAGGTAATGAGCAGAATTCGTTATGCTGTTAAAATAATTTAGAGGGGCCAGCGGGTGTTGTGTGTGTTAAGGCAGTGGGATCCCACATGGCCAATTGTGTGGTTCAAGTCCTGGACTTGCAGCTTGAAATTTACGCCAGGCCCATGTGTGTTTGTGCCCTAGGTCCCAAGAAGAGAATAGAAGAGAAGCGACTTTGGCATGGCCATTCCTTTGGGGGATTGATTCTCTCTCCCTCTCACTTTCTCTCTCCCTCTCTCTCTCTTTCTCTCTGTTGAGTGTATGTGCTCTATAGCAAAACTAAAATAATAATAAAATAATAAAAATAAATAATTCAGAGTTGTGCAAATTCACAATGTATCTTGTGAGAACACCCTTCTATAGGGAACCCCATCTGAAGCCTGAATATCTAATTATCACAGGCCACATAATAAATGTGGTTTCTTTCTAAATATTGATAACTCTAAATTTATTAATCAGTTGGGTTTTCCTTATGTTTCATAACTATTTAATCATTTAGGTTTCATCTTCTCATAACATGAAAAATATTGTAGTTCACTCTTCTTTATATAGAGAACATTAGTTACTTCTTAGATAAATTTTATGGCCTTCTAATAATACTGGTAGGAAAAAATATTTACTTTTTGAGCAAACTAAATGTGACAACTAATCATTCACGCTATTTGCCACCTGGTGCAAATATTGAAGAACAGCTCGTACTTTTCTCTAGTGTGATTTAGCAATAAGGAAGCACCATCATCTTCTTAAAAGGTCAAGTGGATTATTAATTAAAAACTAATTATACTACTTAAGAATTCTGTGTAGTTAATTTGCACTCGATAATTCTTGATTTACTAAATTTACTAGACATTCTTTTCTTGGCTTTTTTCTGTATTGCAGACAAATTTGTCATGACAAATATAGAAACTTAAATGTGAAAATTAAAATTAAAAACCCACAAGTCTTTCCAGGCTTCTATTATTTGTTTTTCATTTTTAATTGTCTAGAGAGTGCATGAGCTTCCTGGAGAGACACACACATAAAGAGAGAGAGAGAGAAAGTGAGAAAGTGCCCTGCATGGAGGGTGACCAAACCACAATCTCTTCTCCATTTCTCCTTTCAGAATTTTGATCATGCACACATATGCAGGCTTGGCATGTTTCTCAAGCCACAGGGTCTGGACCCCGACCTCACTGTTGGCTATGTGGGATCATGCCACCTTAACCTCCATGCCACTGGCTGGACCCAGGCTTGTATTAGAAACTAGCTAAAATGAATTCTTTTAATTTATTAATAATTAAGGACAGTCACAATTAGTTGCATTCCAATTTGTGTAGAAACCTATTCTTTTAAGTGACATTTTATTTTATGATTTTAAGATTAATTTCCCTAAGGGTATAGTTGTCATTGGTTTACTTTTCAGACACTTTTTACATCTTGGTATCACTCTGTTTCACTTTCTCTTTTTCACACGCATTAATAAATTATTTTATTTAAAGGGATTTTGTTTCGGGGAAGGAAAATATAGTCATCTGCCTAAGGTTACACGGTGCCTCTGAGGCTGTCGCTTAAAATCCAGGTGAGCAATCTCATTCTGCTGTTCCTTTGAATTCTCTCACACATTAGGAAAGACTGAGATACTCCCATTTGTGAAGTATTGAATAATGATCAGCAGCTAGATTATGTGGGGCCTTTCTTAGAACCCTGGAGTTGGTATGAAGACTGTTTTAAATTGAACATTATTTTAAGTTTATTTTGTATTTCACAGATGCAAAAACAAAACAAAACAAAAGCCTTTTTGAAGCTTCCAATTCTGAATAAAAGGAAAAACTTTTGGGAAACCTGGTTGCTGCAGACTCCTATTTAGGGCATCTTTTACTACAAAGAATGAGGTTGTGAGGGGACCTACCATAGATCCTTTTTGTGGGAGGAATTAGTTTCTTTTCATTTATTTATTTGTTTACTTATAACTTCTATAAGAAAGACAAAGAGAGTGAGAGAGAAAGATGCACCTTCAATATGGTTTTCATACTGTGATTCATTCTAGGCTTAGGTAGCCAGGATCATGGCATGTATGTACACACCTGGTGTGCACACAGGGACCTTGAGCATGTGAACTGGGACACTACCCTGGTGCCTTGGCATCACTGAGCATTGACGGTGGTTATCTAGCTGGTTTCTGGTGAGTTTCACGGCCATGCGGAACACAGAAAACTACTTGCACTGAATGAATATAGAGTATCTCAGACTTTTAGAGCTCATACTATTTGTCCTTCTAGAATTTTTTTGTTCTTTTCTTTTCTTCTTAAGGTTTTTGTTATAGGTCACATGTGCTTGCTGTAGAGGAGCAAGACAATGAGAGGAAAAGTGAAAATTCCCCTTCCAGAGGGGGTGGCCACATTGCAATCCCATCTGCTGGAGACATATACACACTCCTCCTACATGTTTTAAGCTGCCGGTTGGGACTCAAACAGTGGTTGGACATGTGGGAGTCCAGTGCCTTGATTGCTACACCACCTGCTGGTCCTGTAGCTGTTCTTTTCAAAGAGGCATTTTCTCACTGCTCCCTTTTTTTCTACTAAGTAAAGTACATTTATTAACGTATTTCTTTTCTTATTTTAAAAATTTATTTATTTTTCATTTCATTTTCTTTTATACATTCAATGACATTATTATTTGTCTTACAAAATGGATATTTCAACAGGTGAACATTTCTCCTTAAAACAGTTGATAAAACTACAAAATATCTTCAACAGATAATATCACATTTCTTTGTGACATTACTTTGCCTCCCTATTTTTCTTCTAAATGTCCTTCCTCAGACCCTCCTCTTGCACACAGACTATATCTGGTATTTACATCTATATACTGCATTTCTATATCCTTTAGTGAATTAGTTTCACTCATAGAGTGCGGACACTCAGTATATATTAAGTGGGGATATACAATGTCTCTCCTTCATAGCCTGACCTGCTTCACTCAGCAATAAGTCTTCCATATTCACCCACTTCCTGTCAAAAGCCAGGGTTTGGGGTTTTTTTTAGGGCTGAATAGTATTCCATTGAGTATATTTGCCACAGTTTTTTTAGCCAATCATCTGTTCATAGGAATTTGGGTTGTTTCCATGACTTAGCAATTGTGAATAGTGCCACAATAAACATCGAAAAGTGCAAAAACTTCTGATTAAGTATTCATCTGTCCTTTGGGTAGATATCAAGGAGTAGGATTGCTGGATCATATAGTAGTTCTATTTGTAGATTTTTGAGGAATCTGCAAATTGTTCTCCACAGTGGCTGGACCAATTTACATTCCCACCATCAGTGTAAGAGAGTTCCCCTTTCACCACACCCCTGCCAGCACTTATCATTTTTTTTTTTAATTTTAGACATTCTAACTGGGGTTAGGTGGTATCTCATTGTTGCTTTGATCTGCATTTCTCTTACAATGAGGGATGTTGAGCATTTTTTCATATGCCTTTTAGCTAGTCACATGTCATCTTTAGAGAGTGGTTTTCCAACTCATTCTCCCGTCTTTTAATAGGATTGATCATATATTTTTTGGAACAGCGCTTGAGTTCATTGTGAATTCTGGTTATCAGTCCCTTATCTGACACATAGTTTACAAAAATATTTTCCCATTCTGTGGGCTGTTTATTCACACTAATTACTATGTCTTTTGCCATGCAAAAACTTCTCAGTCTGATGTAATCCCACTTGTCTATTTTGGGGATTATCGACTGTGCTTTGGGGGTCTTATTTAAGAAGTCTTTCCCT
>NW_006159439.1:2826130-2846704 GCF_000334495.1 Tupaia belangeri chinensis | reverse complement strand
TTGTCAAAAATCAGTTGACTATATGTTTGGGAATTTATTTCTGGGGACTCTATTCTGTTCCATTGGTCCACCTGTCTGTTTCTGTGCTAGTACCATGCTGTTTTGATTACCACAGCTTTGTAGTATATTTTTGGGTCAGGGTGTGAGATTTCA
Organism: Tupaia belangeri chinensis; assembly: GCF_000334495.1. Taxonomy (NCBI): domain Eukaryota; kingdom Metazoa; phylum Chordata; class Mammalia; order Scandentia; family Tupaiidae; genus Tupaia; species Tupaia belangeri. The sequence goes on along the minus strand of NW_006159439.1, from coordinate 2,846,551 downwards.
CCCACTCCACTCTTCTTGTACAGAATTGCTTTGGCAATATGGGGTCTTTTATGATTCCAGACAAACTTTATGATTGTCTTTTCTAGATCTGTGAAGAATGTGTCTGGTTCTTTGATTGGCTGTAATCCTCAGTATACACATAATACTTTCTTCCCCCTCTATCCTTTAATCTGTCCTTTCTCTGTTAAATTTGCAGGTCCTTAAGAGATTTAAACTAAGATACTAGAAGAAAGTTTTTCTTCCTTGGTAACTAACTACATATGATTGTAGGTAGGATTTCAGTGTATACAACTTCCTCTTGAGATTTAGATTAATTCAGCTCCTACTGAAAACAGTTATAAATATTAATCCTTAGAAAAACAGTGTAAGTTAAACATTACTAAATTAAAGAAAATATAATTTATATAGAATGAACTAATGAAGAGCATGTAGATTTTTAAAAATATATTATCGGGATTAGATTCTAGATTTTACTTCTCAGTCTTTTCAAAGTTTCTTGAAACAATTTTTTTTTCTGTTTCTTGAAAAGGGGAACAAATGCTACCTACCCAGCAACAAGACTCTAGTTCAAAGTTTATTAAAAATATAGTACATGCCATTTATCATGACTATTTGGTGTCAGGTACTGTGCTAAGGAGCGGTGTCATCTCATTAGATTGTTACAATTACCTTGTGAGGTAAATTGTAATAATAGTTCATGTTTCTGTTTGCTTATCATGTTCTAGGTATAGTTCTAAGTACTTCCATATTTTAACTCACTTAATAATCAGATGACATTGCAAGTGAATCATGCCCCTTTATTATTATTATTGACATTTTATGGATACATTGGTAGTGGCATGAAGAATTTCATAAACTGGGACCAGCAGTTGGCATAATGGCTATATCGCTGGACTCCCACGCAGTCAACTATAGTTCATGTCCCAGACCCGGTGGCTTAAACTCATGCCAGGCGCATGTGCGTGTGTGCCCAAGATCCCAAGAGGAGAATGGAGGAGAAGTGATTGCAGCGTGGCCATCCCCCCTGGGGGGTGATTTCTCACTTTCTGTCTCTCTGTCTCTCTCTGTCTGTCGGGCAAGCACACACTCCCTATAGCAAAATCCTCTCCAAAAGAAAAGAAAAAAAAAAAAAAAGAATTTCATAAACTGACCCAAGGTGAAGCCAGACACTGGTACAGAGGTAAAATGCCAGGGCTGACCATGTGGGAAGGTTCTGGATTCACAGAGATCACCCTGAGTACTTTAGGCATGCATGTGCTCAAAATCTGGGGCTGACTAAAGCTGGGATGGATTGTGGTGTCACAATCCATCCCAGCTTTAGAGTTCTTTGAGTCTTTTTTTTTTTTTTTTTTTTGAGGGTTCTCTCTCTCTCTCTCCCCATTCATGGAACAAATAAATAAATCTTAGGGACAAGAATCAACTAATGCAAAGTAACATGGCAGTTCAATAGTAGAATTATTTTATCTTGAAAAAGAGTGAAAAAAAATGCCACCCAATGACAAGACTTTCAACCAATTTTAAGTTTAGGAAACCAGACTTAAGACTCACTATTTCTTTTTACCATTATGTGTCTTGTTTTCTCAAACATAACCCCCATCAGAACACAGTGAACAAAAGCACTGGTAAAAGCTGCTCTTCACTCATTCTTCCATTCCCAGCATATAAGTAAACAAGTAATCAGCTTATGGGACCAGCAGTTAGCGTAATGGCTATGTCACTGGACTCCCACGTAGTCAACTATAGTTCAAATCCCGGACCCGGCAGCTTAAACTCATGTCGGATGCTTGTGCGTATGTGCCCAAGATCCCAAGAGGAAAACAGAGGAGAAGGGATTGCGGCGTGGCCATCTCCCCCCGGGAGGTGATTTATTGTTTTCTGTCTCTCTGTCTTTCTGGTGAGTGCACACGCTCTATAGCGAAAACCTCTCCAAAAAAAAAAAAAGTAATCAACTTACTGGGGTGATTTACTGTATGAAGAAGTGAAGCCAGACTCAAACCATATTCACATTTAGTGATGTTTTATTATGTCATATCCACACTCAAGCGTGAACTGAAATAAACCCCTAAGCTTTAGCAGTCACATGTCATGATTATATACATTATACCTTTTGTGAAAATACTATTAGGTCAGAACATTTCCAAAACAGAGTTCTATTCATAGATTACACACTCTGGGCAGATATCTAACAAAAATATTAAAACCTCCAATTGCAAACATTTTCAAGGCTAAATTTACACACTTAGCAACAGCTAACTTTTTAAGTATCTGTGCAAGACATTATGGTCAAGATAGCAAAGAAGCTTTAAAAGGCTGATATAAAGTTACAAAACAATGATTTGTGTAAGAGTATTCTCAAGTATTGGGACCAGTAGATAGTATAATGGTTGTGTTGCTGCACTCCCACATAGTCAACCGTAGTTTGAGTCCTTAACCAGATGGCTTAAACTCATACCCAGTGTGAGTGTGTGTATATGCCCACCCCAAATCCCAAGAGAATGGAGGAAGAGGTATTGCAATGTGGCCATCCACCCTGGTTGCAGGGAGGGGGATTGATTTCTTGCTTTCTGTCTCTTTCTCTCTCTCTCTCAGCAAAAATCTCCCTCTCGAAAAAAAAAAAAAGAGTATAAAGTATTAAACAATTTTCATATAGAGGCTGCATCAAAACTTATTCTCTAGCTTTATTGTATTTATTTACTTCCCAAAGAAAATAAATGAAATCAAATCTAAGATCAGATCAGCACCACTTTACAGAAGAACAGCTGGATTTAAAAATATCTTATCACTGTGAAACTTTTATTATGGTCAGCTTGATTAAATTTGTCTTCCCCCAACCCTCCAGAAAAGGTCCTTGAAAAACAAGGATCATTTTTGACTTATTTTTGCACTTCCATTGCTTACTTAACTCGCGTAAACCAGTCTTTAGCTGCCTGCTCTCCCCTCAGTCACAAGCTGCCCTGCCGACCTGGGTTCTGAAATTTATGTGCTCTCATCACTTCAAGGACCACCCTCTATCAAGTGTGCCTTCTTTTATGCAAGTCTCAGCTGGTTCTACCCTAAAGCCTTAAATAGGCAATGCTCTGTTTATGTTAAAAGGTAACAGCAGAGCCATAAGACTCCCTCAGCCTTAAGTCCATATTAGCAAGCACATTATTTCTTTACTTTCAAAGTCAAGACTGTTGTAAAAATAATTGGTTCTTCTGATCTCTACTTCTGTCATATTTATTGTCCAAATCATTAAGTCTGTCTCCATCTACAACAAGTCCAATAAACCTGCTCTAATTATGATTGCATGGTTATTTGTAACCATGTTCTCTCTACATTAGTTGATGAATACTATTCAATCCTTATTATTGATGTTTGAACCGGTCAATACATAACAACTTTCTCTTTCATGCTTGAGTTCTGAAACACTTGAGAAATGGGATATGGGTCAGTGAAGATGGAGATTAAAATGTCAGCATTAACACTTATAACACCTGAGTCGAAGGACATGAATTCTATGTGCAGCTAAATAGGCTTTCTAACAGTCTCATGAATCAAATGTATTAGCCAAGCTGTAGGTAAATACCTTTGCTATAGCCAAGAACAAATGGGAAGGCATCTTATCTTAGTCTCCTTCCAACTCACTATTCTGATTTGTCACTTCTCTGGGGAATGAGCAGCCAGAAAGTTACCTTAATAGCAGGAATCTTGAGGTCAGAGATTAAAGACTTCCTTTATAGCCCTTTACCTACTTGACCTTTTTGTATATATGACATAGTTATCATATGCTCAACGTTGAATTGCTTTCTCCCTTAGTCTTCCTGATGAACATTTTATGCTAATTTTTAGCATACATTTTTGTTGTTTCTTGTCAAACTTTTTCATGAGTTTTTATATTTAACCCTTTAAGTCTGTTGTTTTCTAAGGTTTCATACTTCAGTTGCTCTTACATAAAAAATGCTATCCTTGGGTGATTTTACCACTATCTGTCAGTGCATATTTTACTTTTGTACTTTTGATTCTACAACATTTATCAGCAGCCCAGATCTTTTTGCTGGGCTTGAAACTCACAAATTAAAACATCTACAAGTGTTCCCAAGAATGTCTCATAAGCAATTCAAATTCTGTGTCGATACTTGAATTTATAATCTCTCTTCTGAAATTACTTCCATGGTAAACAGTATTAATTCACATAATTGACCATTTTAGACAACTTATCTCACAGTGATAATTGTTGAATAATAAATTTAAAATATCAAGAAATTTCTACTAAGATCAAGTTAATAATAGGGGATTGATGAATAATTTTTTATTATAAAACAATGTTCATTTTATCCTTTTGAATAAAATTTACACTTAAATGGAAAATATTAAAACAGGATAAAGTAATCAAAACTTGTCTTTGGTTTGATAGTTGACTTTTTAATCTTTTATTCTGATTCTCTTATTTGTTTATATTTTCTATAATAAGCTTAACACTGCTTCTTTTATTTGTTTATATTTTCTATAATAAGCTTAAATTGTATCCTTTCTAAAAAAATTTTTATTTATTTATGTATTTTAATGTGCCCAGAGAGGACAGAGAGAGAGAGAGAGAGAAAGAGAGAGAGAAAGCAAACCACCAGGTCCAGGATTTGAACCATGATTGGCTATGTGGGAGTCCAGCACCCTTAACCACCACGCCACCTGCTGACCCCTTAAATAGTATTCTTAAGAAATAATAATCATTATAAATAGAAGTAAAAGAAGGAATCTGGAAGTTTGGAGGATTTTTAACACTTAACTCATCTAAATCACTTTTATTCACTTATTTCTTATCTGCTAGGCAATGTTTTCATAACTTTAAAACAATGTTTAAAATGGAAACTTTTAATTTCTAATTTAATTTTTAAACTTTTTCACATTGCAGTGGCTACTATGTAACCTGCCAAAATTCTTAGCCAATTTCTTATTTTCAGATAATTAGTTGTTCTCACATTTCTATATAAAAGTTTAGAGCAGAGATACTTTTTGGAGAATAAATGAAAAATATAAAGGGATTTCTGTAAGACTTAAGAACAAGGAATTGATATGCACACTTATCTTTCTTTTTTCACTTCATACTGAAAGTTGTAGCTACTGCAGTAAGACAAAAAAGTTAAGCAAGTTGGAAAGGAAGAAATAAAACTGTCCTTGATTGCAGATACCTGACTGTCTATGTAGAAAATGCATACAAGACAAAAACAGGATTATAAAGAATGAAATATTACATGGCCTTAAAAATGGAGACCTTGGCATTTGATAGAAAGTGGATGAATATGGAAGATTTACTGCCAAGTGAGGCAAGTCAGACTATGAAAAAGCAGCAGTTCATGTACCCACTCAGTATACACTGAATGTCTACACTCTATGGCAGAAGTTGAAAGACTGGAAGACATAAGAGAATGGAGAACAATTGTGGACACTAGAGACTGTGGGAGGAGGGTGGTCAATGGGGGATGGTTAGAGGAAGGGAATGAAGGGGGAAAAGAAAGAAGCAAAACATTTAATGGACACAAAAATATAAAATCATCTGTTGATGATAATGTGTATGGTATGTCTTTAACTGGACTAATACCCAGTGTGTTCATGCTGGGAAAGTTACTTTTGCATGTCATAATAATATACAGTGATTGGATGTGTAACAAAAATAAAATACACATCAAAATAGGAAAGAATTATTGAAACACTGAACGAGTTATGAGTTTGTTGAACCATTCAGTGAACAAGATTAGTTTTAGGTGCATGTAGAAACAGCTGTAGAAGGTAAGCTTTGATTTTAAAAAAATCTATTTTTGGTACCATTGTTTTTACTTATTTTCTCTATGAAAATAACTTCTGCCTCTTATTCTTTTTTTTTTTTTTTTAAGTATTTGCTGTAGGGCACGTGCGCTCACCAGACAGACAGAGACAGAGAGACAGACAGTGAGAAATCACCCCCAGGGGGGATGGTCACACTGCAATCCCTTCTCCTTCAGTCTCCTCTTGGGATCTTTGGCATGCACACACACGTGCCCGGCATGAGTTCCAAGCCACCGAATCCAGGACGTGAACTGCAGTCAACAACGTGGGAGTCCAACGACATAGCCATTACACTAACTGCTGGTCCCTGCCTCTTACTCTTTTCACAGAGAAAAGTTGCTTTCTTTTGGGAAGATGTTTATTCTTCACTACTCAAAATGTATTTCATAAAGTAGTTGCTAGCATTGGTGTTCTATTATGCAGGCAGGTGGAAGGAGAGTTTAAACTTTCTATTAATTTACAGAATAAGTTTTCCTTTTCATAGTGAAAATAATTCCATATTCTGCTATTATTATTTCCAACCAAGCATTTGATTTATCAAAGTAATCCTTCAATAAACAACAAATCAAAATGAAATAAAACATATAGAGTATTTAATGCTACAAAAATTATACAGAAACAAAATATTAACACATGTACCTAATGACTGACAAGTTTACTCTTTGGGATTTAATCTGTGGTAGAGTTCAATTCTGAACTATTTGATGAATATTATGCCCTTTGCTGTTTTGAAAACTATTCACTTCCCTGAGTTTTCACTTCAACATACATATCAGAAACAGAAAAAATACTAGCAGCATGTAATATCTTTCTCTGAATTAAGCTATAATAGTCAAAAAGAATGTGTAATATTACAAAAAGACTTTGAAATATTTAAACAGCCCATCACTCAATGAGTTTGAGTCTTCAGAGAAAAAATGAAGAACTTCTATCTCTGTGTATTTTTTTCAGGACTATTCTAAAAATATTGCCAAAATTCACTTCTTTCAGGTAAATCAGACCTAAACAGGATTTAAAACTTCACAGGAAACCTAAATAGATACTCCTGTAATCGCTAATAGAAGAAGTGGTGGATGTCATCGATGAATCTTCCTAATATTTCAGGGTAGAGTCTATTCAGCAGCTAACTATAAGACACAGCTTGAAGCTCATAATGGCTACCAAAGCAATCATAGGCTTGATATTGTCATCGTCTTTGAAGAGTTTGTCTTGAGCTTGATCAGTAACAGAAACACAGTTATAAGCATTTATTGTATGTATGTAGCATTATTTTTTGAAACATATATATATGATCTTTGTGGTGAGAATATTTAATATCCACAATCTTTGCATTTTTAAAGAATGCCATTTATCATGAATTATAGTCACAGGCTGCACAGTAGATTTCCTGGACAGAACTGTCCACTAAGGTAGACACCTGCTCAGAGAGAGGTGCATCTTGGAAAGACATTATGATCAAAAGGGAATTCTAGTTTTTTGATCAAGTGCATTTTCAAGGTCAACCGTGTTATAGTTGAAAACGGTAGAGAAAAAGAACACAACACATCTATTGAATGTCAAAATTCTGTTAGTAAAATTACGATAGAGTATTTGAATTTTTGAGTACTTGAGAATTTGGGGTTTTAAACTAAGTCTTTTATCTGTGTGAAATTTCAGTGTCTTTTATTCTTTCCTTTCAGAGAAAATTGCACACTTTCCTTTCGCAAAGGGGCAATATGTTACCCTGGCATACTTAGCGTCAACTCTGTGCCTTTTGAAATGCAATCATAGCAACATTCTAACCTTTCTCCTTGGTGCTCTCTTTAACCTTTTTTGCTCTCATATGAAAGAAACTGAAGTGTGTTCAAGCTTTTCATCATGCATTTTATAGAGGAAATTCTTCATTTTTTATGACAAACATCTTGCCTTTTGAATGAAACATTCTGACTCTTTCCTCCATCTGTGAAAATTTGATTTTGACTTCCTTAAAATTCTACACTTAATTAGAGAGGACAAAAGCCATAAAGAGAAAAATATTGAGAAAGCAAGATAGTAAGGGATTGGAGCAATGTGTATTGTACCATTCTTGAAAGTAATAGTAAATAAAGCGGTGGCTGGAGAGAAGACTAGATGGAACGAGCTCCCCGTGTTTACTTTAAAATGGAAATCTTTGGGCTTGGATAGAATTATTTGATAAAGTCTTTCCCTGTGAAATTTTCTTTTATTCAGTTGGTGAAAATCAGTCAATGAACTTTAAAACTCCAGAGTTCTACTTTTCTTAAAGAAGGTCTCCATATAAGATTTATATCACCTCAAATTCTCTTGAGTTCCTGGCACTTGTGTATTTTCACCTGATAAACGTGCTTTGGAAATTATGCCATAACTCAAAATGTATGTAAAAATGAATTGATTAGGATCAGCCAGTGGCGAGATGGGTAAGGCGGCTGGAAAACATATGGCTAACTCTCATATGCGTCTTAGATCCAGTGACTTGAAAAGTACACTGGATGTGAGTGTAAGCATGCCCCATATCCCAAGAGACAAAAAGAAGAGAAGGAATTGTGGTGTGACAATGCCTTCTGAGGATGATTTCTCTCGCCCCACCCCCACCCTGAAGAGCACACACGTCCTATAGCAAACTAAAAATAATACAAATCTTAAAAAAGGAATTTATTATTCTCCCTAATGCCTACAAACTTGTCTAATTCATATGTAAAAAAGCACTGTCATCTTCATGAACATTGATTCTACCTTAGAGTAAATGTTAGCTTATTCTTCCTTGACTCTAAATTCTATAAAATCATTGTAATTTCTAAAGTTCAACTGTTGTACGCCACTTCTGCTAACCTTGCTTAAGTCTCATATTTCTTTTTTTTTTTCCTTTAAAGTTGGCTACAGTGTGCAGAGAGACAGAGAGAAAGTGAGAAAGCATTTCCTTGGGGAGCTTAATAAATGAGTTTAACACATCCATTTATTCCCTGGATGAATTTACTAATCTAAAAATTGAGCCATTGGGTTGAGAATCATCACTATATTAATATATCAATAATAAATATATCATTCAGCTGACAGGGGCACAGTGGTTAAGATGCTGAACTTTCACATTTACCAAGCTCATAATATTAATGTATAAAATAATAATGATTAAACCAGCAGTTAGCGTAATGGCTATGTTGCTGGACTCCCACGTAGTCGACCGCGGTTCGCGTCTCGGACCCGGTGGCTTAAATCTCATGCCGGGCGCGTGTGCGTGCGTGCCCAAGATCCCGAGAGGAGAATGGAGGAGAAGGGATTGCGGCGTGACCATCCCCCCTGGGGGGTGATTTCTCGCTTTCTGTCTCTATGTGTCTCTCTGTCTGTCTGGCGAGCGCACGCGCCCTATAGCGAAAACCTCTCCAAAAAAAAAAAAAATAATAATAATGATTATTTATACATTTAAAGTAAAATGTATTCCATTCACCAATAGAAATATCCAAATTAGTGTATACTCCTTGCATCCGCTTGGTCACTTCCTGTTGAAAGCAGTTCTTAAGCGCTGTTTACATCCATCTACTTCTGTTCTGACTTCCAATACTGTATACCAACAGGCTCCTGTCCTTCCTCCATCTGCCACATCCTGCAGGCTTGTGTCCTGGTGTTTTGCTCTACACAGCATATTTTTTAAAACTGAAATTTTATCATAAAACTGTCCTGTGAAAGTTTTAATATATTTACAGCATAATCAGTATAATATCTATATTCTTTAACTTAGTTTTCCAGACTGGAATGGTTTGCTTTCCACTTTCTTCCCTAGCTTTATCTTTCACGAGTCCTTACACTTGACACTCTACTTCAAAATACTTTAGTTTCTCAAACATGTTCTGTTCTCTCTTACGATCCTTGTTGCTCTACCTACCTAGATGAAAGTCTCCCCATACTTCTTTCTCTTCACCTGTTAACTATCTTCTGAGATCAGCATAATGGAATTTCTTTCAAGAAGTACTCCCTGATTCCATTTTTCAATTAAAAATAGGTGACTGTTCATGACATACACCCTAAGATGCCAAGTTCTCTTGCTATAGCCTGCAGCACACTTTGTGTTTCTCTATGTTCTTTTTTGTTATTTAAATTTATTATTACCATAATCTTTTTATATTACATTGAATCACATATATCTTTACAGTGTATTATATTTCTTTTCCCAGCATGTTCACCAAGCATATCAGTCAATACGAAGACATTACTATCCACATCATCAACATCAAATAGCTTTCCATCATTTTTTTCAGATGATGATTATTATTAATTATTATCATTATTTTGTTAACATTCAATCACTATATATCATTTGGCTTGTAAAAAATAATTTACACAACATGAAATACTTCTCAGACTAGTCCAGTTGAGAATACTATACATGTTATCAACAGGTAATAAACCATTCCTACATCCCACTAATATCATGCCTCTCTATTTGTTCTCTTGCAATCCATCTCTATACTCTTCCCTTCTCCCCACTCCTCCACCTTGTTCTACACTGTCTTCAGCATTCCTAACTATTTTATGCCCTCCAGTATTTCAATCTCTACCATAAAGTGCAGATAGTCAGTATATATTAAGCAGATATATACAATATCTTTCTTTCATATTCTGACTTGCTTTGCTCAGCAATAGAGCCTCCATATTTGACCATGTTCTGTCAAATGACATGGTCTTGTTGTTTTGGGTTTTTTTTTTGTTTTTGTTTTGTTTTGTTTTTGTTGTTTTGTTTGTTTTTATGGCTGAGTAGTATTCCATAGAGTATATGTGCCATACTTTTCCCATCCATTCATCTGTTTGTGAATATCTGTGTTGGTTCCATGTCTTAGTGATCATGAATAATGCTGCAATAAACATTGATGTGCAAGCACTTTTCTGACTGAGCATTCTTCTGTCCTCTGGATAGATACCTAGAAGTGAGATTGCTGGATCAAATGGTAGTTCTATTTGTCAATCTTAGAGGAAACTCCATATTGTTTTCCACAGTTGCTGAAACAGTTTACATTCCCACCAATAGTGTAGGAGAGTTTCCCTTTCACCTCATCCCTGCCAACACTTAGCACTTTTTGAATGTTTGATCTTTGTCATTCTTTTTTTTGGGAGAGGTTTTGCTATAGGGTGTGTGTGCTCACCAGAAAGACAGAGAGACAGAAAGTGAGAAATCATCCCCCAAGGGGGATGGCCACGCCACAATCCTTTCTCCTCCATTCTCCTCTCAGGATCTTGGGTACGCACGCACATGCACCCAGTGTGAATTTAAGTCACCGGGTCCAGGACTCGAACTGCGGTCAACTACACAGGAGTCCAGCGACATAGCCATTACACCAACTGCAGGTCCCGATCTTTGCCATTCTGACAGGGGTTAGGTGGTATCTCATTGTGGTTTTAATCTGTATCTCCCTTATAATGAGAGATGTTGAGCATTTCCTCATACGTGTTTTGGCTGTTTGTATGTCTTCCTTAGAGATATTTTTGTTCAGCTCATGATCCCATCTTTTAATTGGGTTGATCATTTTTTTTTAGTATGTCTCTTGAGTTCCCTGTGTATTCTGGTTATCAGTCCCATGTCTGAGGTATATTTTACAAAAATATTCTCCCATTCTGAGGGTTGCCAATTCACACTAGTTACTGTGTCCTTTGCTGTGCAGAAACTTCTTAATCTGATGTAATACAACTTGTCTATTTTAGGGATTATTGCCTGTGCTTTGGGTGTCTTATTTAAGAAGTCTTTGCCTACCCTCATGTCTCCCAGAGTTTCCCCATTATTTTCCACCAGTAGTTTTAAAGTTTGAGGTCTTAGGTTCAGATCTTTGAACCATTTTGAATTTATTTTTGTTAAGGGTGAAAGATAGGGATTCAGTTTCACCTTTCTGTAGATGAAAATTCAGTTTTTCCAGCACCATTTATTAAAAAAGGTTTTCCTTTTCCCAATGGACTGACTGGTATTCTTTGTCAAAAATCAGTTGACTTTAAGTTTTGGAGTTTATTTCTGGGGTCTCCATTCTATTCTATTTGTCCACTTGTCTGTTTTTGTGCTAATATCATGCTGTTTTGATATCACAGCTTTATAATATATCTTCGGGTCAAGGAGTGATACACCACCCATTGAAGTCTTCTTGCACAGGATTACTTTGGCAATACAAGGTTTTTTATGATTCCAGACAGATTCTATGATTGTCTTTTCTAGATCTGTGAAGAATGTCTCTGGTATTTTGATTAAAATTGCATTAAATATGTAGATTAATTTGGGTAGAGTTGCCATTTTGATTATGTTAATTCTTCCAATCCAGGAACCTGGGATGTTCTTCCACTTTTATATGCCCTTTTCAGTATCATTTTAAGATTTCTGTAGTTTTCTTTGTAAAGATCTTTGACTTCCTTAGTTAGGTTTATCCCTACATATCTTATACAGTTTCTGACTATGATAAAAGGGATTCCTTTATTCAGTTATACTTCATTCACCTTGATGTTTTTAATGTAGAATTGCTATAGATTTTTGGATGTTGGTATTGTATCCTGCCATTTTATTCATTTATTACTTCAAGAAGTTTCTACATGGAAATCTTTGCATCTTTAAGTATGCCATCATGTCATCTGCAAATAAAGATAGTTCAGCTCTTCTTCACCTATTTGAATGCCTTTTATACTGTTTTATTTTCTGATTGTATTGGTTAAGACTTTCAGCCCTATATTAAGAAAGCAGTGGAGAAAATGGGCAGCCTTCTCTAGTACCAATGGAAAAGCTTTTGGCTTGTCCCCATTCAGTATAATGTTAGCTATAGGATTTTTCATATATGGCTTTTATTGTGTGGAGAAATTACCTTCTATGCCAAATTACTGAAAGTGTTAATCATGAAAGAATATATTTTATCAAATGATTTCTCTGCATCAGTTGAAATTATCATAACTTTTATATTTATTTTTGTTAATATGGAGTATTATATATATGGTCTTGTATATGTTGAACTATCCTTGCATCCCTGGGATAAAGCCTATCTGGTCAGAATGAATAATCTTTGTTATATGTTGTTGGATACGACTTGCAAGTATCTCATTGAAAATTTCTGCACCTATATTCATTAGATATATTGGTCTGTAGTTTTTCTTTTTGTCATGTCCTTATCTGTTTGGGGAATGAGAATGATGGATGCTTCAAAAAATGAATTTGGAAGGTTGCCTTTCTTTTTAGATTTTTAGAGGTATTTTAAGTAGAACAGGTGTTAACTCTTCCTTAAAAGTTTTGTAGAATTTGGGACTAGCAGATGTCATAATGGCTAAATCGCTCGACTCACCTGTAGTCAATCATGGTTTGAGTTCTGGACCCAGTGGCTTAAACTCATGCTTGGCACATGTGTATGTGCACCCAAGATCCCAAGAGGAGAATGGAGGAAAAGGGATTGCGGCGTGACCATCCCCCCTGGATGGTGATTTCTCACTTTGTCTTTATGTCTCTGTCTGTCTGGCGAGTGCACGCACATATAGCAAAAGTCTCTACACACACACACACACACACACACACAGAAAGAGTTTTTTAGAATTCAAAAATGAAGCCATCTAGCCATTCAGACTGGGCTTTCCTTTCTTGGGAGATTATTACTGATTTTCTCTCCTGGCTTGTTATGAGTTGGTTCAGGTTTTCTATGTCCTCCTGATTCAATCTTGGTAGATTATATGCATCCAGGAATTTGTCCATCTCCTCCATGTTCTTTTATTTTTTGGCATATAGTTACTCATAGTATCCTCTAATGATGTTTTGTATTTCTATTGTGTCTGTTGTAATGTTGCCTGCTTCATCACATATTTGATTAATCTGATTTCTTTCTTTCTTCTTCTTTATCAGTCTAGCTAATGGTCTGTCAATCTTGTTAATCTTTTCAAAGGACCAGCTTTTGCTTTTATTTATTTTCTGTATAGTTCATTTATTTTTCTATTTCATTTATTTCCACTTGAATCTCTATGATTTCTTTTCACCTGGCATTTTTTTGAGGGGGACTTTTGTTGTTGTTGTTTTTCCAATTCCCTGATACATGATGTTAGGTTGTGCAGTTGCCACCTTTCCATCCTTTTGTTATGTGCACTAACTGCTATGAATTTCCCTTTTATGACTACTTTTGCCACATCCCATAGATTATGGAAACTCATGTACTCATTATCATTTATTTCCATAATTTTTTTATTTGAGACTGAATTTCTTCAATAGTTAAAAAGTCATCCAGAAGTAGGTTGTTTAGTTTTCAGGTGTTTTTGTATTTTTGAGGGTGTTTCTTGAAATTAATCTTGAGTTTATTTCCATCATGGTCAGAGAAGATACTGGATATAGTTTCTACGCCTTTGAATCTGTAAAGGCTTGATTTGTGTCCTATCACATGTTCAATCTTTAAAAAAGTTCCATGCTGGGGGTGAGAAAAATGTATATTTTTTAGTCTTATGGCAGAAAGCTCTATAGATGTCTGTCAAGCCCATTCGATTTATAATATCATTTAGGTCCTGTTTCTCTCTATTTATTTTTTGTCTAGAAGATCTTTCTGAAGGAGATAATGGGATCTTGAGATCCCCAACAATTAATCTTGCATCCTATCTCTCCTTTTAGCTCCAGCAGTCTTCCTTCATATATTTAGGTGCTTCTGAGTTGGATGCATAGATATTTATAAGTGTTACATCTTCTTGCTGAATTAGCCCATTTACTATTTTATAATGCCCTTCTTTGTCTCTTCTCACAGTCTTTTCTTGAAACCTATTTTGTCTGAAATCAGTATTGCAACTCCAGCCTTTTTTTATTTCCATTTGCATGGAATATCTTTTTTCCATCCCTTCACTTTTAGTCTATATATGCTTTATCCATCAGGTATGTTTCTTGAAGGCAACAGATACAGGGTTTCTGTATTTTTTTTAAACCATTAGTCAGTCTGTATCTCTTAACTGTAGATTTTAATCTATTAACATTCAATGGTATTATCAATATTTCCAGACGTCTTCCTATCATTAAGTGAGCCATTTTCTCGGTTGTTGTTTATTTTCTTATAACTTTCCATCTCGCTTTTTAGTTCTCTTGGTGTAACACTCCCTTCAGAACTTGAAGACCTGGTCTAGAGTTGGTAAATTCTTTCAGGTTTTGTTTATCCGAGAATGTTATCTTCTTTTCTCCCATTTGAAGGATAATCTTGCAGGATATAGTATTCTTGTTTGAAATGTCTTCCAATGTGACCCAATGTCTTCCCTGTTTCTAAATAATAGGTGCGACTCAAACTAAACTGCTATACTTCACCTCAGGAGCAAAGAAAATATCACGTGGCCCATATGCTCACTGCATGCTATCCAAAACACAAAAGTCCTGAGAATTCAAAGGCGAGTGGGGGATGGATGAGCCATGGTTCCTGGTCATTAGATCCTGCCTATGTTCTTCATTAAAGTATAGGCACAAGGAAGATAGAGACAATGATAGTTCTGTTTATTACCAAATGAGTAAAGAAACACTCAGTGTTGGTCTCTGCTTTCATAATGATAGCTCTCATGCCTCTATGGGACAGATAACTTAAAATCAGCATAGAAAGCACATGTTCACTCAATAATAATCAGTTTTTCATGGTAATTTCTATCATGATCAGAATCAATGGATTGGATAGTACTGTAGTCCATTTGGACTATTATAAGAAGACACCAGACCAATAGATGGTGAGGAAGTTAAGGTGTCTGGATCTCACATGACAGCTGCATGATTCAAGTCCTGGACCTGTCGGCTTGAATAAAACCAAAACAAAAACCACACTGGGTGTGTGTGAGTACATGCCTTAAATCTTGAGAGGAAATGAAGGAGAAGGAAATATGGCATGACTATGCCCCCGGAGAGTGTGTTCTCTCTCTCTCTCTCTCTCTCTCTCTCTCTCTCTCTCTCCTTCTCTGGCAAGCACATGTGTCTTATAGGGAAAAAAAGGGCATGAACTGTGTGACTTATAAATAACAAAAATTTATTTTTTTAGTGAGGGAGACTGGTTATTTCAAAATTTAGGCACTGGTGATTCAGTTTCTGGTGAGAGTTCACTTTCTGGTTTATAGATGGCATTTTCTAGCTCTGTCCCTACCTAGTAAAAGATAAAGCAACCCTTCTTGGCCTCATTTATAAGGTCACTAATCCCATAATGAGTGGTCTTCTTTCATGATCTAATCAACTTCGAAAAGCTCCTTTTCCTTACATCACCTTTTTGGTAATTATTTTTCAGTATATGAGGTCTGGGGTACACGAATATTCACAACAGCAAGCATAAACAGATCAAGGAGTTGAATATGTTCTTAAGGTCATCCAGGTAAGTGAACATTTCTCTGTCCATAGAGACACACCATCAACAGACCTTGAATACGTCAGACCATTTGCTAAAGTGCTCTATTTCCTCAATAGTATTCAGAAAGGCTTTGAAAAGGTGTTTACATCTGTGTTTTTCTCTTTCACCTATACTTTTCTGTTTCAACAATTGAGGAATTCACTTCTTGCTGACATATTATTTCTTTAAATACACTAAAATTATGGTTTTATTTGTAGCAGCAGCTTGGTTTACACCTCAGAGAGTCAGAAAGGATACTGTACTTTAAACTTGGTCAATGAAATACACACACACAGAATAAATAATTCACAGAATGACTTAATGAAAGAGACATGCATTATTTATAATAATGAACATTACCTTAGATATGCAGATGTGAAACTGTCTGACATTCAAAATCATATGGGAAGTTTGTAGAACTATAGATCCCAGTGGCATGGTAAGGTGCTAGATTCGTATATGGACAACCACAGTTTGAGCCCTAGACCCAGAGGCTTAAAACTCATGCCAGGCAAATGTGCATGCATGCCCCAAATCCCGAGAGGAGAATGGAGGAGAAACAATTGTGGTGTGGCCATATCCTCTGGAGGTGGGGGTGTGATTTTTTATTTTCCCTCTTTTTGTCTCTCTCTGGCAAGTGCATGCTTTTGCTGTAGGCAAAAACTTAAAACAAAAACAAACTATAGATAACTACTCTCCATATTCTTGGAGATTTTTAGTCAGTAAATAATGGAATGGTGAAGGAATATATGAAGATCAATAAGCTTAAAGAAGAATTCTTTGGTTTCTTCCTTTTATTTTTTACTTAGTGAATATAACATCCAGATACTAGACTTGGGAATTTTACTTTTGTAATTTCACTGTAGGATTCTATAGATCAGAGGGTTAAATGATGACACAATAGAAAAATGTAATGGTCTATGAGGCTGATCCATATGGGAACATTCTGGGTTCTTGCCTGCGGACCTCCCTGGTTTGTATGTGTCTGAGTGCCACAACCCAGGGCTGGCTGATGCTGGGGCGGGTGGGCTATACCACCAAGGGGGCTGGAAGTCTTTCTGTCTCTGCCTTTTTCTGTCTCTCTCACTCCTGGAATAAATAAATAAATAAACTTTAAAAAGACTGCTAGTTAGATGTTTTATCAAACAGTTATTTCTTCACAAGCAATATACTAGGTTTCAGGGCTTGTAGTGCAGTGTATATGTGTATCTGTACATTTGCAATGCACTAGGTTTCAGGGCCTGTAGTGCAGTGTATATGTGTATCTGTACATTTCATATATTTAAGTGCATATTAATAGGTATGATCATTCCCTCTATGTCAAATAAGCAAAATTTGTTGTTCCTGAAGGCTTCACTCTAATCTCATCTTTACTAGCAATGCATTCTTATCAGATATTTCACAGAATATTTAATTTAAAATCTTACAAAATACATAAACATATTCCATTGATTTGAGGACTATCAAAACTAGATTGTGCAAAACTTTCAACTTGATTGAAGACAGTTTTAATTAAACTTTAGTTTATAGCTTTAAGCCATGAGTTCCATAACAGATTTTTAAAAAAACTGTTATACATATTTTCATATAAATCTGAAAGTAAAATTACAACAAAAAATAAAATGGTACCTTATTAAAAATAAAAATGACTTGTCTTGAAGATGGAAAGATTTTCTACCAGGTACAAGCTGTGCATACCAATGTTTAGGAACTTTTAAAAATATAATTTATAGAACATAAGGACCAGCAGATGGTGTAATGGTTATGTTTCTAGACTCCCACATAGTCGCCCGCAGTTCAAGCCCCAGACTCAGTGGCTTAAACTCACACTGGGAGTACGTGCATGTGTGCCAAGATCCTGAGAGAAGAATGGAGGAGAAAGGATTGCAGCATGGCCATCCCCTGGGGACTGATTTCTCACTTTCTGTCTCTCTGATGAGTGCACATGCCCTGTAGGAAAAAATATCTCAAAATACATATCTATACCTATATCTATATAGATATATACACACACACACACATACACGCACACACGCACACACGCACACACATATATGGTTGAACATATATCCATTATATTTCTTTTTTATTTTTTTCTTTCTTTTGGTTTTTGCTACAATGCATGCACACTCACCAGAGAGAAACATAGAGAGAAAAAGTGAGAAATCACCCCTGAGGGTATGACCCTCCAGAATACATCCTACACTCTCCTCTGAAGATTTAGGACACACATGCACACACACCTAGCATGATTTTTTAAGCCACCAGGTCCAGGATTTGAACTGTGGCCCACCATGTTGGAGTTCAGTGCCTTAACCACCACAGCACCTGCTGGCCCCAGTATTTATTTTTATATTAGCTTCTAGGTAAGACATTTGAGATTATGAGATGAATAAAAAATAGTTTCCATCCTTATTAACTTAGAGTTCAGTGTGTAACACAGTTGCTGAACAAATATTTACTTAGGACTATGATATATGCATTACTGGACAAGACCAGAATGCCTGGGAATCTCATGTTAAAGAATCATAAAATATGTGAACTTTTGTGACTGGCTTCTTTTACTTAACATCATGTTTTTAAGATTTATCCACATTATAACATGTATCAGTTCTTCTTTCTTTATGTTGCCAAATAGTATTTCAGGGTATGAACATGTTATACTTTGTTAATGGGATGCTTGCTGTGTCTTTTGGTAGAACCACATCTACTCTGGAATCTAAGACATCTAGACCCACAGAACCTACAATTGCAATGGAGATTTACTAGGAAATTATGGAAAATAAGTGATATCTACTTCTACCTTTTGGTTCCTGAACTCATGCATTTTACTTAGGAAAGATACAACAGCACATGACGGTCACTGATTTACTAAAGTTCAAGGTGGGCACACACTGTATGGCAGAGAATGATTTCTCACTCTGTCAGGGTCTTATTTCACTCCAGAGTCACAGCTGAAAAGACGGCTTCATATTTTGTCAACTGGCAGTTTCTGAGCAGTATAGTTTCTGATAAAACTAATACATCCTGTGGATATATACCCACTGCTAAGCCTCCTTTGCTGTGAAACAGATCACTGTTTTCAGTGAAATATGACACGAAATTCTATGTGGCTTGTTTAAACACTCTCTAAGCTTTGGATAATATTACTTGATGAGGCCTTGTGTGTAGAATTGGTCAATGTGTACGCTAAGTTTTGGTTGAGTTCTTTCAGATCATTTGCTATTTATTCCAGGATAGATGGTTTCAATGGGATTAACCTGTCATCACAGGGTGAGTTGGTTCTCTTAAGAGGTGATGACTGGAGCCAGCAGGTGGTGTGGTGACTAAGGTACTAGATTCCCACATAGCTGACATGGTTTGAGTCCCAGACCCAGCAACTTGAAAATCACACTAGTCACATGTGTGTGTTTGCCCAAAATCCCAGGAAGAGAATAGAGGAGAATGGATTGCAACATGGTCATCTACCTGGGGTTGGGGGGGGTAATTTTGCACTTTATCTCTCATTATTTCTCTCTGTTTCTCTCCAATGAGCACGTGCACCCTATGGCAAAAATCTAAAAAAATGATGATTCCACAGTTAGCTTACATTTTTGAGAATTTTACTCCTTTGGTAATAATAGTAACTAAATACAACTGGGTGAGTGAGAGCTTATGCTACTGAACTTATTTGCAATTTCTATTCCTGACATGATAGGTATTGTACTCTTAAATTTATTTATTTATTTTCTTTTTTATTTCTTTTTTAAATTTTTTATATACATTCAATCACATTATTTAGGTTACAAAGTGAACATTTCAATATGCGAACATTTCCCTCAGTCCACTTGACCAAAATATCTTCAACCCGTAACACCACACCTCCCCATCCTGTCAATGCTCTGCCTCCATATACCTCCTCCAAATGTCCTTCCTTAGGGACCACTCCTCCACACACATCACATCTGGCATTCACACTCACCTCTTGTGTTTGTACAGCCTTTAGTCAATCAGTTTCCATCATAGAGTGCAGACACTTGGGATATATTAAGTGGGGAAATACAATGTCTCTCCTTCATAGCCTGGCTTCCTTCCCTCAGCAGTAAATCTTCCATAGTCTTCCATTTTCTGTCAAAAGCCAGGATTTTGTTCTTTTTTATGGTTGAATAGTATTCCATAGAGTATATGTACCACAGTTTTTCAATCCATTCATCCATACAGGAGCATTTGGATTGGTTCCATGTCTTAGCAATCGTGAATTGTACCGCAATAAACATTGATGTGCAAGCACTTTTCCAATGAAGAATTCTTCTGTCCTTTGGGTAGA